>NC_039363.1:82115829-82436698 GCF_003573695.1 Papaver somniferum
AAATTTGTTTCACTATAAAGTAAAGGATTTGCTAAGATTGGACTAAAACTGACAATAATCAACTGTCCTGCATCACTAATCAAACCTAGAACGGTTTTTAATAAAGAAGGATGAGAATTGATGATCAAACACGGAAAGAAAGGGAAGTTATTCTAACTTAAAATCCAAATTCACCGCTCCTTGACAGCTTTCTTGCTAAGTTATTAACGCTCAGACTACATAAAGTCATTTAATGCATAGAGCCTGCTGCAAAAATCAGCATATATACAAGCAAACGACAACCTATGAGAAACACTAACCTTGCTTCTGCAAGATATTTGGGAACGTTAGACATGCTCTCCATGCCACCGGCCACAACTACATCGTTGATACCTAATTGAATACTTTGTGCAGCAAGCATCGTAGCTGTGTGACCAAAACAAAATGTCAGTTGCACTTCAATTCACATGTTGCACAGAGAATACTTTTTCCTAGAGATGGTCCTCTCACCCTTCATCCCTGATGCACACACTTTGTTGATTGTGGTGCAGACAACTGAATTAGGTATCCCTGCACCTAATGCAGCCTGTCTAGCTGGAGCTTGACCTAAATTGGCACTCAAAACATTTCCAAAGAAGACCTCTTGCACGAGAGATGGATCTATGTTCGACCTCTTAAGAGCACCTACAAGTTAGTTCAGAAACATGTTATACATACTCTTCTGGATGCGCTCATAATCTTAAATGACACAGATACTGTAGGCCATTATCTTACTCTGGATAGCTATGGACCCAAGCTTAGTGGCTGGTAGAGATGAAAGGGTCCCGAGAAATCCACCCATCGGTGTACGTGCAACACCAACAATACAAACATCTGCTCCAAATAAACCAAGAAAGATAATCAAACAACTAAAAACTCTAGAATATTATTATTAGTTCATTAACTCAAGGCTAACAATTCATTAACGAAACCATGACAATTGTTTCATCAATTATTAATTTCTTAGCAAATGTCTTTATACAGTATAATCGAACCAAACGATATACCTCGAGGCTTTGGAGAATCCGCAGCTGCTTCTGGAGCCATTTAATGATCACAGATGAGATCTGAACAAGATTGTTGAATTTCATTAGACAGATTTGTGCAGAGAACATATAAATCATAAAGAATTACAAAATCTTCAGATTAAGCAAAAAAAATAAATCATTAAGTGTGTTCAGTTTCCAGTTGCAAATCCAAAAGAAAATGAGTAACAATGTGAAAAACTTCACTGATCACCAGACGGATCAATTTAAGAAAATGGATCACAAAGTCCAAATCAGAAAAATAGAGCCAATCAGAGATTCAACTCAAGATCTACAGAAATATCAAACCCCAAAAGAGTGTAAATTTCCTTATAAATCTCATGTTTATTTGAATTTGAATTATCAAAATATGGCATTGAAAATCAAAGAGGGTTGTCATACATTTGAACAAGTAGTGTAACAAGAATGCAAATTCAAACCCTTGTAAGGTTTTCTTTCTTTAGTTGATAGTAGAGAAGAAGAGAGAGATGGTTTAGTTTTGAAAGCAATTCATCATGCTCTCAACAATGGACGTATAAATAGCCTGAGGCAGGGAGAGAAAAAGAAAAGGCTCTTTATTTAATTTTTTTTTTTGTAATTCCGATAGACATCATTGCTGTTATTGCCCGAAAGAATTCCCAAGAGGAGACCAATTAGTTGGAGAAAATATAACACATGCCGCCACGAGCAAACGGCATTAATAGACCTAAATTATGGTAGTACACTTGCAATCAAATTCGTCTTTTTTTCTTCTTTTTTTTTTTGAAGCAGTTTGGTTCAAAAAGTAAGTGTAACATTCCAGTTTGATATTGTAAAACACTCACGCTAATTTTATTTTTTTCCGGTTATGTTATGTTAAAGAAAACCAATTTAGTTGCATTGTTACAAGGTTATGTTTAAGACTGAGTCTGCTAATTTTTTTTTTTGCTGCACTAATCAAAAGTTTCAATTGACTCTACTGATTTCTACGGATCGATGGAATTTTATCCTCATCTAATTGGGATTTTAGAATATTTCATGAGATTTACCAGTCAAACCGCCTTCTGCATCTGAAATCAACTCTCCAAGTTCAAGGTATTTATGGTCATCTGTTTTGTCTGAAATCATCACCCCACTTTGGTTACATCGGAAGTTTTTTATTCAGGTTAGTGATTCAATCTCTCTAGGTGCCGCCTTGATATGCTTACATCTAATACTTCAACTAGTCAAAACCTATTTAGCTGCTATGACTTTTTCCCATTCTTCTCTCAACCATAAACCTTACTTTCTGTGATTGTATTGCAATAAGCTTCTTTATAACTTTAGTCTGAATTTTAATCATTACACATCTTATAGTATCATGTGCATTTGCCTATATATAGAACATTCAATTCAACATGCATTCATCACCCTCATATATTGTTCTGTTTCCTGCCTATTTTCGTTTTCTAGTTTTTCTGTCTTATTTTCTATCTTCTGTTGGTTCATTGCTGGTTTTAATCCTGTTTGTGCAATGTCTAATCGTTGGCAATATGATAGAGGTTTTAATAGTTTTCAAACTCACTCTAGAAGTCTTAATAACCCTGATGGATAATGGAAGCATAAGCTTGTTGGAGGTTTCTTAACCAGAATGGGTTTTATTATCTTATTAAGTTTTATTATCTATTAGTACGTTCAATGAGTTTTATTATCTTATTAAGTTTGAATTTCACCATGAAATGATTGATGTCCTTAGGCAGGGAATTAGAGTAATCTATGGAGACTTTTTCATGTTCCATCCTTGGAATTCATATTTAAACCCTCTTACTTTCTCAATTGAATATGGAGATTTTGAAATTATTATGCATGATTTATACCCTGAGCAAACACAATTTATCAATGTCACGAAAATCACTTCAGAATTAGGAGAGCTTATTGCATACAATGACCTTATCACTCATCAAAATGGTTACAACATCATGAGTATCAGGGTAAGAATTGATTTATCTCAACCTCTGATTTTTGAGGTACCAGTCCCAAATAATCATCATAGTATTAACTGGATTGCTTTCCAGTACTTAGAACTCCCTACATTGTTTTGCAACCACTGTAACAGGTTGGGCCATGTTATTGAGAATTGCATAGACATTTATATTCTCTCCCATCAAAGAATGCAATCACCAGACCCTCCACTTCCTCCACCTCCCCATAACACTCCAGAACCTGAAGACAACTACACTGATGAAGAGAGATTTAATGTGGATATTGATGCTCCATATTCTGATTGGAGTAACTGGAGCTTGGAGGTCCACCATTCACCTGTTTCCTTAGGCCGAAATCAATCTACCATTTCTTTTCGGAAGGAAGTGATTTTGAAGGCTATAACCAAAGGGGATTTAATTCTCATATGTCCACAAACTCTAATAGCAACAATATCAACATCTCCACCAGTACAGCATGCAAATGATTCAGTACAAGCTGCATAGCTGATACAAATTGAAGAAGAATCAACTTTTCCGCAGCAAAATAATGATCTTAGTCCAGTCAATTTCCTAACCTCAGACATCGATACAGATTTTGCACTGGTCTCTGACTCATCTTCAAGCTCTCAAAACTCTAGACCAATACCTGGGAATAAAAAATCGAACTCTGAGCAGCAGGCATTCCTCCTAAAGAATGGAATTGGCACCTCTTCTGAACCAGCCAGCTCTAGGAGAGTTTCAAATTAGGAACTAGAACAGTGGAGAGATCACTCTACACTGTTCAAGAGAATCAAAACAACAACACATCATCAACAACGACTATCAGGATTGAACAGTGACAGTCACAATAGCAGCAGCTCCAGTAACACCAGTAAATAGACCTTAAATTGTCATCGTCCAACGATGTTCAAGTTCACTATATCACCACATCATCTGAAACACACTCAATATTAACTTGAAAATATATCTTGGGGCTGGTGGGACCTTATTTTTTGAGCTATAATCTTGTCTTAATCTTGTATATCTGTCTTAGTATTTTATTTCTTCCTAACTTTAGATTTTACTCCTTTATCTAACTTGCATTCTGCAGCTTTAGCATATTAGATATAAATATATCTAGGTCGCATCCTTGTCAAAGTTTACTATAAATTCTATATTGTCTGTTGAAATGTAATCTCTCTGGCAACAGAGTGCTTTTGATCTAGCTGTGTTCAAAGTTTGTTCCTTTCAGTGTGTTTTAATCGAGTCTGTTTTTTAAAAGTTGTTTTTAAAGCTTAGTATTTTCATTCTTGAGTTCGTTTCATCATTGTGTGTCATGTGTGTTATTGTAGTAGCCATCACATCCTTATTACAGTTCAGTTTTTAGCATTCTTTTTAATCCTCATTACTAGGTTTTCTTTGCCCCTCTCTTAGCTCAGAAATATTTTGCCCTAACTACATTTATCTCATAGTTTTCCTTTATGTTTGTACTTCACTCTTATCACCTCTGTTTCTATTTTTATTAACATGTTTTGACTGCTTCAGAAGGTGAATTCTCTCATATTTTCATCTTACCCTTTAGCTTTGCCGATCATTCTATCATCTACTTTATTTCTTAGAACCCTTTACCATCTTCAATTTTCTTTTCCTCAATCTCAGCAACGTTACTAAACTATTTTTTTGATTCTCGCAAGCATCAAATTTGTGTTGAATCTATTCCTTTTATCCCTCATATTTCCTACCTTCTCAAGCCCATGGTCTTTTAACTGAAATTTTCTAAAGCCCATTAGTAGACCCATCTACTTACTCTTTCTTTCACCCTTTGGGTTTACTCGGCATTTTTACAACTCTCAGCCAGATCAGCTTTATTTCGACTGCGCTTTCAACTCCTCTCCACATCAGATCCAGTCCAACTTTTAAACATGAACATTTTTTCCTGAAATTGCCAGGGTATCAATAATCCAATCACAATACAACCCTAAAAGATATAATCTCTTTGCACAACCCAATATCCTCTTCCTTTCAGAAACTTTAGCTAATGAAAGAAATATGTCAGGACTTGCTCAATCCCTTCAATTCCAAAACCTAACCACAGTCCCCAAAATTGGTCGAAGAGGAGGACTTTGTCTCATGTGGAACAACCTAAACATATGAGTCCTAACTCAATCCCAAAGTTTCATCCATGTCCTTGTCACTCCCCAAGCTCTGGCTCAACCATGGCTTTGCATAGGCATTTACGATCCTCCACATCCAGCTGCAAGATCTGATTTTTGGCTGGATTTCCCAACAGTTTTCCCCAACATAAGAAACTCAACCTCATGGGTGTTGATAGGGGACTTTAATGAAGTAACAAACCAATAAGAGAAGAAAGAAGGAAGACAAGTCAACTATAACGGGACTCAACCTTTCCTCACAATGATAGATCAAATGGGATTCATCGATCTAGGATTTCGTGGGATCCATACACTTGGAAAAACAATCAGCAGGGCCAAGAAAACATATTAGAAAAATTGGACAGAGCACTTGCAACCCCATATTGGCGCACGACAAATCCTCATGCTGCCGTCACTCATCTTCCGAGGATAGCGTCTGATCACGCCCCCATCCTTTTGTACACCAAAGCAATTGACTGGCAGGGACAAAAAAGTTACAAGTTTGAACATCTCTGGTTGACGCACCCTCATCTCAAGCAAGTTGTAGCATTTGCCTGGACTCAACAAAGTGACGCAGAATCTGCTCTAGACCTTCAGCTAAAACTAATCATCATTGGCCAAACTCTTATTGATTGGAACAAGGACACCTTTGGGCATCTTCCAAAATTAATACGTAAGTCAACAACGCAAATTCAGAGGACACAACATCAGTGCGCCATTCATAATGGCGAAGAATTATCATATTGGCTAAATCAAGAAAAAGAGCAAAGGAATCAACACCTAACCTTACTCCAATGTCATGCCACATATTGGCAACAAAGATCCAGAATACAATGGCTCCAATCAGGAGATAATAATACGACCTTCTTCTACACCAAAGCAACCATACACCAAAGTCGCAACAATATTCAACAATTACAAGATCCACAAAACAACTTGCTTTCCGATAAAGATCAAGTAATTCAAATCATCCTGGACCATTTCACAACTCAATACACAGCTCCGAACACAATAATAGATGAAGACCTATTTGAGGAAATGACGCCAAGATTAACAACTACACAATGTGATTCACTCTCGGCAGAAGTAAGAGTACAAGAAATCAAGCAAGCTCTATTCTCCATCAACTCATAAAGTGTCCCTGAGACGGGTGGCTATACAAGTAAGTGTTTCAAAGTTTTATGGGATACCACTCATACTCAAATAATAGCCATGGTACGAAGTTTTTTTAATTCTTTAGATATCCACCCCCTCATGAACCACACCAACATTACGTTAATTCCAAAAGTGTACCACCCAACAAAACCATCTCAATTCAGACCTATCAGCCTATGCAACGTCTGTTACAAAATCATATCAAAAATTCTAGTCAACCGCATTCGACCCTTTCTCCCATTTATAATAAGTTCATATCAGAGCGCCTTCGTCCCTCAACGTTCAATTCATGATAACATTGCAATTGCAGGAGAGCTTTTCCACTACATCAAAACTGCAGCAATCACCAAAAATCCCAAAATTGCTCTTAAACTATATATCCAAAAGGCATATGATAGATCGGGGTTTCATTAAAAATCCTTCACCAAATTAGGCTTCCCAACAATATTTGTGGACTATATCATGTTATGTATCAGCTATGTCACCTACTCCATCAACATCAATGGTATCCCTCATGGTTTCATCACACCGACGAGAGGCTTAAGACAAGATGATCTCCTAATCACCTACAAAGCCTCCCAAGAAAGTAACATCCACCTAAAAAAGATACTTCAATCATATGGCTCATCGCCATGGCAAATAATCAACACAACCAAATAAATAATCATCCACCATCCGAGATTACAACCACATGACATAAATACTCTACACCAATTTTACAACATGCCAACCTCTTCAACCCCTCCTATATATCTTGGAGTCCAATTCAAACACGGGAGAACCTCCCGTCACATCTTCGAACCTTTGCTTCAAAGGATAGCTCGTAAATCCCAAGGATGGATGACAAAATATATTACACATGTGGGGAGATTAGTTCTCATTAAAACCTCCTTAACTCCAACCTCCAACCACCTTATGCAAACACAACTTTTCCCAACTCATGTTCACAAACAAATCGATCGAATTACCAGAAATTTTTTCTGGGGGCATGATTCTTTTGTTAAACAACTTCACCCTTTGGGATGGAACAAACTCAACACATCAATAACGAAAGGAGGACCCGACATCAGGAAGAGTAGCCATCACAATGACTATGGAACATTTACGATCAACCACATTCCATCTACACCGGTATCTACAACGAGCAACATCAACCAATTTTTCAAGGTACGATCGCTTTTCTTCTACTTCCAGCTCGCAATGGAAGCAGAGTTTACTTGGTCGAGTGTCTTTGCTGCTCCATCATTAGTCCAAGGTCATGTGTCGGGATATGAAGAGCGGTCTGAGAGTTATTATAGAATGAGAGGTGGATTTTCAGACTTAAAGGCTGTTTAAGAAGGTCCACCCCCTGCAGTCAGAAAGGGTTGACAGATATCCCTGGCGTGCGCTTTATTGTGAAGCTTAGAAAACACAACAAAAATATTACGAGAGTATTGGTAGAAAGGTGGTGGACGACGACGCACACGTTCCATTATATGGATTTTGAAATTGGTAATTTTGTTTAACTCAACTTAAATTTTAATTTTTAAATAATTATTAAATAATCAAAAAAATTTAATTATAGTTGATACTATGCTTGTAATAGGAATTGCGCCCCTTGATTTGTATTTCATTTGTGGGATCCCAAGTGGAGTGGAAGATCATATACCATTCAACCAAAATGAATGAATGTCAAATAATAAATGACTGACGCTTCTTCCCTCGTTTATAGAAGCACGTAAACGTGAATATCATAAAGATTTGAAAGGAGGTGGACTATTATGTTCATCTTTGAAGCGTTTCCTTAACCAAAATAAAAACTCAACAAATGTAGATGACTATGTTGAACTCGAAAGGGTGTTTACCTTATGGTTACTGGGTTAGACATTCTTTCCAAACTCAACTAATGTTTCTCATATTGGTTGGCTTGACGCATTAGAAGATCTTGACAAAGCACCAGATTATGATTGGGGCTCTGCAATTTTAGTAGAAATGTATTGTAGGCTGGATCAAGCGTCCATAAGTACAGCTAACTTCACTGGTTTTTGGGGAATCATAGAGGTAAATATCCAAATTATTATTTTAAATTTAAATTTTTTTATGAATAAATGTATATTAAGTCAAAATACTAAATTATGGAATAATTTGCAGTATTGGTGGTATACTTACTTCCGTGTTGGTAAACCAATTCTTAAAGACAATAGCCATAGAGTTCCAATCATGGACATGTACTTAAAGTCCAACTGGCGAAGAACACTGGCAGCGACAGCTCATTTTATAGTTTTGTTCAGAGGTATCAACAGATGACTCAGAGCCACATGAATGTTATTGTTCACCCTTACATTAATTTTCCTGAGTATCGTCGTAATGATGTTGAACATTTTCTTGATTATTCTCTCCGTAGATTTATTTTTTACACTCCAGAAATGGATAGAGGGGTTTGATACATGGGAGAAAGACTGATGTACCAGTTACGTGGGATTTGTGCAATTGCAATTAACCCTCCACCACATATGCAAACCTCTGCATCAGATTTTGGTCGGCCGAGAATATTGTCGTGGGAGAGGTGTGAACTAAACACACAGAGGGATATTGATGAAGCGCAGTATGTCAACTGGTACAAGTCGATTGCGAAGCCTGTAATTGGTACAAACAACATGCACATCTATGGGTTTGATTTCCCAGGGTTATCACGTTTGGCTCATCATGATGCAAAATCATTCCTAGCCAGCCGCCTCTGGAAGATCCATGCTTTATGACTTACCCCACCACGGGTGCAAGTTCTTCATCATCTTCGTCAAATTTGCCCGTAATCTGTTGGGAGATGCCAAGTATTACTTCACCAGGTGATCCAACCACGATCCCCATTGTTTCCCAAGCTATGGAACGTGATTATCCTTATTATAATGTGGATGCCAGTAACGAAGAGTTGAAGAGACAACTTAGTGGTATGTATTGGTTGAATCGACAAATGAGGGATATACACTTGAATGTGTGTCGCAAATGGCAGATGGACACAATGTTTGGATTGAGTCCAACTGTAAAATATGATGGGTATACACAGTCTTCCGATTCTACTAGGAGCAACAGATCATGGCACGAGAAACACAAGTACAACACAGTACTTTACCACAAACTGTGAGTATATCTCAACCTCAAGTAGTTCACCCAGATGCTAGGCGCATTTCATCATAATTCTCTTCCTTCAACCCAAATGATTCTTGCTACACTGTTACACGACCACCACCACAACAAACATCTTATATGTTTGGAGGATCGAGTGTTTTCCAATCTCCTAGTGTTCTTCAACCAGTTTTTTCCCCTTATACAAATTTATCAAATATGTTGGAAAGTGGGGATATCCCAGGTCTTGGAGAATGGCTGAATCCAGGCCTCGAAGATAACAACGAGCGAGATAACGATGGGCGACGTTAAAAAAAGGATTGTAATTTTTAATTCTGCGACGGTTTGTTTAGATGAAATTATATATGTTTAACATTAAGCGTTTTACACTAGATTCACTAATGATAAGTACTAGGTGGAACAACAACTACAAGGAATGGGTTTAATTTTTCAACACCTTAAGGATTTCGAAACAATTTTCGAAACGAAAAGCCATATTTTTCCATCTTCGCCATTCAGCTAAAGATCTTCTTACCATCTCAGCATCAGTTTCATCTCTCAGTCTATACCGATTGGCTTGCATAGTTAAAGCTAGAAACTCACTTATTTCTTTCTTAGTTGTACTAAAACGATTTTCTATGTCGCATATAGCATGACGACTCAGATTACGGGTGTCACTGCAGAACCCTTCGCGAATAACCGTCCAGAAATTCACCTACGGATAGTTTGCTGAAGCAAGCTGAGTAACTAAAAAAACACAGTTTCTGCAAATAGCTTCATCTTCTCCTGCAGTATACGGAGCTCGCCGAACTAACAAGGACCGAGACATCTTAGTTTGTTGAATTGAAGAATTTTTTTAAGCTCAGAGAAGAAGAGTAAAGAGATTTAGAATGTGTGAATTTGGAGTTGAAATTCGGAATATTTATAAGTCACACGCTGGAGGATTTACTAGAGCTGCTGGCATTTGTAGAAAAACGGTCAGATTTTGGATCACACACCAGCGTGTTTGGTTGCGTCGCGCGGTTGTACATCAAACGCGTACCTAATCTACAACCGCACTCAACAAACCATCAAATTTATTAATTTGCCCATCTATTTTTCAAGTTTGATTTGTTCATTCCATAGAAACTGCACTTAAACGACGCAACAAATGCTTCGGAAAAACAAAACAACACAAGAGGTGACGCAACAAACAAAAAGTGACGAGGTTGCAAGATGACAATTAGGCAAGAACCATCGGTGTTTCTCCTACCTACCCACTAGAAATCCCAGAATCTTTTATCATCTAATATTTAATTTCTTAACTAACAGTTTGGCATGGTCCAACTAGATAGTCTTCTTAAATGCAACTGATAAGCTTTAGGCTAGTCTTCTTAACTAAGTCCGGTGGCATCAACATGGGTCTGTTGGGCAATGTACCATGTTTCTTGGTTTGCTGGGGTAGTGTGGCCTTGTTTCGAGTTTTTTGTTTGTTTTTGAGTCCTCTTTTTTTTCTGATAAAAAAAGTTGCACTTTGAGACGTATACTAGTCTCAACTCTCAACTTCAGTTTGAAATTTTGAGAGTCAAAACAATAAAATTATCGTATAATATATGCCTAACTTGTCAAGATTGACCTAATAACTTATGGAGTTTTGAGGTAACTGTGTCCTCTATAGTCCAACTTTCAGGTTTTTTTCCAATTTATGAATTTGAACTTTTGGGTGTATTTGCAGCAGGCCTGGATTCAGAGTAGTAGTGATTATTTAATCATCTTCCTCGAACAGATTAGCAATAAAGACCCACCCACCTGCTTTTAATAGTGCTACTAGTCTACTACTGGCTGGTGATAAAATGCCAAACATTTTTGTCAAATTCTATGACCAGTTGAAAACAAACTCCGTTCTCCTCCACAACTGCCGTAGACAGGACATATTTGTGCAAGTTCGCAAACTAATAGTCTTAACTTTCAATCAACAGAAAAGAGGGTAATTTGGTTTCATGCCATTATGTTATAGAAAACATCAAAACATTGTACCTGAAACAAGTAAAGTAATCAATCAATGACAATTGAGACGAACTTGATAACTACTTCCCACCTGCCCATTTGACTGGTGACTCTGAGATTGAGACTGAGACTTGGACAGAGGCTTTAAAACTTCGTCTGCAGACTTCAGTAGGGTTTAAAAAAGGATTTCCACCTTACAATAACAGGACTACCGAACCTACATTATTGCTCACAATACAATTTACAGAACATAGAGAGCTATCTACAAGTATTTCCAAAGTTACATACATAACTAAATTTGGTACAAACGTACCGGTCCTGTAACAAATGAACTGCAAGTAAAAATCCATACCTGTGTGAAGACAAAGGATCGTAACTATCTCAGCACAACAAATGTGCAGGAACAAGAAATCAGCTTTGAACCTCATTCCTCTGGTACTCCATTTCATTCATATCACATATTTTTGATATTTGCAGTACAATTGGCTTTATACATGTTAGATTTCCTCAATCATCATTATCACTGACTTCAGAAACAATTTTTCTCACAAGTGAGTTCAGAAACTTGTCCACCGTGGATAGGCAGGCGGAAATCATTGATGTCTTGGTACTTGTTGATACCCTGATATAATTTGCTGCTACAGAAAGACGTTCCCAAATTTTGTTCTTTCAAATTTCTCCCTCGGAGTTTCAATGAATTGTTTTGGTTCTGTACATAATGGACGGGGTAGTAATGCAGGTGGTGTTTTGATAAAATGAGGTGCTCTCTGATCTACATTATATTTGCTTCTTGAGAACTTATGTAGGTCAAGTAGGCAGCCTGGATGAGTTTCAAAATCACTCTTACCGACATGACCTACATTAGAAGAACTCACCTCTTCGTACTCGGGGAAATACCTTGTAATGATACCATTAACTGATATCATCTCAGTTGAGCTGACACTGGGGGTCTTGACCGTTAGCAGAGAAATTTCTTCTTCTCTGTGGTTAAACTCTATTTTGTTTAACTCCAGAGTCTGCCTTCGATATGTCACCAAATTCACCAGCACAAGGGTTAGAGAGTTGCCCATAAGATTTGCGTCCAAAGAAGAAACCAGATTCCCTTACATCCCTGAAAAGCATTCTTGATTGACATTAAACAGCTGCTTATGATATTGAAAAACTGTATGATCAGTTTGCTAGCGGAAGGTCTTCACATTTATATGAGTAAGTTACCGAGTCCCCCAACATATGGAGAACTAAAAGTAGTCAATTAGAGGAACAAGTGTCACAATGAAGTAAAACGGCCACAGATGACCTTCTAAAAAAGCAGAACACCGTGAAAGCAAAATACTAATACTTAGAAGCAATGAACTTACTCTTGCCTTCTGCTAAAATGCTAATTGAACCCTTAGACCAATGAATAAGTTTGATACAATGAACTATCAATGGACTATGTGAGTAAGCTTATCAGAAAACAAACTCATTACAATGCGTGAGTTATAAGTGCCGTTAAGTTTCGAGCACCAAAATTGGGAGTTTATAGAGTAATTGCCTATTGGGGATGGAATTTGAAAACCCTAATTAAGTCAAAAAGGTGTTTTTGTTATTGTAACATCCTAACAAAGAAAATGATCAAGATCCTATTTTACCAATTCCAATAAATATCATGCTATATAAAACTTTAATCAAAAATGGGAGTAACTAACTCCTTATTCAATCCACTAAATAGATAACAGAAGAAAAATACACAATTAGAAAAAGTTTTCGTACTTTTTAGGTCTATTGCAGTGGTATCAGGAGAGACAGCCATGGCTATGTGGGTCTGTAAGGTCGTTCCTCTAATCCATCGAAGGAGAAGGAGAAGAAGAACTGAAATGCTTCACTGGTGTTTGCCTGTAAAAGAACTTCTTCCGCCCCCCACATTAACGTTTGGCTCAATGCAGAGGATTTCGGATTCGGTGTTTTCTCGGTCGGGGTTGAGAGTGATTCGCCGGTGTATCCGAACTAACCAAATCGAAATGATATTTTCGAATTACTCCGACCACAAATCAAATTCGTGCACTATCCCATAAAAAGAGTTGGAGCCTAGATTATTGTTCAGACTACTGATTAGTTTTTTGTCCGATGAAAATTCTTTCTGTATATACCGTAAAATACCTTGATACGTGATGGTGATTAGAAGTTGTAGTTGGATATAAGAATATAACAGCCCATACCGATTCAATTCTAAATCTGCTTAGAAACTAAGCTAATGTCATTTTCGTAATAAATGAAATACCCATTTCCCTGTAAAGTAGAAGGGATAAGATGGAAAATGGGGGACAAACTTTTGGTCGGCTAAGAGGAAGAGGAGATTGAAGGTTGAAGAGCCTTCGTTCTCTCTCTTCGCTCACTCAATACCTTCACCTTGACTGAACTTCATTCCTCAGTAATGGAGCTCATCATACCTTGTAACACCAATAAATAATAATACCCATATTTCATTTACCCGTGGATGTAGACACACCGTTGTCGAACCACGTTACTTATTTATGTGAATCTCTTATTTCCTTGTTTATATTTTACCTTTTATCTACTGTTTTGTGATTCGAATCAAGATCTGTTGATCTTGTCCATTTGATTGTGATACTAGATTAATGGTACCCACAATTTGGCGTTAGAGAAACAAGGAATGGGTAAAGAATTTATTTTACTTTTTCCAGATCTACTATTTAAGCTTTTTTCTAATTTTCTGAAATTGGTTCTTAAATTTTATGTTTCTTCAACAGAGATTTCTTTCAATTTGTTGTTTTAACTTGGAAAGTTTGTTTGGGTACCACCCAAAATCTAATGGTACTGTGTAAAAACCCAAATCTGAAAGTGCTTGTAACCTGTTTGCGAAAATGATTCAATGGAACCATTTTATTTGATCTTGATCTCTGTTTAAGTGATGTCTTTCAGCCAGTTCTGTTGGATTCAAACCTAGCACCATTTGGTTTTTTCTGTTAAAAATCTATATTGTTTTCATGATTTGATCATCCATGCTCCTTTTAATCTTATGTTTTTATTTGGAAAGTTAATTGAGTACCACCCAACTAACGAGCACAGTTTGAAAACTTGTTTTATTTTCAAGGAAATACCAATTGGTCCTAAGAATAATATATTAGAGAGAGTCTAGTCCAATTGACCTAATCAATTTTCTGTTTGGTCCTATTTGGTAATATAAATTATAGTTTGGTCCTAAAAATTATAGTTTGGTCCTAGGGTGATGTCATGGATGATGTAAATGTCATCTTGTAGTGGCAGAAATACCCTTTTGGGACCATTACATCATCCATGACGTCACCATATGATATATATAGTCAATTATCAAGAGAGAATATATTATTTTCAGATTTATTTTCTCTCACCTCCATATTTTCAGATCTACTTTCTCTCTCCTCTTTTTTCTTCTCCTGCTGCTGCATAAACAATGAAGATTGTGTGAGTTCTAGGGTTTTGATTTTGCAGAGATGATGAATAAGATTTGCAGAGATGATAAACGTCATGAGTATATCAAGATGATGAACAAGATGACGATTTTTTGACAAAGATTTTGTGTTTTCTCCATGCTTTGATGCTGTTTGTGGTTGAAGATGATTGTGAACACGATGAAGATGATGAAAACGATGAAGATTTATGTTCTTCTTCGTCACTGCTGCTGCTGCTGTTGAAGATGATGAAGTTCATTCTTGAAATGAACTCTGTTTTTCTCCCTGTTTTGATGTTGTTGTGGTTGAAGATGATGATGAACACGATGAAGATGATGAAAACAACGAAAATTTATGTTCTTCTTCGTCACTGCTGCTGAAACTGTTGAAGATGATGAATTTGATGAACTTCATTCTTGAAATGAACTCTGTTTTCTTTAGAAGATGATGATGCAAACGAATGAAGATGACGAAGATCTTGATTTTGATGATAAAGATCTTGTTATTGACGATGATAAAGATGACGATGATTTTGATTTTGATGTTGAAGATCTTGATTTTGTTATTGAAGATGTTTGTTACTAATGTTTGCTGCTCGTGTTAAAGATGAATTTCTGCTGCTGTTGGAGACGATGATGTTTTGCTGCTGCTGTTGAAGACGATGATGTTTTGCTGCTGTTGTTGAAGACGAAGAAGAAGATGAAATTGATGATGCTGCAGTTCATTTTTACGAATGAACTCTATTTTTATCAGGAGTTCATTTCTGGAATGAACTCTGGTTTATGTAGGCTTTTATCAGCAGTTCATTCTGGTGAATGAACTCTGGTTTGTATAGGTTTTTATCGTGAGTTCATTTCTGGAATGAATTTATCAGGAGTTCATTTTCTGGAATGAACTCTGTTTTTTTAGGTTTTTATATGGAGTTCATTTCTGAAATGAACTCTGTTTTTTTAGGTGATTTTTGAAAAAATAAAGTAGAAATTAACAGGAGTTCATTTTGAAGAATGAACTGCTACAAAAAGAAAAAAAAGAACATTAAAGGGTATTTTTGTCCAATTAAATATTTTTAAATAATTATGGACAAAACAATAAAGGCTTTTGACCAAAAAAATAAATAGACACGGGCCCACTTAAAAAAGCACCAAACGATATTTTTCCCTTTTATTTTTTAAAGCTTTTTATCAAATTTTAAAGTACCTTATTTCGTTCACCAAGTTCAGTGAATCTATACCTTGTTTTTATTGCAAATAGCAAAGATGAAATTGAAGTTATTTATCTAAAAAGAAGAATTTATACTACCATAACTTTGTTTTTATACCACCATAGCTTTTTCCTATTTATCTGATTAGCTTTCTTTTATTTCTCTAAAAAGAAGAAACCATGGTTAGAAGGATTTTAAATCATTGCTTGTAACTCAGCCAAATTTAGCTGTATATGATATTGAATGTGTCAATTGATTGAACAAGTTAAGAATGTTTTGCAGCTACAAATTTTGATCATTCATCAAACCAGAAAAATAAGTTTTGAAATGAACTCTACTTTGCCTTTCACTTGTTTGGAAAAATGGTTCAGTGAACCATTATGTTTGGACTCGTTTTCTGTTTAAGCTATGGGATTTGTTTCTGCTAGTTTTATTAATTTCTAACCCAACACCAGTTGAATGATCAACGACGTACAATCTGAAACTCTAGAGATGGATCACCAACGGATACCTCAATCGGACGCCACCATTGGACGCAGCATAGTACAAGCTGACCAACTTCAACATCCATCTTCGAGCTTGCAGTCAAGGTACTGACAAAGTGCCCAGTTAAAGAAGTGAAGAAATCCCAATGCAGTTCGAAGTACAACCCGATGATGTTGCTGCTAAAATTAAAGTTCTGATAATGGGATTCTCGGTCCCCAGTCCGATGATGTTGATCCGCTGCAAACAACTGGAGGAGCACGAAGCTAAGAGGACAAAACCACCACCTCTGATAACAATTGTATCTCCAAGTTCGTTCAACTCAAGGGAATGCCAATCCATAGAATGATGGAGTCTAACGAAAAGGGTTAAGAGAATTCCCGCAGTTCAACTCAAAGGATTACTGTAAGTTTTTCTGTTAATCTTTTTGCAGATCTATGACCAACATCAAGGAGCAATGGTGACAAGAATTATGATCCCCCAACCGATGATGTATCCTTGGTTCCATACAAAAGTTCAACCTTCGGTCCATCAGCTCAACCCTTTGTTTAGTTGCAAGGCCTGCCTGACGATAATGTAAAGCCTCTTGACGATGATGTAAAGACCTGCAACAATAATATGGAGTCTGTCGATGATGATTCTCCAGTCTAACGTTGCTGCAAAACCATCATGTAACCGCAGCGTGGTTTGGTTCAGCTTTGCTGACGGTAACAATGATACGACGAGGATGCAGGGACTGGCTATAATGATGAAAGGTCTGCTGAAGATGAACTAAAGACCGAAGCTGACAATGAGCCAAAATCCGATGCTCAAGTAGGACGATCAACCACTGCTTACGAAGTACAAAGGTGTAAAGCCAAACGATGATACAAAGTCTGATGCTAATGATCCAGCTGACCCGAAGTACTCGAAGATAAACCATCTCCACCCTTTTTAACGTTCACAGTTCTGCTCGACACTCCAATCCAAAGTCGCAATGCAGCCGCTATGTAACAGCAGCGTAGCCAGGCTCAAGTCTGACGACGACGATGCAAAGTCTTGGGGTGATGGTGCAAGACCGATGATGATGGTGCAGAGCCTTGCAACAATGGTGCGAAGCGGAGGACGATGATGGTGCCAAGCACAAGGATGAAACTCAAACAATGATGCTGATAGTACCTGGAAGTGTAGTTCGTACGGTGATGCTATAAATTCTGTCGGTGCAAAGCCCAAAGTCCGAAGTACAAACCTGATGATGATGATGACCCCACGATGATATAGCTACGATCCTCATTCCGGTGATGCAGCTCCAAATATCCACTCCGACAACGCACAATTCTGCACCACAAGAAACAAAAGTCTGATGCCGCCTATGCAAGCCAGACGACGAAGAGCTAAGATCCTGCTACGAAGATCTCCGAAGACTATGAGCCAAAGTCTTCCCTCGACGATCCAAAGTCTTGCTATGATGATGATCCCCGAAGATGACGATGTCAAGTCCTGTGATGAATGAAGCTGAATTGCAGTCCTGCTTCCGATGATACAGCTCCGGTACAAGCTAGAATGCCAAACTAAAAGAATGAAGCTGAATTGCAATTCAACTTAAGCAACTTAAGCAATGATTTCCCAGGTAGATTTCCCGGCGAATGGATTATTTGTTTCTTTTTATCGGGTCTATGACTTATGACGGGATGGATTTATCCACCAAAGAAAATTGCGCGCACAAATTAACATATCACTGAAATAGACCAATATGTAAAGCCTGATGCGGGAAAGCAGCCATGTGACCGCAGCTCGAAGCGATGATAGCTTTTATTTTATCATATGATCTTTGCTTACATGCCAAGGACCCAAAGAAATACATGTCCAAAGCGACGATGGCAACGATTCTCCCCGTCGAGGATAGCTCCAATTCAGTCCAGGGTTGCTGCAAAGCTGACGACAACGAAGGTGGAGAAATTTCAATACAACCCGACTTATAACTCGACGATGTTGCAGTGGAAATCGAAGTACAAAGTCTGATGTCATTACCCAATGAACCGATGGTTCAAATGTCTGGCTTAAGTATGGTGGAACACAAGTATGAAAAGCTACAAGCTTAAGCCCGATGGTTCAAATACTTCATCCTCCTTATTGGTCATGCTTCATACTTCTTATACTAAGAGTACTACTTCAAGAATCGGTACTTCTTATTTCTAGTCTAGTACTTCATACTCCTTCAAGGATCGATATTCCTTATTTCTTGTACTTTATACTTCTCTTGGGAAGTGTGCTTTTTCAGTTACTTCTTACTTCCAGTATTTTATATACTTCTTATTTCTCATACTTCATGCTTCTTGTCGAAGAGTACTTACTCGGGTGTTCTTTTATTATACTTGTATTCTTTAGTGACCATTGTTGTCGGCAAGTTTTGCTAGAAAATATCTTTTATACATAATCAATTTACAATAACCCGAAGAACTAATCCAACGACGGTGATGCAAAGTCTTGTTACCATGCACCGATGCAACACCAGACGAAGATCCAAGGTCCGACGACGATGATCTTTGAAAACGAAGAGCCAGAGTCTTGCTACGATGTCCAAACAAGCTGAAGATGACGATGATGCAGAGCCTTGTGACAACGATGCGAAGCCCGGTTTTGGTCCGAAGATGCAAGTAACCCGAAGATCCAAAGCCCTATAACGAAGAGGCAAGCAAGTACAGTTCATCGCATGCAGAGGTCAAATCCGAAGGTAGCAGTCCAGTTCAATCCGATGATGCAGACGAGCTTAACTCCAATGACTGCTCTGATCCCCAATTACGATGATACTTCCATGTTGCAGTACAGCCGCTATGTAACCTCAGCGAAGCGCAAAAGACAAGAAGCAATCCTGAAAACAATATATAGCTCGTGTCCAAGCCAATGCAGCAGTACAGCCGCTATGTAACCGCAGCGTAGCCCGGCTCAAGTCCGACGACGACGGTGGTGCAAAATACAACGATGGTAGTGCCAAGTCCAGCCACGATGAAACAAAGACTGATGCCGATGATGCAAGTCTTGCAATGACGATACAAAGTCCGAAAACGAAGATGAAAATCCAGACGATGATTCAAAACCCGGTGCACGAGCGCAGCCAAGATGTGATTGTTGCTACAAACACCATCCTAGTTAGCTGCTAAGGAGCATAAGAAGCTTGGAAAGTGCAGAACAAGTAACCTGATTATACCAGTAACCCGAAGTACAGTCCCTCCAACGATATAGCTCCAGTACCGACGTCCCAGTCCGATGATGCGCCCGACGATGCCATCCCAGTCCGATAATCCAATCAAAGTTCACCATCAAGCCAAGAAAAGAGATGTCATTCGATGAAAGAATAAAGAAGTGGCGCACATACCCAGTAGTAAAGTGGAAAAATCTATGTAGATCAGAAGCTCAACATGGTATATATAGAGAAAGCTCAACATCACAGATTGAATCTCCCGTATCAGCTCCGACATGACCAAAGTACGATCGAGAAGATCCTCTACCGGAAAAAGTGTTTGTTTTACTTCTGTGCAGGTCTCCTAGACCATGAGAATAAGATACAATCCGCAGTTCAGGCAAAAACGTTGATGACATACAGTTCAAATTAAAGCTCAAGCAAATGGTGTAAGCACAAGTCTCCATCAACAGTTCACTTTGAAGATCATACCACAAGGACATGCAGCAATGAGCTACAATAACCGGGAGCAGAATAATTCAAGGACAGTGTACGTGAGTTCCGCTACGGTGATGCGCCTCAAGAGCCAAAAGAATGTTGCAGTACAGCCGCCATGTAACCTCAGCGTGGCCCGGCTCAGTGTTGCAGTAAAGAAGCTATGAAACCACCATAGTCAAGTTCAATGTTGCTGTAAAGAGCCATAAAGCCGCACAATGCACAATCCATGTTCAGGCCACAACTAATATTGGATAGCCAGGTCCAATAACGATGTACAATAAAGCATTGACGTATATACCGACGACGCTGAGTTGTTGAGGACAAGCTGATGGTATGTTCACCGGCGATGCTGCCCACCCAAAGCTGTACACAAGTTGATGCAGTGGACGAGCTACTGCTGGGAGCGTATTGCTGCCAACACTGCTGTTCCCAATGCTAATGCTGCAACCTATTGTCGACCACTGCCCATGGAAAAAGCCAAACCACTTATTATAAAGCACCAACAAGTCAACAGATGCAGGGGCAGTTACTTTTGCTTTCCCAAGTTTCGGCAACCAGCTTCCGAAACCAAAAGCGGCATATACACATCACACACAACTAAAGAGTTTGCAAATATTGATGCTCCTTACATTTCGATAATGCTCAATACATTTCTACAGTACCTCTAATTACAGAAAATCGCATACTTTCTACAATATACATGTCCATACATTTCCATGATACATTTCACACTTTCATTTCGTATATCCGGAAGAGAGTAGGGGCAAGCACCACCGGTCTCAAACATTATACTGGGGAAAGCACTTGCGTGCAATCTCTCCGGACTCCCCCGTAAATGTCCATGAGTGTACGATCAGGGGAAGGTTTCCTTAAGAAAGAGATACCCAACATGACATGCCTTTGACAGCTCAGCGGAACGGATGTTTGTAAATTATTCAATTTTACATCACGTCTCCGGGAGTTTTTTAGGCCCCACCGTTCGGTGATCCCCTGGCCCAGGATTAGTCAACGGGGACAGGACCCCACAAATATCACAAGGCGAAACCCTTCATGATATTGCAATCAAACACTCAAAATACTTGTGACAATGATTTTACACATTCGCATTGCAGGGGCAAGAGCAACCGCAGAGGTAATAGTTCCTAACAATCCGACAAGATCAATAGTCCCACTTCATACTTGACCATCGTGGATGAAGGGCAAAGCAACAACATTGTCTCAAGTAGGAAGAATTACCCACTAAAGCCAACGAGAAGTCACTATTACACACTCAAAACTACGGAATGTTGCTGCTAAT
The DNA here is from genome assembly GCF_003573695.1 of Papaver somniferum. Taxonomy (NCBI): domain Eukaryota; kingdom Viridiplantae; phylum Streptophyta; class Magnoliopsida; order Ranunculales; family Papaveraceae; genus Papaver; species Papaver somniferum. Next base: position 82,137,258 of record NC_039363.1, read on the forward strand.
ACCCACATTAATGCCTCCCACTTGGAACTATGATGACATGCCGCTGATTGCTACGTAAAACCGTCGGCTGCTATCGATTCCACTCGTACCTCTGCTACTGCAACTCTGCCGATGCACCCCAATGCTCAATCAAGATGGAGAATGGAGCGAAGCCCACTGCCCTGGAGATACAATGTGCGTGATAAGGGCGCTGCCACTACGACCAAACTTCTGAGGTATACAAGATGATCCTGCACCAAGCAGTTGCCAAGGATATCACATCGAACAAGTTGTTGCTGGGTACCGGCGACGGACCAATACTGCCGGCGTTTCTGCAAAACCGCCACGTAAGCCAACCATTGCTGCTATTGACTCTTCACCAGTGGATGTTGCCAACTAATGCCGTTGTAAATGGGGCATACTGTTACCTGATGCTATGTCCTGCTGCTACACTGACGATGAAGGTAATCCGGTAGTCCAGCAACATGGATTTATCAGCAACTGCGACCATGAAGTACTCTCAACCAGCCGGATACAAAGATACATGAAGCAAAGCATACCTGGTGACTCGAGCATACCACTGGACATCTTTGATTCGAGCGGGTAAGTATCAGTATCTTTTATTCGTAGGGACGTTTCACATTTTAGATGAAGAATAGGGGCAAGTATTAACTTCCCGCCTGAAGTAAGTAAAATTTGCCTGAAGTTTGAGCTCGAAGTAATTTTTGAATTGATCGTCGGACCTTCTAAAGTGAAAGTTACTTGTAAGTGCCAGCCGTTACTGCTCACAACAAGTTGAGGCCATAATAATAAAGCTAACCACTTCAGTGGATTCCTTCTTCGCAAACTGACATGCAATTCGATCCCAAACTCCAGTGATGTATCTTCGATCTCCTGCCAAGTTAGGCAGCACCGCTGATCAAATGCAACATCATTATACCCGAAGATGAAGATGATTACTATAAATCCCTACGAAGACTCAAGTAACCGATGATCCAAGTGACTCACCCGAAGTATAATGTGTCACGAGGTACCAATCAGAGTACAAATTTCCCTAATAAAGACGATTCCGATGATGAACGAAAGCTAGGTGAAGACGCCAAGTCCTACGTCGACAATGAATACAATTGAAGCACGGATCGTCTAATACCCTTGCTGTGAAAGGACAATAGTTCCACATCCCTAGAATTAATTGATTAACTTAAAATATAATATGGAAGGACCGTTTCACTCATTGCCAATTGGTTTTGAGTTGGATGTCCGCAGATTTTAACATGGTATCAGAACTAAGCCCTAGACCCAGACCTGCGTACGTCGGGTGTAGACCGAGTTACTGGCCGAAGAGTCGATTGTACACCCGGGGTGTAGGCCAGTGCCAATACTGGCCGAAGTTTTACCCCCTGATTTAGTCACTCACCTGTGTACACCTGTTACCGATGGACTGGTAACCTGTACGTAGGTCCACGTGTGAGGCCCAGTGACTGGCCTTACACGTGAGGGGGCGTGTGAAAGGACAATAATACCACATCGCTAGAATTAATTGATTAACTTAAAATATAATATGGAAGAGCCGCTCTACTCATTGCCAATTGGTTTTGAGTTGGATGCCCGCAGACTTTAACACTTGCCCATCTTGATGATATACGAAACACTCCAGATCGTCATTCCAGTGATGCAGTTTCCGATCATCCATCCCGAAGATACAAAGGCAGGCCTAGGACTATGACGATGAAAGTTTTTGGCGTGCCTAAAGCTGTTGAGGAGCGCAAGACAACCCACGAAGGCTCACCGTTACTATTGGGGAACACACGTTACGATAGACGCATGAAAAGGACTGCACGGAACTACCTACGCCCTCTCGCTACCGGAGGGGGCGTAGGTAGTACTTTGATTTGTAAAGCTCATCTACAATCTGAAACATAAAGCTCATCCACAATCCGAAACATATACCAAGCAATATCAAACAGCCAACAAAAGTAGATTTGCCAATGATGATACAAACAAAGCCTTAATTACCCATGTTGCAATGGACGAGTCATGTTACGACGTACATACAACTGACTGTTGTTATGGACTTCTTTCAACTCGGAGCAGACATGGGCAAACCCACAACCAAATATGAAAAGACACCACCTGGACAAAAAAGACAAGGTAATATGATTTTTCTTGTTTGCAGGTATGTTTCAGAATTTCGATGAAGAATATGGGCAAGTATTAATACTTTGATTTATTATATTCTTCACCGAAATTCCTCCACAAAGAGCGCAAAGGATGGATGACCGACGCACGGGATAAAGTACGAATGAGCCAGGAAGAGGTGATTTTTCTCAAGAATGTAGGGGAAGTTATTGCAAGAAGAGGAAGAGACTGTGAAGACAGTTTTCTTCAAACTTTGACCAACTCCAAGCTTGAAGAAAAGGGGCAAATTGTATACACCATAAAATACCTTGACACGTGGATGGTGATTAGAAGCCGTAGCTGGATATAAGGATACAACAACGCATACCGAATTAATTCGAAATCTGCTTAGAAACTAAGCTAATGTCATTTTCGTAATAAACGAAATACCCATTTCCCTATAAAGTAGAAGGGATAAGATGGAAAGTGGGGGACAAACTTTTGGTCGGCTAAGAGGAGATTGAAGGTTGAAGAGCCTTCGTTCTCTCTCTTCGCTCACTCAATACCTTCACCTTGACTGAACTTCATTCCTCAGTAATGGAGCTCATCATACCTTGTAACACCAATAAATAATAATACCCATATTTCATTTACCCGTGGATGTAGACACACCGTTGTCGAACCACGTTACTTATTTATGTGAATCTCTTATTTCCTTGTTTATATTTTACCTTCTATCTACTGTTTTGTGATTCGAATCAAGATCTGTTGATCTTGTCCATTTGATTGTGATACTAGATTAATGGTACCCACACTTTCGAATAATATTAATAAAAAAAAATTATGAAAAGAAAAAGTTTTAATTAAAAAAAAAGGTAAAAAGATGTTGACAGCCAGTTCGAGCGCCTTGACCTTTGTTAGGCCAACAATGCATCCAACCATCAGACTAAGTGCTCGTTTTTGGTTTTTAATGTAAATATTTTATATATGTAACATTAAAATCCTAAAAATTGTAGGATAATCACCCAACAACACATTGAAGGTATTCTTTTATAACTTTATATATATATGTGTCGAATTTTCGGTGACGAACTCATACCAGTAAAAAGAATTATACACGTACATATGTCGTTCCGAACAACAACGAGTATTGACTCGTTGACCGGATTTTTGACCGAACTCGATTCACCCGAATCCATATAATAGCCATACATTTGTCGTCCAGAATTTCTCTCTGTATCCCAAATTGCTAATTTAAGACAACTTTATTTCAGGAAGATTTTCGGTGAAATTTCATATCTTTATTTATAAAATTTATGCCCTGTAATTCGATGAATTCTCGGACTTTTATTTTCAAATTTTATGTCTTATACTATAATGTTATATGCATTCATGGAAACAAAGAAATAACACCAATTTCTCAGAAAGGTAAATTAAAGAATTGAAATTTTAAGGGCTGAATTTTTTGTTACTAAATTTTCATATGTTAAACTTTTCTGCGCGAAATCCCATCCACATCTCGGTTGAATATTATCAGCGATTTTTTCGGTCAAATATTGCCTCTTCGAGATAAAGAGACCGAGAATCCCGGTAAAATCTCAGTCATTTCCGCCGAAAATGACTATATTAGTTGTGAATATTTTTATTGTAAATTTTGAATCTTAGGATGAATTGAAGTGGGTTCTCATTTAAGCTCCATGGTGTCTTGATGGTTATTTATGGGACGTCAAGCCTTGGTTCACATGAAGGGATAGAAGGGATATGGAATTTAATTCACAACAGTTTTGGGTTTCACTCAAAGAATTTCAAAATGAGGAAGTTGCAACTGAAATTGGAGGCATACTTGGATGAGTGTTGGAGAAAGATCCAGAAGATGCAAATCCAGAAGACTCTAATGATGTTTTTGCTTAAATTGATATCAATTTGGACAGACCTTTGCTGAGAGGGATTCTTGCTCAGAATACTGCAAACTGTTCGCAGTGGATTCCGTTTTACTACACCAAACATCCACATCAAATTTTCCCTATGTGCTTCACTATTAACCATGATGATGACTTATGCAAAGACATAGCTAAATATGTTACAAAGTTAACTAAGAAGCTATTCAGGTTTCTGGATCAAGTTGATGCTGGTAGGGAAGCTAATCTTCCATACTTCATGCAAAAAAGGAGCTGTAAAAATCTCATATCAGAATAAAAATTATAAGGAAAATATAGATGTAATTCCTTTTATATATAAGGCCTGAAGATGGACAATATTATTCTTCAATTTATCATGTTCAAGAGTGGGGTCAATCTTCAAATCAAGCTGGTAGTGAAAACAAGAATAAGGAAAGGAAGATGCAAAGAAGGTTTAAAAGAATCAGAGATGGCAGAAGTGCAAAGGACCCAAATAGTAAGACTAAAGTGGAGTACCAAATAGATGATGATGCAGATGAGGAGGAATTTATGCAGCAAACTACTGATCAACAGATACATATGTCTTATCATGAAAGAATGATGCAAGAGTATCAATATCAGATCTTGCAAGTGGACTGACACCATCATGTTATAAACAGTGATCAAGTTACAAAGTAGGGACACCAGGTTTTCTTCTACCACTTAAAGCTATATTACTTTAAAGGGTTATTTGGTTTTTGGTACTCAGATTTTGACTGAAAACTGGATTTGGTCTAACATTTGTCCATCCTTTGCGTTTGGTACTTGGTTCGGACGTTGACCCGTGTTGACTAGTGTTGATGGTGGTTTTTAGTTCAGGGATAAAATTGTAAAAACCTGTATTTAATGTGACGTCGTTCTGCAAAGAAATATAGCCATTTAAAAGTGATGAGTATCTATACCTCTCTGCTTACATATGAACTATGTAATTTAATGCTTATGAAATTTATTTAGAATAATACTGGTGCATGTAACAACAATCCCAAATATTCTATAAATTTTATTAATCTCCCACCGGCATTATTCACTAATGCATGACGCTGAGTATTTTTCCTATGCTATGTCCACAACTGAACTCTTAATATTGACATGACATGACAACTAATGTTCGCTCGCAGCTGAGCAGCATGAGTTTCCCGAAGTGTCAGGATTACGATGTGCATGAAAATACACAATTAAAGGCATGCAAGATGCGTTGTTGTCTGATTAAAAATTAGTGATTTTGTGTCAACACGCAAAATTCACCAGAAATTGATTAATTTTGTGTCAGTTCGCAAAATTCAATTTTCTAACCTAATTTTATCAATTTGCAGAAATTATGTTTTTTGCGGTCTGCGTAATATCTCGATCCCTATTGGTCGAGACTAAACCTAGGAAAACTAGGAAATTGATCCATCATGGAAATAGTAGGAGGAAATCCTACCAAAAACGAGAAATAAGAAAAAAAAAAAAGAAAAAACAAGAAGAGGAAACCGTGACCGACAAAAAACCGTGGCAGGGAGGGCTTGGCCGGCCAATTTTCCCTAACTCGAGCTTTCTTTATCACGCTTAGTTGCCTCCTGACGCGACCGAACAAGCTCCGTGGTATACACCGGCGGGCCTACTCATGCCTCAACCAACCAAATGATCCTAGCCCGCAAGCAGAGCCACAAACCGATCGCTCAAAGTAGGTTGTTTACGCAGCTCAAAAACCCTAATTTATGTTAGCGGCAACTCATTAATGTCGCGAAACAATTTGGATGTCCAACTTCGCTAGCCGAATCAACCGGCCCAGATCTGATTTTGGACGATCGGCAAGGAACGACCATGCTCACCGGCGGCTCAACAGTAGCCCCGACCAATCGCATTGCTTCAAATATGCCAACAATGCCACAAATCGATTATCCAAAGTATGCCAGGCTTTGAATTCGATCAACGACAGTATGCAACTGCCGCAAAATGATCTCGGCCATCCAACTTGGATAGCCAAATCGACTGTCCTAGATCTAATTTTTCCGGCCACCCCCTCTTATTAGGATTGATCGAATCCCCGTCAAATTACTTGTATGGCTTATGGCATCTGCTCAAAGATGGCTAATCGTGCTGCCTACAAATAAAATAAATTCAACGGCAACTGATTACAGCAAATCATCTTGGCCGTCCAACTTTGCTAGCCAAATTGACCGGCTTAGATATAATCCTGGGCGACCAATAAATTTTCACCGTGCTTATCGGACGCCCCTCCTCCATAAGGGTCGATCGACTTTCCCTTGGCCTGCCAGAGCGGCTCCTGGCAGCTGCCCAAAGACGGTCGGTCGCGCTTCTTTTTAAGACACTAAATTCCGCGACCAACCAAGATAGGCTCTATACAACGATGCTTCATATACATCGATTATTTTGAGATGCGTGTTTAAAAGCAATGCTTTTATATGCATCAATTACAAACGATATTTTATAAATATCGATTTCATAAATAACTTAATTATTTAACCTAAGAGCATTACATGTTATTTCTTGCGACAAGTCTCACAATTTGACTTGTAACATATGACCGCCCACCGCCTAGCTTGCGCGTGATTGGTCAAAATATTTAGGTCTTGAAAGCAAGACCCACTCAACAACTTGCTACATATTTTCTACAAAATACTCGAGACATCAAACATGTCACAAACTGGGGGATATTCATCAGGGTATTGGTATGGAGGTTTATAGCGCACGACGTGCAACACACCCATTATGAGAAAGTGTCAGGAAAGGCGGACAGTAAATGATGGTAGAGAAGTAAGTGGGAATAAAACCAACCGGTCTTCCCCTCATAGTAGGGACGTGGTTTTCACCATTTTACACGATCCCACTTCTCCATCACTCAACTATTTCCACTTCCTATGATATCAGGGTATGTTCAAATATGACTTATATAAATATATTTTCAATCTATTTCAACCAACAGTGTTATTAACACAAGTATCTAGAAAACACCAAGAACTTATAGCTTACATTCCGCAAGCAAGTTCCACATTCTGATACAAGTCATAAAACAGCCACATCTTCATAGTTCATCATTCTGATCTCAACACCTTCTTCGCTTCCCTCCCTAAGATCAACCCTTCTCTTTCATTTTGTGACCGAAGCAAGACTGGAACACCATTTCTTGGTTTAGGCCAGAATTATATAGATTGATCTCTCGAATCTAAAGTACTCATGTCCAGTACATTTGTTTGGAGTTTAGATTCGTTTCTCGGTGGCACACCCAATTTACCATTTCCAGCAGAATTAGTTTTTACCCTACTACAAATTGGCGACCACAGTAGGAGATTAATCTTTCAGTTGCAAAATAAATTTTTTAATTTTCTCAAATTCAAAATGGTGGATCTTAGGCCTAAATTCAGTCATTAACCAAAATTCACTTTAACCACCGATCACAACTTGCCACCCGGGATGTACCTTAGCCAGTCAAATTCTTCCAAAGCCACGAATGATCGAATTCCAACCACCATGGAAGGCATAGTAAAGATGCTAGAAGATGTCATTGCAAATCAAGCTGATATCATCAAGTTACAAAATGAGACGTTTTGTTTCCTGAAGAGCATGGCAGACCGACTATGGAAAAAAACCAACAAATGTTTGCTCGGGGAATGCCACCAACTCTAGATAAAACACAAAAAATATTGAATCCTTGTTCAAAGTTTGCATCTCCGCCAACGACGATGAAGACAAAGCACGCAGTTGTATTAAATGGGAGCGGAAAAGGGATGACCAGATGAGTCTAGCCAACAATAAAGATCTTGAGCAGTTTTCCAAAGCTAAAAGAAGATACGCACCAAGTGTGCCACAATATCTGCATGACAAGTGTAAAGAACCAGCTGGCGAAGCTTTCTTGGAAAATCTGTATCATCGGAATCTTGCAGAATTTCAAGGAGTTGTTCAACAGTCCGCAGCTGCGACCGCCCTAACCTTGCTGAGAACAGAAACACCAGAAGAAGGAGAAATCTACCAAAGTATTCACGAAGGTGGGAACTGCATCAACACACAGTACTTGGTTCAGCCACCTCATATCGTTGTTACTGATGCAAGATCTTCAAGAGAAGCCGCATTTCAACAAAATTTCCAAGTTAAACGACCCACGCCTATATCAGCATACACTCTCGACTCCACCCTCGAAACGAGTTTCATGTCAAAACTTGCAAGAATTTTCACGACAACAACCGTTACCACGGGAAAAACCAGACTCGAGGTACCCGCGCTTTCCGCTCCCAATAAGGAAAATTCTAGAATTGTTGGAAGTTTGGGTGCGAGACAAGGTTTTTCTACTACCACATGTATGGCGCCCACCAAATGATCAAGAGATGTTGGATTCGAGATATTGCCACTATCACAGATTCGTCCATCATCCTACTAGTGAATACAATGGTCTGAAGCACATCGTCCAAGAAAAAACTAACTCAGGAGAATTGCACCTAGGAATCGAAGATTCTCCACTTTTCCGCAGATCGACGTAAAGATATTTTCACGGCCCCAATCATCGTCGTCTCCGATAGGCGCTTCTTATTTATTGAAAGAATAACGACTCCGTCTGAACTAATTCCAGAGGTTGCAGTCAACAAGAACAATGAGAAACTCAGCTGGGGACTTCTCACTATAGCCTGCACAAGTTTTCCGAATCATCAAAAGGGTCTAGGCTGCGACTCGATTTTAGGACGCCCACAGGTCCGTGACAGCAAAACGAAGGTCTTCTTCATCAACATCGATGCCACCCAGAATATCCAACAAACCAGCAAGACTACTTATTATCAAAGTTGCGCAGTGGACTAGGATTTGAAGCAATCACCCGAAGAAAATATAGTTTTGTTTGGAGGTTTCGTGAACAGGTAAATTTCGTCAAACAATCGTATATACAATCAATTGTTTTGAAATCCACTAGGGACTCGACACAGACATCAGTCCCATACCAACTAAGAAAAAGCTAGCAACACGGTTATTTTAGGAATATACTATATATCTAGGATACCAACATCCAAAGAATATTACTGCTTCCTCTAAAGGAAGGGACGTATCTAGTTATTGAAACCTTATTGGGTGGCTATGCAAGCTCGTTGATATTGGCAAGATAGAAGGCGTAGTAATACACGTCAGATGAGTCGAAACTTTCAATACCTAAGAGAAAGATTACTCTTGAATCATTTAAAAAAAAACTCAAATAAACTCAAAATCCTCACAAAACAATCACCTACTAGTTCAAAACCAAAAAAATCAAACCATAAAAGAGGCGTCTCTCGCCTTTCAAAAAAAACCTAAGAGGAGAAAGTTCAGAATAATAAAAGCATTCAAGGGAAATCGTCCAACAACAGCTCATTCTTCTTAGAGAAAGCATCCTTCATGTTCTGGAGAGCATCCTGCTTCAACTTTAAAACTGGGATAACTTCTCGATCTCTACATCCTGTTGATTAATGAAATCCATGGAGGGAACTTCATTCGTTTCAGTTCGCAACTTTTGGATTTTGGAAAATTGATAGACACATTTTTGTGTCTAATTTGATGTCAATACTATATATTGTTGGCACTCGATTTTGTACTAATTTTGGTGTTTTGTGTGTTTTTTAGGTATTTTCTGGAAATAAACATTTTTGGAAAAATCAGCTCGAAAAGTTGCCAGGGGCACCCTTGAAGGTCATTTGTTATTCGGACTCTCATCATTGGTTAAGGCGCACCTCATTTACTAAGGGGCACCTTCTTTACTATTTACACCCCAGGACAGCAACTGCTATTCGCACCCCCAGTTTGGTTAGGGGGCAGTCATCTTCTTCATTTGAATTTAGATTTTTGGCGGGAAAATATCTTTTCTCTTTGGCAGATTTACCAATTGATTTTTGGGCGTGCTGGAGATCGATTCAATGGCTGGAATCTTTTGGAAAGATTTGATTGATATTAACAGAGTTAACATGCATGTTGGAATCAATCAAAATAGGTTGTACACGCTGTTTGATTCAAAACAGGAAATAATATTTTCATAAAACATAGGAAGAGATACAGAGATTTTTTTGGTTGTATTCCGGGAAATATATATGCAGTAAAGGCAAGATATTGATTGTGGATTATACATTATTGATGGGGAGATATTTTGAAGCACTTTCCAGCGTAAAAATGATTCTCGTGAACTGGCAGGAGAAGAAAATATTCAAAATATTTTCTATAGTAAAGAGGATGATTCTCGAGTTATTGTGAATGATTTCTTCCTCCTGTTCTGTATAAATAACATCTTGGGTTGGTAGAGAAGGGTTGTGGAGAGTCTGGGGGGCTGAGGAGAGCCAGAGAAGAAGAAATTCGAGTTTTCCCAAACTCGGTTTCTGCTGCTGCTGATGATGAATATGAAGAACACGAAGAACGGACCTGCATCAGCAGTCATTTTTCAACAGTGAAATAGACTCACAAGCGTGGGTCGCAGGTGTGGGTCTTAGAGCTACAGTAACAATAGCACTTCTTCTGTGTCGTTCATTTTGGACGCTTTCTGTTGGTCGCACATTCACTGTTTTATTATTTCATCTCCATTTTCATCCTTGTAAACACCCTTTGAGCAATAAATAAATACTTTGAGCGTGTTTTTACTATGATGAGTTAAATCCCAACACTGGGACGATGGAGGAGGCCGAGCTTCATACATGGGTAATTTTATTAATTCTTTTTAAGACTTTTGCATTAAAAATTAATTGAAATATGATTTGATTAAATTGGGTGTTATTTGATTAGATGGGTCATGCTTAGCTTAGGTGATTTGATGTTCCATGCTTAACATTTACAATCAATGTTTTGAGAATCTACTTTGGCAAAATAAGAGTCCATATATGTTTTGAGCGATTATTGTTGAGAATAAATCATTGAACCCTATGTTATGAAGATTGGCCGAATCATTAGTCCCAGTACCTCTCTACCAATTTGTCAATATTTTTGTATATAATTTTTATAAATCTAAAAATCCTTCACCTTCACAAGTCTTAGAGTTCGAACCTTCATTACTACAACCCACGAAAAATCTTTAATCATTTTGGCGCTGCCGACGCGGATTTGTGCTTAGGTAGAATTTTTAGTTTTTTTTTTTTTTTTTTATTATTCCATTTGTTCTTTTTTACGTCTCTTTGGTTGTGTCTTTGTATTACAGGTTCGAAGTGGAGCACTAAGGACTTGGAGAGGAAAAAGCTTAAAGCGAAAAGAGAAGAAAAAAAAGGACAATTTTAGGATTTAATTTTTAATTTTTTTTTTTTAGAGTGTGTGAGGAAAACTGTAATTTTTTATTTATTTATTTTGGACTTTGGACTTTAAACAATTGGACTTTATTTTATTTTTTTTACCCTACGGAAGGGTATTATTAAAAAAAATTTTTTTTTATATAAACTGTGTGCAGGGAAGGACGACGATTACTATATCGTCTCGGTCCCTCGGGTTCGTACATGACATAGGAGTCGTGGCCCGAGTCGACTTCAACAGTTCATCCCCCGTCTGGTACGGGAGGTAAGTCCATCGAAACACTCGCGAATCTCCTGTAAGCGAGTTACTGTATTCCTTAAGGTGATTCATTGATTGAGGACGAATTTGGACTGTTTTTAAATTCCTAGTAAAGGGCAAGGCCTGGCCAATACAAGATAAAGGTTCGGATTTCATCACCGCTCCCTTCTTGACCGCCTTAGGAAAAGGAAACCTAACGCGAACCCAAGCTTTAAAATTTGGAATAGAACGAGACCGATAGGGTAACGAGCTTAATAGGAAACTCGTTCGAAAAATATTGGTTCCTCTTTAAGCACACTTCAAAGTTCATGATGGTTTCTGTGAGTTGAATGTGTGACTGAGCCGCCTTGTGATAGCGGTGAGTCCTTGGGTATCAAAGCTCCACTGAGCTTCCCTCGCCTCAATTCAACTTACTTTGACTCGGATTGATTCCAGAGGGGTTTGCTTAAATTGTAACGAATTCCCCTTCGAGAGATAGAAGCAAGTCTAGAAACAATCTAAGTGGAGCCATCATGCTTTTTGTTTGCTAGAATTTATAGGTTTGATTTGGTCGAGTCATCCTTGTTTGTGATTATGTAGAATTCCTCTGTAGTTTGTGTTTCTTCGGTGATGAATCCTTTTCAGGAGACGCCACCTGAGATGACGTTACGAGAATATATGTCTAGAAATTCTCGTTATCAAGAGACGTCTTCGGAAATAACTCTTGGTGAATATATGCGTGGGCAGCGATATATGGATACTCCAACTTTTATTGAGGAATCACCTCTAACGATCTATGAGAAATATTATAAACATAGACCATGTAGTTGGGAACAAAGCTTGAGAATTCGTGAATATCAAAAATTATATTGTGATGATGATGAGGAAGAGGATGGTGATGATGATTATAATGATATTTCTAGTTCAAATCCAAATAATTTTAATAATTATTTACCTATTCAAAAGGACGAGGATTTGACTAGAAATACCCCCGTTTTAGACGATGATTACGAAACCGATGATGGTTTAGAGGAAAGAGTCTACCCTGAGAATACTGTTTTAGAATCTAGTGACTTAGAAACACTAGTCTTAGAAGATGATAAACTCGTAGAAATGAGTGAGGATGAACCCAACTTAGAAGAATCTATTGACCATTTCCAGGAATCTGATGACCTAGAAATTAGGGAAGTTGTGACTAGTCTTTCTAGAGACATAGAAAACTCTAAGTTTGGGGGTGATTATCATTCTCCGTGTGCTTTAACTCTTAAGTACCCTCCTGTAGGACTTGACATTTGTACCTCAACCATCTTACAAGATTATCTTCATACACGTTTTCCCGAACCTAATGATGTCCAGAAAGAAGCTCAGTTGTTAGAAACCCATCCTCTGGTTGATGTGGTTAACCCAGGCTATGATACCAAGATTGACTTTGTTTTCCCACCAAAAAATTTTCAACCAATTGTGGGAACTTTTGATTTTAAGATGTGTCGGTTATTAAGTTTTGAGACTAAACCTAATCACTTTAGGATATTAGGGTCGACACATTTTCTTAAGGAAGACCACCTCTTTCACTGTGGTCAACTATGTAAGTCATATCTGATTGACTTAGAGGATCCACAATTATTTAGGTTATTACTTCGTGATTATAAGTTCGTATTTGAGTTTTTACAGACTCTAAGACCTAGTGATTCGGATCCCATCTATGAAGAAACGCAGCCAATGAAAATATTCTATTTAGACCCTTTCATAGAACCTGAACCTGAACCGCAATTAGCGGTAGTTTTCAGGAAACTAGGTAAGGGCATGCTTTTCTTGTCCATTTTCTTGGTTCACTGCAGTTTCCTATGGTCAGCTCTTTTTGGTTTTGAAGACCCATAGTTGTTTCGACTGTTACTTTATGGTTCGAGTTGACCAATCCTTTTATAAGTCTGGCTGAAGACTTTAAACTTAGCACTTCTTGGGAGGTAACCCAATCTCATGCAACACGGTAATATCCTTCCTTAACTCTTTTGCTTCAAATAGTAACCGTTTCTCCTTGTTCATGCTTTTAATTTCATCTTTAGAACATTGAGGACAATGTTAGATTTAAGTTTGGGGGTATGGGAGAAACTTTTTAGTTGCAATAAATAAACTCCAGAGCCTAGAAATTTACGCCTATTAAGGATAGCACTAACCAATCTAAGTGGATGGAAACATTTTTGTTTTAGGAGTTTAGGAACCAATCTGACTAGATGGAAACATCTATAGAGTCTATTCATAAAAGCACATAGCTCAGGTGTTAGAATTAACATGATAGTTTCGCCATATCTCCTCGAGTCCTTTTCACTTTCTATTTTTAGTTTTCTTTTATTTCAAGTGATTTGGTAGGGCACACGATTCAAGTTGTTACCTTTGCTAGGGTGAAATAGAGTGACTGAGTTACCTTTCCAAAAAAAATAAAAAATAAAAAATAAGACCAGACCAGTAGACCAATCAGAATAAATACTAACACTTGGATAGCAATATGTGTGTGTTCTCCCTGTCTCCGTCGCCTAAACAAGAGTGGAATGCAGGATCCACGGGAATCACCATGTAATCTGCTGACAAGAAACATGCGCTTCGGTCCACAAGGTCCAATCATGTTGTTAGTTCTTAAATAAATGTATGTTTAATAAAGTCGACCACTGGTACCCTTGTATATGCCAGTTGTGTTGACCTAGAGTTAGGATTATTAACCACTGGTTCCCTTGTATATGCCAGTGTGTTAATATTAGTCAGACCGGTATCTCAGTCATTTAGGTTAGGTTCATCTTGGCAGAGGCCTTCAGATAGATATGGGAAACACTGTTCGCTTTTCAACCATCTACATTTTTCTTTTTCCATCTTCTTAATCTTTTCATGTGATTAGGATGACTCCGAGTATGATGTCCATCGTGAAACTATATTAGTAGAGCTTTGTCACTTATATGAATTTTAGTATGCTTGAGTGCAAACTTGTGTACAACAATTGGAATTTCGCATCAGGGTTCTTCCTCTTAGAGTCAATAATTGTATGCCAACCAAGGAGGTTCTTTAGTGCTTTCCAAGGTTCTGCGTAGATAGATAGGGTCTGGAGTAAAGGTTTTGTGGGTACACCTATGGTAAATCCTCTGGAGACAACACTCCTCCACTAGGGCTACCTAGGGGTTCAAATGATTTTCCTTTCAAGAATAAATTTGCTCGAGGACTAGAAAATAATAAGTTTGGGGGTATTTGATAGACACATTTTTGTGTCTAATTTGATGTCAATACTATATATTGTTGGCACTCGATTTTGTACTAATTTTGGTTTTTTGTGTGTTTTTTAGGTATTTTTTGGAAATAAACATTTTTGGAAAAATCAGCTCGAAAAGTTGCCAGGGGCACCCTTGAAGGTCATTTGTTATTCGGACTCTCATCATTGGTTAAGGCGCACCTCATTTACTAAGGGGCACCTTCTTTACTATTTACACCCCAGGACAGCAACTGCTATTCGCACCCCCAGTTTGGTTAGGGGGCAGTCATCTTCTTCATTTGAATTTAGATTTTTGGCGGGAAAATATCTTTTCTCTTTGGCAGATTTACCAATTGATTTTTGGGCGTGCTGGAGATCGATTCAATGGCTGGAATCTTTTGGAAAGATTTGATTGATATTAACAGAGTTAACATGCATGTTGGAATCAATCAAAATGGGTTGTACACGCTGTTTGATTCAAAACAGGAAATAATATTTTCATAAAACATAGGAAGAGATACAGAGATTTTTTTGGTTGTATTCCGGGAAATATATATGCAGTAAAGGCAAGATATTGATTGTGGATTATACATTATTGATGGGGAGATATTTTGAAGCACTTTCCAGCGTAAAAATGATTCTCGTGAACTGGCAGGAGAAGAAAATATTCAAAATATTTTCTATAGTAAAGAGGATGATTCTCGAGTTATTGTGAATGATTTCTTCCTCCTGTTGTGTATAAATAGCATCTTGGGTTGGTAGAGAAGGGCTGTCGAGAGTCTGGGGGGCTGAGGAGAGCCAGAGAAGAAGAAATTCGAGTTTTCCCAAACTCGGTTTCTGCTGCTGCTGATGATGAATATGAAGAAAACGAAGAACGGACCTGCATCAGCAGTCGTTTTTCAACAGTGAAATAGACTCACAGGCGTGGGTCGCAGGTGTGGGTCTTAGAGCTACAGTAACAATAGCACTTCTTCTGTGTCGTTCATTTTGGACGCTTTCTGTTGGTCGCACATTCACTGTTTTATTATTTCATCTCCATTTTCATCCTTGTAAACACCCTTTGAGCAATAAATAAATACTTTGAGCGTGTTTTTACTATGATGAGTTAAATCCCAACACTGGGACGATGGAGGAGGCCGAGCTTCATACATGGGTAATTTTATTAATTCTTTTTAAGACTTTTGCATTAAAAATTAATTGAAATATGATTTGATTAAATTGGGTGTTATTTGATTAGATGGGTCATTCTTAGCTTAGGTGATTTTATGTTCCATGCTTAACATTTACAATCAATGTTTTGAGAATCTACTTTGGCAAAATAAGAGTCCATATATGTTTTGAGCGATTATTGTTGAGAATAAATCATTGATCCCTATGTTATGAAGATTGGCCGAATCATTAGTCCCAGTACCTCTCTACCAATTTGTCAATATTTTTGTATATAATTTTTATAAATCTTAAAATCCTTCACCTTCACAAGTCTTAGAGTTCGAACCTTCATTACTACAACCCACGAAAAATCTTTAATCAAAAATCCTTCACAGAACCAGGAGGTGTTAAACTCAAAGTTCACACACATATCCCGATGGTACTCCCAGTTTGAGACTACTTCTTCAGAAGCGGTGTGTCCAGTCGCGTTACACATGTCGCTAATTGAAGACAAGGCCTCTTCAACAGTTTGGCCAGTGAAAAAAGACTCGTGGATTTTTTTGTCGTGGCGATGTGCCCATGTTTCTTCCATATTTGGGTATACAACTCTGTATACTTAGTCGGCACACTGAATCCTCCAATCAACATGTGGTCTGTAAGGGGAGAATTATATAGAGGGTCAAAGGCAGCTCCTGCAGCAGAATATGCAACTAACGCCATGTCGGTTCAGGAAGCTCCATAGAGGAACTCACATCTACATCCATGGACGCAACATCTTCATTCTCCTTGGAAGGAACAACAATGCCCTCCACATCATTATCCATCTCCAACTTGATATTATCACCTGGAACAGTTTCGTCCTGCAACATCACTGGTCAATACTTGTGTTTGTGTTGAAGAACGAATCATTTTAAGTCAGAAAACGTACAGAATACCTACCAGTTTATCCCCCGGCTCGCTAAAGGATCTAGATTCGCTGCTACACTTAGAAGTGCTTCCTTCATCACCGCCGGACCCCGTATCTTCTTCGCCTTCGTCTTCATCTTCACCTTCGAGAAACTCAGTATCGCCGGATTTCTCCTCTGAAGGTGCCATGTTTCGGCTACTCGCAAATCTGGCAAAGGCGTTCATACTCTCAAGACCCTGGCTTTTAAAGAAAAGAAAAAGAGGTGTTCAGTGAGGTTAGTCCAAAATACTCAAATAATTCGGCTGGTCATAAGGAAACTCATACGTACCTGCATATTCGAAGAATTAAAAACTAATGGAGCTGACGGAGTCGTTCGAATGCCACTTGCACGCCTCTTTGACATAGTTTTTTTTCTCCTGGGGACACCAGCTCTCACCTGAACAGGTTCACCAGAAGGTTTCCGTTTACTTGAAGGAATCAGCTTCAACAACTGATGTTTTTCTAAGGTCTTGGGAGAAGGCCTGCTGCGCGGAACTGTCACGATTTCCTGCACGAATTGATGAAGATCAAGAAGCTCTTCCTGCCAGAATTCCTTATACTTAGGAGTTACCGCTGGGTTCCTTCCTGGGAGCAAGAATGGGAGGCTTTTCTTCGTTACGTGAACACTAGTATCCAAAAAAGACTTTAAAAGGTCTTCTGGGGGTGTTGACGAACGGAAAAATGGCACTCCCTGATCAAAACCCATCTGACGAGCAGCCCTATCAATATTATAAGAATTCACAACAAAAGTGCCCATGAAAAAACACGGAACATATCCAGGTATGCAGCTTCGCATGAACACAATTTCTCCGATACTCATGTCATTTATGTCCGAGTGCAATGTTATACTTGAAGCGGAAGTATTCGGCTGAACTATGGATGGGTGAACTGGGGCCCAAGGACGAAATTTTATTGCATGCACATTGTCAAAGAAATCAATAAGTTTTAGGCCAGGTTTTGGGCGTCTATTCAACCAACGGAGTATTCTGGCGCCTCCGTATATGCTAGAGAATGAAGTTAAGGGATTAGGAGCATAAGCCTCGAAGTGTTCCCATAAAAATGTCTGTAGAAAAGCAATGTGAATATGTGATTTTATCTTCATATATCCATTGTAAGCATACATGTCTGCTGTTAGCGAATCCAGGTTGGAGTACAAGGAACCAAGAAACAAGCCACCTATAGACAGAACCACACCTTGTGCCAGCCTAATAGAAATCATAACAAGCTTCGGTCTTATTTCCTCCGCACCATAACCATCATTAAAAACATCTCTAGAAAGCCACAAACACAAAAATGCAGCAACACTGAGCGTGTCATTCAATTCGTGACCCGGTTTTGGTTCGAGGATCTGCTGCTTTTCAATTTACTACAAAACTGAAACAAACTAAAGTGGAACTAAAAAAATGGAGCAAACAAGTCTTTGGTGAGGTGGACACAAAAATTACTGAAGTCCAGCAGAAAATTCTACAAGCTCAACAACAACATCAGTTGGATACTTCCTTATATCATCAACTACAACAACAGCTTCAGTACTGGTATGATGTCAAGAACAGTAACATCTTTCAACAATCAAGGGAACGGATCATTAAGAAGCAGGATAGAAATACAAAGTTTTTACACAACAAAGCTAACTACAGAAGAAGAAGAAATAAAATTGATTCCTTAAAATACAATAATGGTGTGTGGCATTCTTCAAGGGAAGCAGTCTCTCAACTCTTACACAAGCATTATCTGGAAATCAGTACTACTTCAAATCCAGAAGAAAATCAAGAATTAATGAACCTAATTACACCATGTATTGATGATGAAACTAATCAAAAGCTAGTCAATATTCCAACTGAAGAAGAAGAAGAAGTGAAACAGGTTGTCTTCCAAATAAAAGCTTGGTCTGCTCCTGGGCCAGATGGGTTCCAAACAGGATTTTACCAGAAGTGCTGGGACATAGTTGGTGGTGAAATTGTTCAGATGGTTCAGGAATTCTTTAGATCTGGTTATCTCCTCAAGCAAATGAATCATATTTTTCAGACTTTGATTCCTAAACATATCTGTATGGAAGCCCCTTCTGATTCCAAGCCAATAAGTCTCTGTGATATATCTTGTAAAATTATCTCCAAGCTAATGACAATCATAATGAAGCCAATATTATCAAGCATTATATCTCCATGGCAGGCAGCATATGCCCCAGGAAGGAACATTTTGGATAACACTATCATTGCACATGAAGTCGTACATCATATGAAAACTACAAGAGATTATATGGGAAGTGTAACATGTCAAAATCTTTTGACAGAACGGAATGGTCCTTTCTGATAAATATTTTGAAGAATCTTGGATTTAGTGAAAAATGGTGTCAAATGGTGAGACCGTGTATAACTACTCCAGCAATTTCAATTCTGTTAAATGGTTCACCAATTGAAACTATATATCCAACCAGCGGGATGAGCCAATGTGATTCTTTATCACCATATTTATTCATTCTTTGCATTGATGGCTTCAACAGAATGACCACTAAAGCAGTGCAAGAAAAACAAGTTACACCAGTTTTTCCAGCAAAAAGAGGACCAGCCATTTCACACTTATTTTTCGCAGATGACTGCATCTTGTTTAGTTCAGCTAAAACGTATTCTCTGCATCATCTCCTTCACATTATACAGGGATTTAGTAAGGCTTCTAGTTAGATGGTTAATTTTAATAATTCAAGCATCCATTTCAGCAAGAATTTAAGTCAGAAGAAAAAGAAGATACATCAAACTTCATGAAGATGAAAACTATGCCTTTAGAAGAGAAATACCTGGGTATTGAATTTGTTGGAAAAATCAGTTTTGTGAATAAATAAAACATTTACATGATTCCACTTTGTTTGTGGGAATATTAATTTTCTTGTCTCCCACATATTTCATGGTACAACTTTTTATAGGAATCTTGTCTGATTTCTCTCATTGTTTTGTGCATATTCGTGTCACCACTTTTCCACTCATGAGAATATTTATCTTTTGTTTTCTTATGCATGATAAAAGTTGGACACCCTTTTCTTACAAAAGCATGAGATTCTCAATCTTTTCTCTCCATTGTACGCATGGGAATGTTTGTCATTTTTCCTTTGTCATACACATGCAAGATTCCCTTCTTGTTTTTAACGATTTCAAAACACTATAAGAAAAGGTCTTCATCTTATTTGAAGTAGCAGGAAAAAAATGTGAGTAGGAAAGAAAGAGAAAACAAATAAGAGGCTTTTTCTCCTTTTATTTTTTTTGGTTTTCCTTTTTTTGAGTGATAAACAACTCAACATTAATTGCTCTATCTAAGTAGAAAAAGAGAGTAGGAGAGTAAAAGAGAAAACAAGTTTTGTTCTTCCATTTTTCTCTATGTTTTTGTGTGGAACAAGGAGGTTTCACTGAGTTGTTTTCACTGCCAAGTTCTTAGGGCGTTCTCTTGTATGCTACAATGAGGACGCTAACGATAGTTGTATCCTGGAGGCAACTCTCCAATAAAGCTATAGCATCTCTCTGTTTAGAGGAGTAGCAGGCAATATTGTCTTTAGGACATCGTATCTCATACGTGCCTCCATCATTATTGTTCTGCATGCTATTCGACGTGATTCATCCACCAAGTTGCTGCAAATAAAGCTAAGTATCACTTGTGCTTATTCAATTTATTTTCATTATTGTTTTTACTAACCCCAACAATCTAAATACAATATCCTACTCTATCTTTTGTAACAATAATAAAGAAAAAATATTATTGAGCAATCAAACTACTAAGTTTAGTGGAGATAGTCATAAAGTATTTGGCTTCAATAATATAAATTAAATGATTGATTGGTTTGTTTATGGTTGATATTTGACTAAATTTGGAAAACTAATGATGTTCCTCTTTTTAGTGGAAAAATAATAATTAAAAATTTGTTGAGCCGAAGATTTTTGGGTTTATCTCTTAACTCATAAGGAGTATTGTTAAATCCTTTTAACATGAAGTAGTGGACATATTAATTGTTACTTCTACCAAGTTTCGTAATTTTTAGAGTTGTAAAGGTATTTTTTAAATATTTTACAAAAACAGTGAAAGAACAAAAATTAAAATCTTGATGAGTTGTATACTTTTGGGTTTATTTCTTAACCCAAGACCAAATTTGTTGAATGCTTCCCCACCAAATTTCATGATTTTTGAAGTTGTAAAAGTAGTTTTTAGATATTTTACAAAACTGTTATACGTTTCTGGAAAATTCTAGCGGCAGAAAAAAAATTCTCCTGAAAAATTAACTTTTTCTGGCATAACCATGAGTTTTTGGAAATGTTGATCCAAATAAGATGTTTAGTACTAGATCTTATCTTTAAACCCTTTTTTGATTTATCCAATTTGGATATGCGGTTTGAGAGATAAGGTATTTGGAAAATTGTCGTGCATGTCTGTCCAGAAAACGTAAAATGTGTGTCATCTCTTGATTATGTCTAGCAACCTTTGATTAGTGATGTGCTATCATTTTGGGAATATCATGGAGAACCTGTAGTAGTGATTACTTAGAGGATATTTAGTTGAAATTTAATTCACATGATAACTCAAGCATGTAGCTAGCAATCTATTCCTATGACATGAGCAATAATATTTTATAGAGGTAAATTTGTATTAGCTTTGTCAAGGAATAATATGATCTCGAACAGTTGTGTATCAACCTTGTTTGAGTTAAAAATCAATTGGACTATATATGTTTGTGTAACATCAACTTTCTTAAATCACATGTTTGGTTAATAATTGTGGTGCAACAAGAAGTTTGTGTGCTTAAATTGATTTGTGAATACACAAAACATTTGGTTTTAGTTACCAATATTTCGTGACCTACTAATGATTGCTTGAATCTAATGTTGAGGTACAATAACTTGATCCAACAAGGAGGTTGGTTAATGTTGGGAGTGCTAGAATGTGTGCTCCAGAAGAAACGTGTGAGTCTTCTACCAAAAGTACTAAGGTATTAAAGCAATTCTTTGAGAAACTAAACTATCAAAAACAGTTGAAGGGAAAATTTGGTAAAAAGATTTCAGGTATGGACATCATCATTCTCCACATGTGCATTATGCTTTAAATGTAATTTCCAATGGTTATCTACATTACTATGAGATATGATATTTGGAAATAAGTTCATGTAATGCTTTTAACTATTAGCATAATAGAACATGAGGAATTAATAGATAAAGTGAAACTTGTATGCTATTAATTGATAATGAATACATGAAAATGTTAAGTCATAATGTTGGTAGAATACCATAATTTTATTATGAAGTGTGTGTTAAATGACACAATATAACAACGCGTTGAGAAATCTCGATAACTGTGGAGGTGTAAACTAAAAGTATTTATTTTACTCTTACAAGAATATTGTGCAAGGTTCATAACCTATCTTTTTTTTCTTGACCTGTATATCTAAAATTTGGGGGGTGTAGTGGCTATTTCACCTCCCAAGCAAAGAAAAATTTTGACCTAAGATTATGGATTATGAATTTCTAACCTATCCTAAGCATTCTAGTGCATATAAGTTAATGGTCATAAGATTGGACATTGATAACATTGATATGAACACTATAGTGAAATCTAGAGATACTTTGTTTTTTTGAACGTATACTTCCTTTGAG
Organism: Papaver somniferum; assembly: GCF_003573695.1. NCBI lineage: Eukaryota > Viridiplantae > Streptophyta > Magnoliopsida > Ranunculales > Papaveraceae > Papaver > Papaver somniferum. The sequence goes on from NC_039363.1 coordinate 82,159,698, forward strand.
AATTGGACCTCGAAAAAGGGTCCATGAAAGTCTCGTAGATGTTCCTTCGACTAGTCAACCCGTCTCAAGATGTTGAGACCGAACTAGTAGAAGTAAGAAATTTAGAACTGAGACAATATTTATCCCCTTATTTGTGACTCTTATAGTAGAGTCTGAACACTGAAACTACAAGGATGATATGTGTTCTTCTAAATAGTCTTCAAAGGGAAACCTTGGTACAAATGAAACTTTACAAAAACACAAAGATAGTTATAGCTAAAGGTTATAACCAAAAAATAAAGAGTAAATTTCTTTGTCAGTAATTCACCTATCATTAGAATCACTTCTGTTAGGATGATGATTACTATTTCTTAAATTCATGATTTGAATATATACATCAGATGGATGTTAAGACTGAAATAGCGAATTAAATGTTGAAATTTATATGTACCAACCTAAAGGTTTTTGTTGTGAGAACAAAGTATGCAAATTGATTAAAATTTTATATGGTTTGAAACAAGCACCTAAAAAGAGGCATTAAAAATTTGTTCATGTAATGATATCTAGTGGTTTAAGATTAATAAATATGATAAATGTGTTTACATTAAATCTGAGGATGATGCTTATGTTACTGTATGCCTGCATGTTAATGATATGCTCATATTGGACAGTAACATTTCTTTTTTTAAAACCACTAAAAGCATGCTGAATAAGAATTTTGACTTTAGACTTAGACCATATTGATGTAATCTTAGGGATAAAAGTCAGAGACACGTCTGATGAATATAGTCTTAGTCAATTTTATTTTGTTGAAACCATACTAAAGAAATTTAATCACGATGAGGCTAAACCTGCTTCTACTCCTTGTGAACCCACTTGTAACTTGATAAAGTACAAGGGTGGCGGTTCTCAACTTTTGAGTATTCTTGAGTAATTAGCAGTCTTATGTAATTGATTAATTGTATAAGACTTGGTATTGCTTACGTTGTGAGTAGTTTGAGCAGGTACACTTGCAACCCTAAGAAAGATCACAGGAGTTCTCTCAACAGAGTTTTGCGCTACTTGAGAGGCACTCCAGACTTTTTCTTAAGTTTTGGGAAGAATCCTGCTGGGACAGAAAGGTGTTGTGATGCCAACTGGATGTAAGACTCAGATGAGTCAAAATCCACTGGTGGGTACATCTTCACACTTGGAGGTGCGTCTGTATCATGGAAGATATACAAACAGACAAGTATAGCTCGACCCACTATGGGGTTAGAGTCTGTAGCTTCAGAGAAAGCACGAGTTAGTGAAGCAACTACTTTCTACTGGTATTATCTCTCTTGACTTTGTATGGTCCAATGATAATTTTGCAGCTCCTTTCACGAAAAGGTTTATAAAGAAAGGTAGTTATCTCTACATTGAAGGGGATGGGACATAAGCTCATAAAATAAATCACCATGAAGGATACTCAACCTTGTGAATGGAGCTCCAAAATCAAGGTTCAATGAGACAACTAATTTATAGTGATATCGAGACAACACTATCTTTGTCCCTCCCTATGGTGTAACTGTGTGATAGTGCTACCTGCATGAGATATGATGATCTGTTGAGATCTTAATGGGTTCCATGTCTTTGTTTAAAGTGGGGTGTGGCAGGACACTCTTGATGGACTCACCTATGTGGATGTTGGAAGTGGGGGCCGCTTCCTATGAGAATTTGAGCTGATTCTTTATAGACATTCATCAAACCAGGATTTAGCCCACGGCCAAAAGGGGCACAACCGCAAGAGCTTGACAGCTTTCGTTGGATATATCAAGTGTGGTTGTTATTTCTGAATTGCATTCAATGTTGGCGGTTCAAGACATTGTGTTCACCGTTACAACAAGCAGTTCTGGTAACTTCTCACTAAGTTAAGGTTCAATCTTTACGACACCTTGGCCTATTTTGATGTCTCGTGTTTTATCATTCATGTGGGGATTGTTGGAAAAATCATTTTTGTGAATAAATAAAACATTTACATGATTCCACTTTGTTTGTGGGAATATTAATTTTCTTGTCTCCCACATACTTCATGATACAACTTTTTATAGGAATCTTGTGTGATTTCTCTCATTTTTTTGTGCATATTCATGTCATCACTGTTCCATTCATGAGAATATTTATCTATTGTTTTCTTATGCATGATAAAAGTTGGACACTCTTTTCTTACAAAAGCATGAGATTCTCAATCTCTTCTCTCCATTGTACGCATGGGAATGTTTGTCATTTTTCCTTTGTCATACACATGCAAGACTCCCTTCTTGTTTTTAACGATTTCAAAACACTATAAGAAAAGGTCTTCATCTTATTTGAAGTAGCAGAAAAAAAAATGTGAGTAGGAAAGAAAGAGAAAACAAATAAGAGGCTTTTTCTCTTTTTATTTTTTTTGGTTTTCCTTTTTTTGAGTGAGAAACAACTCAACATCAATTGCTCTATCTTAGTAGAAAAAGAGAGTAGGAGAGTAAAAGAGAAAACAAGTTTTGTTCTTCCATTTTTCTCTATGTTTTTGTGTGGAAAAAGGAGGTTTCACTGAGTTGTTTTCACTGCCAAGTTCTTAGGGCGTTCTCTTGTATGCTACAATGAGGAACGCTAACGATAGTTGTATCCTGGAGGCAACTCGCCAATAAAGCTATAGCATCTCTCTGTTTAGAGGAGTAGCAGGAGATATTGCCTTTAGGACAACGTATCTCATACGTGCCTCTATCATTTTTGTTCTGCATGCTACTCGACGGGATTCATCCACCAAGTTGCTGCAAATAAAGCTAAGTATCAGTTGTGCTTATTCAATTTATTTTCATTATTGTTGTTACTAACCCCAACAATCTAAAGACAATATCCTACTCTATCTTTTATAACAATAATAAAGAAAAAATATTATTGAGCAATCAAACTACTAAGTTTAGTGAAGAGAGTCATAAAACATTTGGCTTCAATAATATAAATTAAATAATTTATTGGTTGTTTATGGTTGATATTTGACTAACTTTGGAAAACTAAAGATGTTCCTCTTTTTAGTGGAAAAAAATAATTAAAAGTTTGGTGAGCTGAAGACTTTTGAGTTTATCTCTTAACTCATAAGGAGTATTGTTAAATCCTTTTAATCTGAAGTAGTGGACATATTAATTGTTACTTCTACCAAGTTTCGTAATTTTGCAATTGTAAAGGTATTTTTTAAATATTTTACAAAAACAATGAAAGAACAAAAACTAAAATCTTGATGAGCGGTAGAGTTTTGGGTTTATCTCTTAACCCGGGACGAAATTTGCTGAATTATCTTAACACAATCTATGTTTATTGTTAGCCCACCAAATTTCATGATTTTTGGAATTGTAAAAGTATTTTTTAGATATTTTACAAAACTGTTATACGTTTCTAAAAAATTCTGACGGCAGAAAAAAAACTCTCCTGAAAAATTAACTTTTTCTGGCATAACCGTGAGTTTTTGGAAATGTTGATCCAAATAATATGTTTAGTAATAGATCTTACCTTTAAACCCCTTTTTGACTACTTTTTTATCTTGCCTATCGGATAAATAAATATCAAGCCAATTTTACAATTGTACTCGTACGATAGAAAAAACAAGATCAGATCACACAACTACAAGAGAAGTAGTATCGGTCTGGCTTCACAATACCAATGAAATCTTCCAGTCGTTAACCTACAGGGTCTCGAGAAGAAACCTAAGTTTAAAGGATAATCGACTCTAGTTATACAACTAGTATCACACAGGAGGTGTGGGTATTAGGTTTCCCAGTTGTTAGAGTTCTCCTTTATATATTTTTCAAATCAGGGTTTGCAATCCAAGTTACCTTGGTAACAAAGCATTCAATAATCACCGTTAGATGAAAAACCTGATTCAACCAAGATAATATCTTTCAACCGTTAGATCGAACTTAGCTTCTTACACACAAATAAAATGTACCCTCATTTAGGTTTATGAACCGTACCTAAACGTGTACACTCATGTTGGCTCATCAAATAGTTAATCGAGGTTAGCCACATGGTTACTCTCATATTAACCTTATTCATCTTATCCATAACTAGTTCAAATGACTCAAATGAAACTAGTTAAAGAGTTGTTCAATTGCATAGAAGATACAATCGAAATCAAATCGGTTAGATTCACTTGAATCAATCATTAACATTATAGACAAGGATTGCAAAGATTGCATTCATTAAGATTTAAATGCTTAAGATCATGAACTGACCGATTTAACAAAATAACCAGCTTAAGTATACGTACTTAAGCAACCAGATTTGAGTTTGTCAAGTTTCCGAACTCAGCAGAAATTTTCGGTTGGAAAAATTCCGCCAGTATGCGTACGGGTACGCATACTTAAGGTGACTAGTTTAGGAGTTTGTAATTCCCAAACTCAGCAGATATTTTCGGTTTGAAAACTCCCTCTAGTATGCGTACGGGTATGCATACTTAAGGTGACTATTTTAGGAGTTTGTAATTCCTAAACCCATCAGTTATTTTCGGTTCAAAAACTTCTACCAGTATGCGTACGAGTACACATACTTATCTTGTCCCCTTTACCAATTTTGTATACACACATATGCATACATTTGGTTCCCGGTTTATGTATTTATACACTAATGTGCGAACACAGTATATATGCTTATATCCAAGGATGGTTATCTCATCAACTCTTAATTTCAATCATTGAAACTTTCTTAGAGGACGTTATATAGTTGTTGTTCACAAACTATTTATCGTCAAAGCGATTTTCAAGTTATTGAAATTATCATAATGAAACATTCCAAGGCAACATCAAATGATTGTATTACACAAACCATGTTAGATGTAACTCGGAAATTTTCATATAATCTTATTCGGACTTTCGTCACGAATGTAAGATAAACATGGCTAAAGCGAAAGTTTGCCAACACATATTTCGAGAAATATATAAGCGAGATAAACTCAGCTCGACATCCCAAATGTGTATAATAGAAAACTATATCGTAACACGACTTATGTCTCAATATAGGAGATAGAGAAGAAATAGACTTTCCAAGTGATATATGAGTTTAAGTCTCCACATACCTTTTGCTGATGAAGTTCCACAAGCTCCCCTTAGTAGTTCTTCGTCTTCAAATGATGAACTCTGAGAGATCTAAGATCAACTACACTATCTATGTCCTGGTCCTAGACATCTATAAATAGGCTAGAAATCAAGACTTATAGTTTTGATCACTAACATTGACAAACATGCTTGAGATAGCAACGCATGCGAGTTCGACCGAGCAATGCTCTAACAATCTCCCCTTTTGTCAATTTTAGTGACAAAACTATCAATACATATGGAATACAAAATAAATAAAACTTGAAGCTTCTCATCCACATGCTTGATCTCCTTGGCATCTTCAACAGACTCGAAATCTTCGTTACTTCCAAGTACTCTAATGATTCCAAAGGTTGTAAGTTTAGCGTCATCGTTGTTGAGGATCCGTAGCTATAACAATGAGAAAAAAAAAATGCTCTAAATCATTGCTATACAGTATCATAGTATTATTACACAGTATCAAATTTCAATTGTATCACAACTTTGACAACAATACTATGGTGATATGTATCGCTCCCCCTTAGTCAATACTTTATCTCAACATGAAAACCACTCCCCCTTACATAATGATCCCTAAACCATATGTATTTGTAGTATGAACTACACATTAATTATCCCCCTTTTTGTCAATAAAATTGGCAAATGTACGAAAATTAGTGGGATCCTAATGAAATTTCCACGGAGATACTTCAAGACCAAAGGTGTATTAACATACCAATAAATTTAGATGCAATCATAAAGCTGAAGCTAAATGCACTCATCAAGGAGTTTATAAAGATACAAGATAACCCCTAAAATATTCCACAACCGTACTCCCCATAAAGATATGGAAATTAAGTACAAGTTCAAATAACTCCCCCCCCCCCCCCCCCATAAAATGTCATTCCTGAAAGAACAACAAGAGCGACCTTACTTTTTACGAGAAAGCAAGGATTTCTTTGGACACTAAAAATCACAAAGGAAATGATTTTGTATCCAAAAATCTCAAATAAACTAACCACAAGAGAACCCGTGATTAATTTAATTGGAATACTAAACCAAATTAACGATAAAAGAATTCATGATTAATCTAGTTGGAAATGCTCACATAAGAGAATTTACGGAACCACACAATATTTACATAAAATATGGATCAGGGAAGATCAATACTGCGGAATAGACAAAGATTCATTATATTTTTATCACTTTTTTCATAACGACATATAATAGACATAATCTTTGTAAACAAAAATTCATCATATCTTCCATCAATTATTTGCATAATGATAGAATAGGTTCAATTTTTGTTTGTCAAAAGTTCATCGATCTTTTATCATTACATGCATATTGACATATGAAAGAGATAACTTTTGACAAAGTATGGGACAATCAAAGTTCACGGAAATGCAAACACATATCCCATAGAAAATTTCAATATATAAAACCATAAAGATTAATACTGCAAAAATCATCTTCCAAAGAAGCTTTAGAATTTAAATAAATAAATCTAAAAACATTGAAGATGAAAAACGTTGGACATAGCTATGTGAAATCACAATAATTGCTATTCCAAACTCTAGTAATCCTTCTCAAAAATAAGAATAAATTCTCATGAGAAGTTTCCTAGGCATCAAGACAAACTCGTAATGCACATATAAGATGATTTGTCCTTAGAGGGTAAAATCAATCTTTTTCGCCTGGATTTACACCAAGAATAGCTACCAAAGGCGTATAAGATTTTCTTAACAAAGAGGAACATACAAAGTCATTAAAAACCATGCACCATAGTTCACATAAAATTATTGTGAACATTCAAGAATCCCATAGTAACGTCTACTACTGCTCATTCTTGAACTTCCTTCTTTGTGATTCACCAACAACATTCTTGTAAAAGTTACGAATGAGGTTAAAAGAGTAGTGCTCCAAGAATCCAAGTGACCAAACCCAAGAGAAGTGGAACAAGTGCGACGAAACGGAGCAAAATACTCAAAAACAAGATACGGGACAAGGACCAATCTTAGATCATCCAAATTTAGGATTTCTCATCACCTTTTTGAAGATAATTCAAAGAGAGAGAGAATGCAAAAATAATGAGGTCATTCCGAGTTCGGACGAAGAAGTTACAGCCAAAACAAATTTACCGAATATCGACGTCAAGTATGCATACGGGTTTGCAAACGAATTTTCGTATCCTGAAGCAGTATGCAAACGGGTATGCGTACTTAAACCCCTGGATTTTGATTTTAAATGATGTTATGCATACCTGGTATGTGTACCATGTAGCCCAAACATCCCGAACTATTATTTTCAAACCTAAACATTTAAGAACCTTAAACACAGATCAAGTTAGGTAGAAATGAACGATAAAAAAGGTACGTGGATCATTATAAGTACTCTAAGCAAATAATTAAAAGCACAAATCTTGCTCAAGTTTATAGACATACCTTTTTAGATGAATCCAATCGAATTCTACAGCCTTACCAAACATAATCTGTCCCCCCCCCAATTCTCGTGCTTCCTTCACCGTATACATAACAGGGCATTCCTTAGTGAGGATGCACTTACAACACAATGTCTTGAGGTGAACAGTGTCTTTCTCACCACAAGTGACTTTTGTATTATCATTAAAGACATCGGTTTTAGAACCTTTCACATCCAAATCCATTTTTCCAAAGAACTCTTTAAGTTCCAACATCATGGATACTGACTTCTCCATAGTCATGGAATTTTCTGGGAGATCATTCCTATTCACACTGTTAGAGCATTGCTCGGTCGAACTCGCATGCGTTGTTATATCAAACATGTTTGTCAATGTTAGTGATCAAAACTACAAAACTATAAGTCTTGATTTCTAGTCTATTATAGCTAAGTCTTGGACTAGGATAGAAAGTGTAGTTGAGCTCAAAAGCTCCACGGCGATCATCATACAAGACGAAGAACTACTCAAGGAACTGGTGAAACTTCATCGACTAAAAGTTATGTGGAGACTTGATCTTATCTATCACTCAAAAGTCTATCTACTCTATCTTGAGACAAAAGTCGTTTTTCTATATAGACTTTGATTATACACATTTGCTATTTCGTCCGAGTTTATCTTGCTTATCTATTTCTCGAAATATGTGTTGGTAGCTTTTGCTTTAGCCAATTTCATCTTTACCTAGTGACGAAAGTCATGTTATGTTTCAATCACTTTGAAAATGGCTTTGAGGAAAAATGGTTTGTGAATAACAACTATATAACGTCCTCTAAGAATGTTTCAATGATTGAAATAAGAGTTTAGATTATATAACCATTGTTGGGTATAAGCATTGTGTGACAACACATAATGTATAAGTCCTTATTCCTTGAACCAAAGTATGCGTACTTTGTTGATCAGGAAAACCGGAACAAGAGTTGTGAACTCAGTCCGCGAACTGGCGGAGGTTCTCATCCCCAGAATATCTGGTGGAGTTTTTGAACTCCTTCCGGGAACTTAAGTCCGCGAACTAAGTAAGCGTACTTGAGTTGGTTATATCTCAAGACGATTATTTGTGAACTTGTATTTATATTAACTAAGGAATGTAAATTGCAAATCGTGGCTATAAAGTTCATGAATCGACTCGAATGAATCAAATCGTTTATTCTTCGATATTGTCTTGTATAGTTATATAAGATTTAAACAATTGAACAACTCTCTAACTAGTTCATTTGAGTCATTTGAACTAGTTATGGTGAATAAGAATATGGTTGATATGAAAGTGCTCATATGGCTAACCATTTGGTTAATTACTGTTGAACAAACAAATGTACATGTTTGGGTATGGTTACACAAACCTAAAATCGTGCATTTCATTTGTGTGTAACAAGCTAAGTTTTCGATCCAACGGTTGAAATATATTAGCTTAAATATAATCAGGTTTTCATCTAACGATGAATATGGAATGCTTTGTTACTAAGATAATATTGATTGCAAACCCTGATTTGAAAGACTATATAAGGGAGAAATCTAGCAACTCGGAAACCTAATCCCCACACCTCCTATGTGATACTAGTTGTATTAGATAGAGTCGATTCTCCTTTAACCTTAAGTTTCTTCTTGTAAACCAGGTTAACGACTTAAAAACTTCATTGGGATTATGAAGCCAGACCGATACTACTTTCTTGTAGTTGTATGATCTGATCTTGCTGATTCTATCATGTTGAGTACAATCGTAACGATTGGATTGAGATTAATATCTCCGATAGGAAAGATATAAAAGTAGTCACGACTCACAAACATCTTCGTATCATCATTTGTGATTCCACAATATCTTCTTTCGCCGCGTCGATTAAGATTATTGTCAGGTGATTGATAATTCTAGGTTGTTCTTCGGGAATATAAGCCCGGGTTATCAATTGGTTCCTGTTCACCTTAATTTATCAAAAGACGGAACAAAAACTTGTAGGTATTCTGTGGGAGACAGATTTATCTATTTTCGTAGACTTTTCTGTGTGATACAGATTTTTTTATTAAAGTCTTCGACTTTAGGTCGTAGCAACTCTTAGTTGTGGGTGAGATCAGCTAAGGGAATCAAGTACATAGTATCCTGCTGGGATCAGAGACGTAAGGAGCGCAACTGTACCTTGGATCAATCTGAGATTGATTGGGGTTCAACTACAGTCCAGACCGAAGTTAGTTTGTAGTAGTCTAGTGTCTGTGGCGGCTTAATATAATTTATGTTCAATCTGGACTAGGTCCCGGGGTTTTTATGCATTTGCGGTTTCCTCGTTAAAAAAATTTGGGTGTCTGTGTTATTTCTTTTCCGTATTATATTTTTTTATATAATTGAAATATCACAGGTTGTGCGTTAGGATCAATCAATTAGAATATCCAACCTTTGGTTGTTGATTTACATTGATTGACACTTGAACATTGGTCGTTGGTACCGTTCAAGTGATTTCTCTTGTATTCAATTAGACTCGTAGATTTGTATTTGCTTGAGTAAGAATTGAATCGAGAAATAGAGATATTAGAACTCTTTGATATACTTTATTAAGATTGAGTCTAGTTGATTCTCTTGAAAGTATATTGGAGTTAGTCCATACAGATTGCTAATCGAAATATTGGGTGTGGTTGTTGTACCCCCACTTTTTCAATTGGTATCAGAGCAGGCAAACACGTTAAAGACCTTACAAGTCTGTGTTTGTATCGATCTGACTCTATGGACAAGAGTACTATCTCTGATAAACACGTCACCAGAAACAAAAGTTCTGCCTCGTCTAATTCTATTAAAGAGAAAGGTTCTTCAATCTCGAATATAGACGAACCTTGTGTTATGACGAGACAAACAAATACTGACATGTGTGATCCTGATTACCCTTCAAAAGAGACCACCTCTATTAATGAACGGGAAATAGCTGAAGAGAGTGCATTGGTTCTAAATCTTGTTAGAATCCAAGCTGATAGATTTAATCGGTTGAAACACCATGTCAATGTTCTTCTTGGTGTAATAAGAGACTGCAAATTCAAAGAAAATACTGAAGATCATTCTTCACATATGTCTCTTGAGGCTAACCTCAAAAAGGATGCTTTGGAATTGAACATCGCTTGAGTAAACTCTCTATTCAAGGATGCTCTAAGCAGTCTAATATACCAAGTACTTCTGCTACGACTGAAAATGTTCCAGATCCAGAAGTAAAATCGTAATCCATTCCAGTCAGAAAAGATGTGTTAGTCTCCTCTAATCAAGGATGTTCTGCATCACATGGAAGGAAGAAATCTCCTAATGAGACTTTTAAGACTGTACTATCTAATCATTCTTGTGATCAGAAAGTATGTGTCTTCTGTGAGACAAAGAGTTCTGTTAAACAAAAGGGAAACTCTAGGTTGAATAAAAACTCCTTGGTTCAACTTCAACACACCTTAGACTTAATTCTCAAAGGTGTAACTGACATCCGTATGTCTAAACCAATTGGTATTCGTACTTACCCTGTGTATGCTACCAGGAAGGTTAGTTCAATGAGTTCCTCGAATGATCAAAAGCAGAACATACGTCTTAATAAAAATCGTCTAAGGAAAGATCAAGTCTTTCCTTCTGTTAACAGAAAAGGTGATGTTACCTTAAGTGAGAATAAAATTCCAGAAGAAAAGAGGAAAACTGATGATGTTAATGATAACCTGGAGGAAATGATTAAAGGTTATAAAGAAACCATCAACAAGTTGTCTACCCTCTCAAGGAAAAAATCCTCTAGTAAGGACTCAAACTATGTCTCGTATTTTGATGAAAGTAAGTTTTATGATAATTTCTCACATCAAAAAGGTTTCCTTCCTAGATTTGAAAGGAAAAAGAGACTCGATCGTAAACACAATTCATTTAATGAGATAATGGATCATACTTGTGTTAAGTAATCACAAGGTTTAAATCTCACTTACAAAAATCCTAGCTGAGTGAGAAATGATTAGGTATACTCTTTGCCAAAGTGACACTGATTATCTAGCTAATTTCTTATCGTTCTTAGATGGATTATCAGGTAACACTTTTACATGAGTATTTTTTTTGTAGATTCCTCCTTGTTTATTTGTTTCTAGTTTTTGGATCTATGCCTTCAAACTTGTTCTTTTTGAAAAGAAAAAGTATGAACTTTTTCCATCAAAAAGATGTTGTGTAAAAAATCTTCACAAACAACCTTTTTGGAAGGAGCTTTGTGGACCCTCTTCTTACGAGTATACGTACGGTTTTGAGATTCTCTCACAAACCAATTTTGTAAACCCTAAGTCTCTCAAAACTTGTTTATATACCTACCCTATTTAGTTGAATTATCTCACTCTAGGATTTTTATCATCAATGGCTTCATCATACTGCTCTTGGGATTTGCCTGAAGACTTCGTTGATAATGCGGTATATTTCGAATTCGATAAAGAGAAGGGGACTTTTGTTGAAGTTGAAGGATATTTTCCTCAATCTCCTGATTCCTACTCGGATATTGAGGAGGTTGAAGAGATTTCAGCTGAAGTGGTTCTCGATTTTCTCAAAAACTTTGAGGATGAAAAGCAGCAACTTGTTGATACAATGAAATGTCTTGATATGGTAAAAACTAAGTGGAAAAAGGTTAATTCTGACCTTGTTCTCATGAAAACTCATGTTAAAGAACTTCTCAATGAGGATATCCACTCTGAAGATGCTTTGGATGCTGTCAATCACAAGCTTAAAGATCTCAAGACTCATGAGGATCCAGAACCATCTATTTGACTTCAGTTTGTATTCGACTTTGACATAGGAGTTTGTTTTGGTTTTTATCTTGTTGATTTTATTTGTCTAGTAAATCTTCTATTTTCTTGTTTTGTTTAGAAGAATAACTAGAGTTTGGAATAGTCATTATTGTGATTACACTTAGTTATGTCCAACGTTTTCATCTTCATGTTTTTAGGTTTATTTGTTTAAATTCTAAAGTTATTTGGAAGATGATTTTTGCAGTATTAATCTTTATGGTTTCATATATTGCAATTTATTATGGGATATGTGTGTTTGCGTCCATGAACTGTGATTGTCCCATACCTTGTCAAAAGTTAAGTCTTTCATATGTCGATATGCATGTATTGATAAAAGAATGAATGAACTTTTGACAAATACAAAAGTTAAGCCTATTATGTCATTTTTTGATGGAAGATAGGTTAATATATTTTGTTGACAAGTATTATGTCTATTGTATGTCATTGTGCGAATAGTGATGGAAAATAGAATGAATCCTTGTATATTCCGCAGTATTGATCTTCCCTGATCCATATTTTATGTATATACTGTGAGGCTCCGTAAGTTCTCTTATGTCGAGCATTATCAATTAAATTCATCACTTTTAGTGGTTAATTTAGTTATATATTTCCGATTAGATTAATTATGGTTTCTCTTGTGATTAATCTAATTGAGTATTTTTGGATTCAAATTCATATTCGTATGTGATTTGTTATGTCCAAAGAAATCCTTCTTTTCTTTTGAAATTAAGGTCGCTCTTGTTGTTCTTTCGGGAATGACATTTATGGGGGAGAGTTCTTAATTGAACTTGTGCTTAATTTCCAAATATTTGTGGGGAGTGCGGCTGTGGAATATTATAGGAGTTATCTTGTATTTTTATAAACTCCTTGATGAAAGCATTTAGCTTCGGCTTTATGATTGCATATAAACAAGTTGATATGTGCTTTCTTTTGGTCATGAAATGTCTCTTTTGGAAATTTCATTAGGATCCCGTTTTCATACCTTTGCCAATTTTATTGACAAAAATGGGGAGATAATATGTATTTCACACTACAAATACATATGGTTTTCGGATCATTATGTAAGGGGGAGTGGTTTCCATGTGAGATGAAGTATTGACTTAGGGGAGTGATACATATCACCATAGTATTGTTGTCGAAGTTGTGATACAATTTAACTTTCATGCTGCATACTGATACTATGACACTATATAACAATGATTGAGAATACTTGTTTTCTCATTGTTATAACTACGGATTTTCAACAACGATGATGCTGAACTTACAACCTTTGGGATCATTGGAGTACTTGGAAGTGACGAAGATTTCGAGTAGTGTTGAAGATTAGGCATGTGGAATAGGAGCTATAAAAGTTTATTCATTTATTTTTGTATTTCATACAAAGGGGGAGATTGTTAGAGCATTGCTCGGTCGAACTCGCAGGCGTTGTTATCTCAAGCATGTTTGTCAATGTTAGTGATCAAAACTTCAAGTCTTGATTTCTAGTCTACTATAGCTAAGTCTCGGACTAGGATAGAAAGTGTAGTTGAGCTCAAGAACTCCATGGCGATCATCATACAAGACGAAGAACTACTCAAGGAACTGGTGGAACTTCATCGACTAAAAGGTATGTGGAGACTTGAACTTATCTATCACTCAAAAGTCTATCTACTCTATCTCCTATCTTGAGACAAAAGTCGTTTTGCTATATAGACTTTGATTATACACATTTGTTATTTCGATCCGAGTTTATCTCGCTTATCTATTTCTCGAAATATGTGTTGGTAAGCTTTCTCTTTGGCCAAGTTCATCTTTACCTAGAGACGAAAGTCATGTTATCTTTCAATCACTTTGAAAATGGCTTTGACGAAAAATGGTTTGTGAATAACAACTATATAACGTCCTCTAAGAATGTTTCAATGATTGAAATGAGAGTTTAGATTATATAACCATTGTTGGATATAAGCATTGTGTGACAACACATATATGTATAAGTCCTTATTCCTTGAACCAAAGTATGCGTACTTTGTTGATCAGGAATACCGGAACAAGAGCTGTGAACTCAGTCCGCGAACTGGCGGAGATTCTCATCCCGAGAATATCAGCTGGAGTTTGTGAACACCTTCCGGGAACTTAAGTCCGCAAACTAAGTACGCGCACTTGAGTTGGTTATATCTAAAAACGATTATTTGTGAACTTATATTTATATTAAGATGCAAATTGAAAACCGTGGCTATAAAGTTCATGAATCGATTCGAGTGAATCAAATCGTTTTGGCTTCAATTGTATAAATCTTGTATAACTATACAAGATTTATACAATTGAACATCTCTCTAACTAGTTCATTTGAGTCATTTGAACTAGTTATGGTGAAGAAGAATATGGTTGATACGAAAGAGCTCATATGGGTAACCATTTGGTTAACTACTGTTGAACCAACAAATGTACATGTTTGAGTATGGTTACACAAACCTAAAATCGTGCATTTCATTTGTGTGTAACAAGCTAAGTTTTCGATCCAACGGTTGAAATATATTAGCTTGAATTTAATCAGGTTTTCATCTAACGGTGAATATTGAATGCTTTGTTACTAAGATAACATTGATTGCTAACCCTGATTTGAAAGACTATATAAGGGAGAAATCTAGCAACTGGAAAACCTAATCCTCACACCTACTGTGTGATACTAGTTGTATTAGCTAGAGTCGATTTTCCTTTAACTTTAGGTTCCTTCTTGTAAACCAGGTTAACGACTTAAAGACTTCATTGGGATTGTGAAGCCAGCCCGATATTACTTTCTTGTAGTTGTGTGATCTGATCTTGATGATTCTATCGTGTTGAGTACAATCGTAACGATCGGCTTGAGATCAATCGTAACATTGATTGACACTTGAACATTGGTATTTGGTACTGTTCAAGTGATTTCTCTTGTATTCAATTAGACTCGCATATTTCTATTTGCTTGAGTAAGAATTGAATCGAGAAATAGAAATATTAGAACTCTCTGATATATTTTATTAATATTGAGTCTAGTTGATTCTCTTGAAAGTATATTGGAGTTAGTCCATGCAGATTGCTAATCGAAATATTGTGTGTGGTTGTTGTACCTCCGTTTTTCACGCACTCAAAGCATCATTGGCTTTCTTTGGAACCTACTTATGAGTGCGTTTAGAAACAACCGGAGCCTTCTTCCCATTACTCTCTTCAATATTTCTCGAAAGAAAATTGGATTGACTATTCTTTTGCAAGTTAGTCTTTCTCCAATTGAGAGCATCGGATCTTGTCTTCGTCTTTACGAAGTTATCCTTTTGATAACCATTACGATTGTGAAAAGGATTCGTATGATGTTTATAGGAAAATCTAGGTTTATCAAAGCACTGATTCCTTGGCCTAAAGGTTGGACAGTTATAACCTGTAATATTAAGGGGATTAGTCTTAACATATGATCTTGGTTTCACAACCTCTTGAGATACTCAAACAATAACATCATGAAGTTTCTCATTCCTTATACGGAAACGACATCTCCTTTCCAGGTGACCTTTATTTCCGCAATAGTGGCAAACATAAGGAATGTTCTTACCTCGATCCGTCTGTGCTGACATTGGAGGTTGATATACATTTATCTTTCGAACTTTAACTGCCGGTGAAGGTATTTCACTTTTTCCATCAGTGGAAACATTTTGTTGATAAAAATCACTAGCCTTGATAAATTTTACCTCTTTTCTAATACTTGGAGCATTTATTCCCTTATAGCCCAATCCTCGTGTATCACGATGATTTTTACTTGCTCCTAGCATGGTGGTTAATTTGCTTGAACTAGTATTGAACTTTTTCAAGTAATCTTCCAACATCTTGATTTTATCAAAAGTAGCAGCTAAATCAGCCTCACGGCGTTTTTCTCGAGCGAGATACACGCCTTCTCTGTCATCAAAACTTGTTTGTTGAGAGTTAATCCTTGCTTCAGATTCTGCAAGTTTCTCTTCCAACAAAAAATACTTTTGGTAAATATTATCACATTCAAGTGACTTTATACGTAGTTTTTCCTCAGAATCCTTGAGGATTGATTTGTTTGAACGATTCGAAACAAAAACACATGCGTAACATCTTCTCAATTTCTTGTTTGAACGACAAAGATTAGTCAGAAAAAGTGTGACATGACAAGTTGTCATCTTCTTCTTTTCCAACAACTGCAAAAGCTTAACATACTCCGAGACTTCCTCATCAACATCTATATCAATATCTGAGTCACCTTCGTCAGAAAGTTCATCCAACTCTTCTTATAGGAGAGTTTCCGAGTCATCAACAATTTCTACATGTTTAGATATTAACTTAGATGTGAAGCTTTGCAAATCATCTGGAAATTTCTGAACTACTACGTTATCAGAGATAAACTCGTCCATACAGTCAGATTGCTACAAACACAGACTTATTAGGTCTTTAATGTGTTTGCCTGCTCTTATACCAACTGAATGTACGGGGGTCTAACAACCACACCAAACAATTCGTTTGGAAATCTAAGAGGACTTACTCCAATACACTTTCTAGAGAATCAACTAGACAGTCAGACTTAATCTAAAACAAAGTATATCAAAGAGTGTAATATCTCGATCTCTCGATTTAATTCTTACTCAAGCAAATAGAAATCTGCGAGTCTAATTAAATACAAGAGAGATAACTTGGATGGTACCAAAGACCAATATCCAAGTGTCAATCAGTGTAAATCAACAACCAAAGGTTGGATATTCTAATTGATTGATGTAAAGCACAACCTGTGATATTTCAATTATATAACAAAATATAATGCGTAAAAGAAATAACACAGACACCAGAATTTTGTTAACGAGGAAACTGCAAATACATAAAAACCCCGGGACCTAGTCCAGTTTGAACACCACACTGTATTAAGCCGCTACAGACACTAGCCTACTACCAATTAACTTCGGACTGGACTGTAGTTGAACCCTAATAAATCTCACACTGCTTCAAGGTACAGTTGCGCTCCTTACGTCTCTGATCCCAGCAGGATACTACGCACTTGATTCCCTTAGCCGATCTTACCCACAACCAAGAGTTGCAACGACCCAAATTCGAAGACTTGATAAACAAATCTGTCTCACACAAAATTTTTTATAGGAATGAATAAATCTGTTTCCCACAGAAATACCCAACAATTTTTGTTCCGTCTTTTGATAAATCAAGGTGAATAGGAACCAATTGATAAACCAGACTTATATTCCCGAAGAACAGCCTAGTGTTATCAATCACCCCACGATAATCTAAATCGTATGATGGAGAAACTAGATATTGTGGAATCACAAACGATGTGACGAAGTTGTTTGTGACTTATTTTTTATCTTGCCTATCGGAGAAATAAATCTCAAGCCAATTTTACAATTGTACTCGTACGATAGAAAAATCAAGATCAAATTACACAACTACAAGAGAAGTAGTATCGGTATGGCTTCACAATCCAAATGAAGTCTTCAAGTGATTAACCTATAGGGTCTCGAGAAGAAACCTAAGGTTAAAGGAGAATCGACTCTATCTATACAACTAGTATCACACAGGAGGTGCGGAGATTAGGTTTCCCAGTTGTTAGAGTTCTCCTTTATATAGTTTTCAAATCAAGGTTTGCAATCCAAGTTACCTTGGTAACAAAGCATTCAGTAATCACCGATAGATAAAAACCTGATTCAACGAAGATAATATCTTTCAACCGTTAGATCGAACTTATCTTGTTACACACAAATGAAATGTACCCTCATTTAGGTTTATGAACCGTACCTAAACGTGTACACTCATGTTGGACCATCAAATAGTTAACCTAGGTTATCCATATGGTTACTCTCATATTAACCTTATTCATCTTATCCACAATTAGTTCAAATGACTCAAAAATGAAACTAGTTAAAGAGTTGTTCAATTGCATAGAAGATACAATCGAAATCAAATCTGTTAGATTCACTTGAATCAATCAGCCACGGTTTACAAAGATTGCATTCCTTAAGATTTAAATGTTTAAGTTCATGAACAGACCGATTTAACAAAATAACCAGCTTAAGTATGCATACTTAAGAAACCAGATTTGAGTTTGTTAAGTTTCCAAACTCAGCAGAAATTTTCGCTTGGAAAACTTCCGCCAGTATGCGTACGGGTACGCATACTTAAGGTGACTAGTTTAGGAGTTTGTAATTCCCAAACTCAGCAGATATTTTCGGTTCGGAAACTCCCTCTAGTATGCGTACGGGTATGCATACTTAAGATGACTAGTTTAGGAGTTTGTAATTCCTAAAACCAGCAGTTATTTTCGGTTCGAAAACTTCTACCAGTATGCGTACGGGTACGCATACTTATCTTGTACCCTTCACCAATTTTTTATACACCCATATGCATACATTTGGTTACCGATTTATGGATTTATATATTAATGTGTGAACACACTATATATGCTTATATCCAAGGATGGTTATCTCATCAACTCTTAATTTCAATCATTGAAACTTTCTTAGAGGACGTTATATAGTTGTTGTTCACAAACTATTTTTCGTTAAAGAGATTTTAAAGTTATTGAAATTATCATAATGAAACATTCCAAGGCAACATCAAATGATTGTATCACACAAACCATGTTAGATGTAACTCGGAAATTTTCATATGATCTTATTTAGACTTTCGTCACGAATGTAAGATGAACATGGATAAAGCGAAAGTTCGCCAACACATATTTCGAGAAATATATAAGCGAGATAAACTCATCTCGAAATCCCAAATGTGTATAATAGAAAACTATATCGTAACACGACTTATGTCTCAATATAGGAGATAGAGAAGAAATAGACTTTCCAAGTGATAGATGAGTTTAAGTCTCCACATACCTTTTGCTGATGAAGTTCCACAAGCTCCCCTTAGTAGTTTTTCGTCTTCAAATGGTGAACGTTGAGAGATCTAAGCTCAACTACACTATATATGTCCTAGTCCGAGACATCTATAAATAGGCTAAAAATCAATACTTATAGTTTTGATCACTAACATTGACAAACATGCTTGAGATAACAACGCATGCGAGTTCGACCGAGCAATGCTCTAACAGAAATAACAGCTCAAATAGTGATCAATTAATGCTCTTAAAATTGATAAACCAAGAAACAAATTGGTGGCAAGTCCAAAAACTTCAGCAACACTTCAGCCGAGATCAAGTTGAAAGTATACTAAATATGAGACCATATAATGGAATGAAAGATAAAATTGTCTGGCCATTAACAAGATCAGGGCATTTTACAATAAACTTCACTTACAATGCTATTCTTCTTTCTCAAGGGCAAATCATCATCCAACAACAACAAGAGAGCAAGTTTTGGTTAAACTTATGTCACCTCCCATTCCTTATAAATGTCAGCTTTTCTTATGGAAGGTTGCTCATGATATTTTACCCGTCATGACAAGAATTGGCAGACATGTTCAAGTTCAATCAGTTGTTTGTAGCAGGTGCAATGAAAAAGCTAAAACCATTACCCATATGCTCATTCACTGTCCTTATGCCATGGAGGTCTGGAGTAATGTTGATGCAAATATACATAATATTCTGAGGAATGTGGACGATGTTCAAAATTGGATGAAAACAAGTTGGATGGAAGAAGCAGCAAACATCTTTTCAAGAATAATCACAAGATTAATCTCGTGGTTGTGACTATGTGGTTTATTTGGAAATACAGATGTGAGATGTTCTTTGATAATACTAGAAAACCAGCTAGGGATATGTATTATAGAGTCATGCATTACTATCATAACTCAAAAATTCAACTTCATCTTACTGAGACCAGTGGTCCTAACACTAGTACTCTAGGCCTTACCAATAGGAGTATGCATACTCAATTTACTAGCCGTGGGTGTGTTTGAGAGGCTGAGAAATAGTCTTGATCCCTAGGTAAGGCGTGGGCTTATACGGGGAATATTCGGCCCTGTCTGAGATTTCCCGAAAATTTGAATCTCACTGAGATTTTGGAGATATGTGAATCTCTTTGAGATTTTGTTCTCCGGGATTTTGAGAAGAGGTGTGAATCTCTTTGAGATTTTCCAGAGAGATGTGAATCTCTCCGGGTTTTTGCAAAGAGATGTGAATCTCTCCGGGATTTTGTGAAGAGATGAATCTCCCAGAGATTCTAAAGAGAGGTTTGAATCTCTCCGAGATTTTGCAGAGAGATTTTGCAAAGAGATGTGAATCTCTCCGAGATAGATTTTATAGAGAGATGTAAATCTCTCCAAGGTTTTGCATATGGATCAAAATCTCTAGAAAGATTTTCTTAACAGATCCAAATCTCTTTGTGGTCAGCTGGGACTCGTCCTGAAGAGAGAGAAAAGGCTTTGTACGCCCGATTAATGTCACCGCGATACTTTGGCTCACTTGTCTTTGACCAGCGTAACTTGAAGAGATATGTTATGAATCAATTGTGTTCGTATTTATGAGGCCGACAAGACCAGTGTATCTCGAAAGGATGTTCTAGGAGTCTGTCGACAGGGACCGGAGGCAGAATAACCAGTGTATCTCGCGGGGATATAATAGGAATTATTCGGAAGCCTCGGTAAGTCGAGTTAGAGCCTAGAGTAGACATGACCAGTGTATATCGCGGTTATGTACTAGGAATCAATCCTTAATATCAAATAGGGTGGGTCATTCTTACAGGAGACATGTATGTCTCTGCACTGGGTCATAAGTCCGTTTGGGACGTTTTTACGCATCTACAGAGCCTACATGAGCAGCAGTATCTCGTTGAGGATGGATACTAGGAATCATGGCATGACAACCAGCTGCGTCTCGCGAAGACATGCTGGAATTGTGGTTGTTCTGGTTCATAAGTCTACTGGGGACATTTTACGCTCTACAGAACCTACGTGACCAGCAGTATCTCGTCGAGGATGTGCGCTAGGAGTCACGGCATCACGACCAGCAGTATCTCGCAGGGACGTATACTAGAAATCGTGGCTATGAGTTCCTTGAGAACTAAGGGCTTAACCTCTCCCGTGAGAGTTGAATTTTTCTATGGTATTGAAATGATAATTTTACCCCTTATCCAAATTTTACCATCTACAATCACTATCAAGTATATCGGGGTTAACGTAAAATCCAATTTACTTTAAATTATATAAACAAATATAATTACGAAAAACAAAAGTAAATCACACAGCAAGATTTTGTTAACGAGGAAAATTGCAAGTGCAGAAAAACCCCGGGACCTAGTACAAAATTGAATACTCTCAGAATTAAGCCGCTATACAAAATCTACACCAACTTCGTATAGTTGAGACCAAACAACTACCCCTAATTCACTTAGTTTCCTCAGTATCCCTGCGATTCCGACTTCGAAGGTCACGCACTGGTACAATTCATTTTGATCGTATTCCAAACAGTAAAGGAACAAAAAATCTGTTTGGTAATAACTCTATTGATTCTTTCAAGATAAAGATATCTCAAGTCATGCGCAAAGGCTCTTACGTTTAATCTAATAAACTCATTTGCCTGGTTAGATCAATCTATCCAATAACTACAAAAGTAGTTAAGTTTAGATTCACACCCAATCAAAATAAATCTCAAAGAGAAATATTGAGAATGCCGATCTCACACAACTAATCAATCGAATAAATCTGATTCTAGTTGGATCCAAGCCGATCAAGGTTTGTGCACACACAAAGATATGAGAACTAATAAGAAATCTTCTCTGCCTTCAAATCTTCTTTAATATTCAATAATAACCTGAACAACACCACTTGAATCTCTTGTGATCAATCACACACAGAACGGAGTCTGTTAACAATGTATTATCACAAGATGTCTTTAGATCTTATAGCAGTTCTAAAGATCCCGTCGATACTTCGATCTAGTTTGAGTGAATATTATATCAGAAGAGAAGATTCCCAATGAAAAAGCGGGGGTTTAACAACCACACGCAATATTTCGCTTAGGAATCTGTATGGACAAACTCCAATATACTTTCTAGAGAATCAACTAGACAGTCAGACTCAATCTAGATAAAAGTATATCAAAGAGTTAACATATCAATCTCTCGATTTGATATATACTTAAGCAAATACTAGAGAGATAACTTGAACGGTACCAAACAAATACTCAAGCAAATAGAAATCTGCAAGTCTTTATCAAATACTAGAGAAATAACTTGAACGGTACCAAAGAGCAATGTTCAAGTATCAATCAATTTCAATCAACAACCAAAGGTCGGATTTCCAATTGATTGATTCTAACACACAACCTGTGATATTTGAATTATAAAGATAAACAATATAATGCGGAAATAGAAATAAAACAGACACCATATTTTTGTTAACGAGGAAACCGCAAATGCAGAAAAACCCCGGGACCTGGTCCAGACTGAACACACACTGTATTAAGACGCTACAAACACTATCCAACTTCAAACTAACTTCGGTCTGGACTGTAGTTGAACCCCAATCAATCTCACACTGATCCAAGGTACAGTTGCGCTCCTTACGTCTCTGATCCTAGCAGGATACTATGCACTTGATTCCCTTAGATGATCTCACCCACAACTAAGAGTTGTTACGACCCAAATTCGCTTAGATCAAGTTCGCAAACACTATCTATATCTCGAAATATGTGTTGATAAGCTTTTCGCTTAGATCAAGTTTATCTTTACCATGTGACGAAAGTAAGATATATTTCAATCATCTTGAAAATTTCTTTGACGAGAAATGGTGTAACAACTATATAACATCCTCTAAGAATGTTTCAATGATTGAAATGAGAGTTTAGATTACATAACCAATGGTAGACATAGGCATTGTTGTGGAAACACATTTATGTATAAGTCCTATTCCTTGAACCAAAGTTTGCGAACTTTGTTTATCAAAAGAACCGGAAGAATGGCGTGAGCCAAGTCCGCAAACTGCCGAAGTTCTCAAACCCGAGAATTTCTGCTGGAGTTGAAAAACTACTTGCGTGAAGCTAAGTCCGCGAACCCAGTCAGCGAACCGGCGAATTTCTCACACCCGAGAATTTCTGCTGGAGTTTGTAAACTCTGCCCGGTAACTTAAGTCCGGGAACCTAGTCCGCGAACCTGAGAAGGTTATATATCTGAAGATGATTTCTGAACTTAAATTTAAAAAGACTAAGGAATGCAGTTTACAAACCGTGGCTATAAAAGTTCATGAATCGATTCAAGTGAATCAAATCATCTTTGCTTCAATTGTGTCTTGTGTCGTACATAAGATTTCCTTGCAATTGAACAACTCTCTAACTAGTTCATCTGAAGTCATTTGAACTAGTTATGGTGAAGAAGAACATGGTTGATATGAAATTCTCATATGGCTAACCTTTTGGTTAACTATTGTTGAACCAACAAGTATATAAGTTTGGGTACGGTTAACAAACCTAGAAGCGTGCATTGTCAAGTTTGTGTAACAAGCTAAGTTTTCGATCTAACGGTTGAGAAATATTAGCTTAAATCTAAATCAGGTTTTCATCTAACGATGAATATTGAATGCTTTGTTACTAAGCTAACATTGATTGCAAACCCTGATTTGAAAGATTATATAAAGGAGACATCTATTATTGTGCAAAAATAATCCCCACACCTTACGTGTGATACTAGTTTGCGTGCTAGAGTCGTTTCTCATTTAACCTTTGGTTTTCTTCTTCTAAAACCAGGTTAACGACTTAAAGACTTCATTGGGATTGTGAAGCCAGACCGATACTACTTTTATCGTAGTTGTGTGATCTGATCTTGCATCTTCTGTCGTACGAGTACAATCAGATTGATTGGCTTGAGATTGATATCTCCGATAGGCAAGATATAAAAAGTAATCACAAACATCTTCGCTACCATATGATTAAGATTGTTGTGAGGTGATTGATGGCTGTTCTTCGGGAATATAAGACCAGACTATAAATTGGTTCCTGTTCACCTTGATTATTATCGAAATACGGAACAAAACCTTTAGGGTTTATCTGTGGGAGACAGATTGATCCTTTGATAGACTTGTCTGTGTGAGACAAATTTGTTTATTATCAAAGCCTGCGATTTTGGGTCGTAGCAACTCTTAGTTGTGGATGAGATCAGATAAGGGAATCAAGTGCGCAGATCCTGTTGGGATCAGAGGCGTAGGAGCATAACTGTATTTTGGATCAGTGGGAGATTGATTGGGGTTTAACTACAGTCCAGTCCGAAGTTAGCTTGGAGTAGGCTAGTGTCTGTAGCGGCTTAATACAATGTGTGTTCAATCTGGACTAGGTTCCTGGGTTTTTCTGTATTTGTGTTTCCTCGTTAACAAAATTTCTGGTGTCTGTGTTATTTTTATTTCCACATTATATTTGTTTATATAATTGAAATAATACAAGTTGTGCGTTTGAATCAATTAATTGGAAATCTGACCTTCGGTTGTTGATTGATATTGATTGATCCTTGGATATTGGTCTTTGGTACCATCCAAGTTATTCCTTGTGTTTGATTAAAGACTCGCTGATTTCTATTAGCTTGAGTAAATCAAAACAAGAGAGAGAGATTAACTCCTTGAGATACTTTTAGATAGATTGAGTCTTACTGTCTAGTTGATTCTCTAGAAAGTATTTCGGAGTTAGTCCATACAGATTGCTAAGAGAAATATTAGGTGGTGTTGTTAGACATCCACTTTTTCAATTGGTATCAGAGCAGGCAAACACGTTAAAGACCTTATAAGTCTGTGTTTGTAGTGATCTGATTATGGACGAGTATATCTCTAATAACGTACCAGTTCAGAAATTACCAGATGATTCTAAAAGCTTGGATTCACCTAAGAGAATTATCACATCTAAGTCAATATCTAATCATTCTCTTGATATAAAAACTGTTGATTGGGAAACTCTCCTAGAAGAACAGTTGGATGAACTTTCTGATGAAGATGATTCAGATATTAATAGAGATGTTGATGAGGAAGTCTCAGAGTATGTTAAGTTTTTGGATTCGTGGAAGATGAAGAAGATTACAACTTCTCATGTCTCACCTCTTCTGACTCCTCTCTGTCGAGAAAACAAGAAATTGAGAAGATGTTACGCAGGTGTTTAATTTTCGAATCGTTCTAATGAATTGATCCTCAAGGATTCTGAGGAAAACCTACGTATGAAGTCACTTGAATGTGATAATCTTTATGAAAAGTACTTTTTGTTGGAAGAGAAACTTGCAGAATCTGAAGCAAGATTTAACTCTCAACAAATTAGTTTTGATGACAGAGAAATTGCTTGTCTCGCTCGAGAAAAACGCCTTGAGGCTGATTTAGCTGCTGCTCTTGATAAAACCAAGATGTTGGAAGATGACTTGAAAAAATTCAATACTAGTTCAAGCAAATTCACCACTATGCTAGGAGCAAGTAAAAATCATAGTGATGCACGAGGATTGGGCTATAAGGGAATAGATGCACCAAGTATTAGCAAAGAGGTAAAATTTGTCAAGGCTATTGATTTTTCTCAATAAAAGGTTTCCACTGATGGCAAAAGTGAAATACCTTTGTAGATGGGGCAAAACGAGTTGCTGGATTTTACGGAATTGAGGAGACGACCGTACGGAGAAAACTCCTTGAACCGAGCGAACTGTCAAACCTCACACAGATGCACTGCAAGAAGGGAGTGCTTTGAATTCGAGAGATCAATCTGTAGTACTCCGGCCTAAACCAAGACAATGGCCTTTCCAGAGTAAATTCGGTCACAAGAGAGGATGGGTCGATCTGTAGAAGGAAAGCTGAGAAATTATGAGATCAATGGTGATCGTAGATTGTAGGTTTGTTGTGTATTCTGAAAATAAATATGTTCTGAATGATTGAATTTTCTCAGACGTTGAGTTATTAATCTCGTGTTGTTTGTTTGAAGAGGGATTGTCCTGTTCTTCAATAATGATTCAGAGACTTATTTATATCGCTAGAATTGTAAACACCATGATCCCATGAAGTGTGACAGTTGATGGGATCAAAGAGTGGAGAAATGGAAATCGTGTGTTAAAACCAGTTGCTCAACGTGCGGAGACTTGGTCGATTTTCCATCCGCTGCTTTGTTAACTCCTTCAACTGATTGCACGACTTGCTCACATTCTCATCATGTGTATGAACACAGGTGTTGTAGACCGCTAGACCAAAACCCTAGTTAATATCCCCCAATGTAACACGATTGATGTCTCGTGATTGTGGAGTCTGCAAGGCAGACGTGTATTTACTTAGTCAGTTGCTGACTTCATGGGACGATGAGTCCATGTATTGCTGAATTGAACATGATTTGCAAATGTTCTGAAATTCATGAATTGAACATGTCTGTTGAGATATAGGTATAATTCTCAAGTAAACGTTGATAGTTAAGGTGAGCAAATATTTCTCATTTGATGAATTGTTGAATATTGAGAATCAAACCAATATTCCTTGGTTTGAGCAAATATTGCTCATATGAGCAAATGTTGCTCGTTTGATAAATAATTGGTAGCGTGACAAGATAAAATATTAAATTAAGATACTAGCAACTGGACCGAGTATAATTAATAAAATGTTGACCATAAGATCAACATAAAATTATTAGCGTTTGAATATGGGATTATGAACCTTGGACTCGAAACCCTAATTTGATCAGTTGATGGTCTATTGAGAATTAACCATGGAATGAAGGAGGGACCGGCTATATGGATGATGGATCGACCATGTAGCGCCCAGATGCTCCATTGAGCAAAATACCAAAATCTCTTGAAGAGTTGATGAAAGGATGATTAAATGTAGGTTTAATAATTTATTAAAATAATGCTCGTCTGAGCCTTAGGTGATAAAACCTAATTAATTATGACGGGATGAGGGACCGACCAAGGGGTCATGAAACCATCCTGGGTGGTCACGGGATCGAATGACGATCGTTTTATGAAGTTCCAAAATTATTTGGAAGAGTTTTAACCTAATATGAACAAATTAGGTCAAATGATGAAAATATGTGGGACCGGCCTTTTGCAAGCCAAGGAGCCAACCTAGGTCGGTCAAGGTAATATGCTCGCGTCACCAAAGTGTTTGTGTCTCAGTCCTGAGAATTTTGATATTTTCTGATGTGCATTTGAGCAATCATTTGGGAAAATATGAAGAAATCAGGGTTTTTTGTTGAAACTGAGGAAACTTCATGAGATGAAGGAAAAATAATAATAAAATAAAGGAATCATGAAGTGTGGGACCGGCCATGGTCAAGGAGTTTATTAAAATAAAGGAATTTTTCTTGAAGTGAAGGAGTTTCCATGAGATGAAGGAAACAACTAATATAATAATAATAAAATAAGGGCGTGTGGGACCGGCTTGGGTATGGTCGGCCGGATAGGGCCCGGTCCCATGAGTTTTCCCTAATTTTATGTATTATTTCCATGATTTGAAAGATTTTTTATAATTTGAAGGAAATACCATGAAATCAAGGAATTTCATGGGATCAAGGAAACATATAAATAATAATAATAAAATAAAGGGTGTGTGGGACCGGCTAGGGCATGACCGGCCGGCTAGGGCCCGGTCCCATGAGTTTCCCTAATTTTATCTTATTTTTTCATGGTTTGAAGGAAATACCATGAGATTAAGGAATCATGAGGTGTGGGACCTGCCATGACTAGGGCATAGCCGGCCGTCTAGTAGACACGGTCCCACAACACCTTTCTCAATTTTATATTACTTCTTTGATGCGAAGGAAACACCATGGAACTGAGGAGTTTCCTTAAAACGAAGGATATTTGTTCAAATGAAGGAATTTTCATGAGATCAAGGAAAATAATAAAAAACATGATAAAATATAAAATTGGGTGTGGGACTGGTCATGACACGACCGGCCGGCCGGTGGGCCCACTCCCCCAGCGCCTTGGTTAATATTTTATTATTTAATATTTTCTTTCCTATTTTGCATAGGTTCATTGTCCCGTCGTGTTATGATAGGCTCGTTCGTGCATTCAGGTGCTCGTTAGTGCATTATTGTTGAGTACACTTACATCATTTGGGTCGGAGCTTACTCGAAGGTAGCTCAGATGCACGTACATTGAATATTTATTACTAACCCATGGAGATCTATTTAGAAAACCATGAATTGAAGTAAATAAATATTATGAAAAACATTGAATATTTTTTCAAGGGTTCAGTGAATGAATCTAATGATTTAGGAATAATTAATTGATGGATCTATACTAGTACGATCGTCTAGTAGAATTAATTATTCAGGAGTTGAGTGATATGAGCTTGTTGAAGCGTCATATTTCTTCTATACAGTCAGGGAAAAAAAATTTACATCCTGAAGACGTTATTTCTCTATACTAGCAGGCAAGCTGTCTAGGAGCCGTCTAATCTTGCGATTCTATATGGAAGTGATCACTGAAGTTGCTCAGTATTCATGAGATATGCCGTTGCCTCATCTGAGAGACTACAAATCTACATATACTCTGAGAAAGAATATTCTCAGTCAGAGATTCTCGTGGCATGAGTTTTCACGCTTCCGATAAGAGACATGAGCCTCAATACTCGTCTGATTGCTAAATCAAGAGCATATATAATTAAGGGTTTACGATTTTATCCCTTGTCGAAAATACACCGTATACATTAAGTCCCCTGCTTAGTGAGGAACAGTCATGTTCCTCAGTCAGCATCAAATGCTGATTTTCCGGTTGCAAACAATATAAGCAATTGAACTTAGTCGTAAGTTAAGACGTTACCGGATTTTTGAAAGTTCGAGAAAACTACAGCTTGAACGAAGATCCCTGTGTCATGATAGAGCATCGTCTAGTGAGCATAACTTGGCATTGAACCGCTAATTTTGATGACGGGACCTTGGTCGTTTTAGGATTCGCGGGCTGGGCCCAATAGGGAAATCCCTGTGAGATTAGGTTTTGGAAATAAAATTTGATATAAAAGGGAATTAATATCCTTTTTTTTTCTTATTTCTCCCACACGACCGACCACCACCTTCATCTCTTCATCCTCCTCACGTCCAAGCAGAGAAGAAGAGAAAAAAAAATTTCGCCGGGATCATCACTGCCGTCCGTCGCCGTTAACTTCTAGCCGGCACCGACCAGGTAAGCAAAAAAAAAAATTCTTCAGAAGTTTATAGTTTGTTCATGTTGATATTATATATATATGTGCGTATATGAGTGTGAGTTTTGTTGAAAACCCTTGCTTTAGAAAACGTATGTTCGTTCGATCGTTAGTTTAAAAAACTAGTAATAATCCCTGACTTAGGAGAGAGATTTTTTTATATAGATAGACCTGTGTCCAGTGATAAAATTTTTTTTATGAGATTTCATTGAAACCAAAAATTTATCTTGAAAGATGTGAGCCTTTACAAAATTGAAATAAACCCTTGTTTTGAAGACAAATGATAGTACGAAGGAAAACTTTTTTTTATCATACCATGGACTGTTCATGGATTTTTTTTTTGATGAGACCGTGGAATGTCCACAAATTTTATTTACGTGAGCAAGGTCAGAATTTTTTTTATTATTTATTTACGTGAGTTAATCACATTTTTATATATATATATATGTAAATATATATATTATTTTCTTTAAAAATCAAAACTTGAGTTTTGTGTACTCCTTAGAAGCAAATAATGTTTTAGTTTTCATAATTCCATGGTGGATGTTCGCACAGTAGAAATATTCATGATTTTATGAAAATCTGAGTTTTGCTCGTCTTTTGTAGATTCGAAGAAACGAGTAAGTTTTGAAGTGTTAACTCTTACGTTGCAATCACTATTGTTAGTTGAATCGTGAAAAGGTAAGAGTTTAGAATTACCATTTTGTAGATGCCTCCTTGAGCACTTTTTTCAATTACTTCATTCCACTGATATTTGCATCTTGCATGAATGATATACTGAAGCGGAGCATTGTGTGTACGTTACAGCTACCTTGCAAGGATGTCTGATTCCCAAGCCAATGATGCCTCCAGAGATGATACACGTGTGGATAATGATGCCTCCAGGGAGGATTCATTCATAGAAAATGATGCTTCTAAGGATGATTCATGCATGGACGAGACTTGCATTGGTGAAGATGAGACCCCTGGAATTAAGAATGTTCCGATCATAGAGGATACATTCTTCGTGGATCAAGGGACTGAAAAGCGTCTCAAAACTCCAACATTTCGTCTTCTGATAAATCCTAGAGGGGTTACTCAGAAAAAATTGGTGACTCCTCAGGCAACTATTCAGTTCTGTCTTGAACGAGGATATTTTTCTGCATCAATTATTGAATTCAAGCTTTCTCGATGGCCCTTAGAAAATTTTTCTGGATGGGCGAGGTACATGCTAGGTTTCCATTGTGTTCGAGCCAAGTTACATGACGCACAAGTAATACGGGCTATTCAAGCTTCTGGAGATCTGTTCATTTTTCATGATGCGCGAGGTATAGTAGCTCTACTTGCTCATTGGTGTATTCCAACTCACTATTTCATATGCAGATGGGGAGAGTTTACCATTACTTTAGAGGATGTAGTTGCTTTGCTGCATCTTCTCATCACGGGTAACCTTCCTGAAGGTCTTTCTTCAATAGAGGAAATTGCAATCTCCAACATCTTGAAAACCGCAATGAAGAAGATTAATAAGGAATCCGCTAGAAAAGGTTGTTATGCTCATTGGTTAATACATTGGTGGCCGAGAGATACTCTTTTGGAGTGGCATGTTGATAGTACGTTATCTATTGCTGCTTTCTTGTGTTTATGGTTGTCCAGAGATGTATTTGAAGATGCTGGAAATTTGTTGAAGCCGTTCGTGATTCCCTTTGCGATTAAGATGGCTCAGGGTGAGCAACTCCCAATAGGTAGTTTTTTCTTGGGTTTTTTGTACTCTAACTTGGACTTCTTGGTTATAGACTCCAGTATCTCGAATGGTTTTATGAAGATTGAATAATATGCCAACACAATGTTTCTTCAAGCTTTGATGTGGGAGTGTTTCAAGAATTATGCACCCATTCCACGTACCATCTTTCAAGGATTGAATGCTGATGCTCGTCATGTTTTCTATGAGAAGGCCAATGCTAGGATTATGCGCTGGTCCACAAAGCAACCTCGACTCAAAATCCTCTTCGTTGATGTCTTAGACCGTGAATCTGAATTCAACTTCCACCCATGGGTGTTAGTTCCTCCTTATATTTCTCATTTGATAACTTTTAACGCTGAAGAAAGCATGATTTTGAAATCTGGTGCTGATTTGGACGATGGAGAGAGGTCTTTTATGTTGAGTTGCACTCCTGGTCATCCAATATTGATAATACATGGAGAATTCTTAGTGGAAGAATACAATATTGATAGGGCGGCTCGGAAAATGGGTATGGAGCAGTGTGTCCCGACTTTTCGAAGAAGGAAACCCTCAGTTGAACAACTTATGACCCGTCTGGACCGCACACATGTGGAATGGAAGTGAATTCTGGTTCCCCAGCTGTGAGAGAATCACATTGTAACTCCAGGTTACATAGACTTTTGGGATCAACAACTCAGGCATTTACTTGACTTCGTGGGAGTTGATCAACCTTTAGTGAAGGAGCCTCCTTCTGCTGAGATGATTGCTACTCGACCAAGATTGAAGCATTCCCCTGGTGGTGATAAGCGGAAAACATCTCCAAGGTGTTCACAAGTAAGTATTCTTTACGAAGTCTTCATAAAATCATGATAATTGCATTTTGATTATTGCATCAAAATTTTTCACAGGAAGGTCGTAATGTAAAACCTCGAATCGATGTAGACCTCTGAGAAACTAAAGCAACTGTTCATGGCAGGAATAAGAATTATAAGATGTTACCTAACACCATAAAGTCTCCAGTGATCTCTTTGGTGAGTTATCGATATATCTTTTGCTATGAATTCTTCGCATCCGCGTAATTAGGATCGTAAAACCAATATTTGATATTCCGTTGCAGAATTTTGCTCCATCAAGTATCGACGGTCTTCAGTTTTCTGTTGTTGGACAGACAGTTTCTGACTTGATTGATGAAGAAGAAACCGTAAGTATTCCTTCGTATATTCAATTATGATGCTTTGTAGACAAAACACTAATTACTTAAGGATATATCCAGGAGGATGTAGCCATGGAGGTGGAGAGTACCAATGATGTTCGTTCGGGAGATGGCAATAAAGGAAACTCCCAAAGCTCGAAACAGAATGAAAATAATGGTGATGTTAATGTTGATGCGAGTAATTCTGGTTCTTTGAACGCTTCGGAAGTCATCCAAGTAAGTGTTTCTCTTGCAATTTTTCTATAGAAGAATAAACTCGTTGATTTATGAGTGAATGAATGAGAATGTATGCGAATATATAAAAAGCTTTGCCGAAAATACGTCACCAGAAAATTCAGAATTCAGTCTTTTAGAAAAAACGCCATAAAATTTTCATCCGGTGTCAGCTTTTTGCAATCCACATATGTATCCTTATGCACAGGAAATTTACAAGCTTTAAATAGAAGATTTTTCAGTTTTGAGCACGTTTAGGGGCCGAAATAGACGAAACAGTAAACATCCAGGAGACTTTTAGGAAATTTTCAGTTGTCATGTCGCCCTATGTTTCGACCACATCTTTTTGCTCGCTCATCCAAATGATATGAAATTTTGACATATTGGAGGTAACATCCATACAAAGAGAATGGTATATAACTCAACCCTTGATTCTTTACCAATTGCTCCCAGTTCGTCGTTTTGTACAGAGAAGTGTAAATCTTCTCAGGCGAGCTTGTTGTAAAATGCGTTTTTGTAACTTTCATGTTATTTGTTGATGTCCAGCATTCAAAATGAATAACCTTGATGATGTTAAATCACTTGTATGCTGTAGTTTATGATTTCCTTTGATTCCATGCTCGAATGATCCTAATCTCATGTAATCTTCGTATTAGGTGTCAAATACCGAAGTTGAGAATGAGGGAGCTAATAATGATGGCTTGAGCAACACAAAGGTTATTGATGAAGGAACAACCATCTCTGAACCTCAAAGTCATGAGGGAGTTGTTGTTTATGTTGTTGAAAAGACCGAGACTTCAATTGTTGTTGCTTCAGTAGTGAAAGAAGCTGAACCACGCATAGGAGAAATTGAAGAAACCGTTGCTATGATTGTAGAAGTTGCTCCAGTGATTGAGAATCGTATAGTGATGCATGAATACCCGAGTGCAGGGATTGTTTTTGATCCTCTGATCACTATCGTATGCGTCAAAAATAAATTACACTTTCTTACTACTCAAAATATAAATATAGCAAGGGCAAGAAAGGATCGTTCCCACGGAGAGGACTAAGGTTGTCAAATTGTTTCGGTTTCCTATAAATACCAGTGGGGGGTTTTCTGATTTTTATATACTAAAATAAAATAAAAACAAAACAAAGAAATAAACAAACAAATCAAATAGAGCATATATTGGTTAAGGATTCATCTTCATTCACAAACATGCTTTTTAACAATAACTAGAATTGATATTTAATCTCTCTTTTATGAAAGGCCCTAAGATACCTTGATCGAGTATATCCCGCAAATCTCCTCTTGTCATCAACAAACACATTAAAAAGATGCGAATATGAATTATATCTTAGAGAATAACCTAACGTGTAAAAGAACTAATCAAATTTAATTCCCTAGATGCATTAAGTTCTATGAAATCAGGCCAATCAAAGCAATCGAACGTGTAAAATAACTAATCCGATTTAACAAAGGTTATGACTCACTTGTGACTACTAGGATGTATCACTACAAGCAATAATCAATATTATGCTACTTGAATCAGGAATCTATCACTTTTGCGTATAATAGATCCTAATCTAGCAATAGAGATGAAAACAAACTCGATTGGTTCTAGACTCAACCAAACAAACATTCAAATCATGTAACAATATTAATTGTGAATCACAAACGATAATATGGAGACAAAACTAGTTCATTGCATAAAAACCCATATTTGGAAATCCAACTTATTCCTTAAACCAATGATAAAATTAAGTACTCATGTTAAAGGAGTTCATCACAAAAATGAAAAGAAGTTTCATGTTTCTAAACCCTAGAACAAAAGTAGAGAAAAAGATCAGCCCCCTGTTGTGTTCTCACAAACTTTTTTAGTGCTTTTCAATTCGGCCTTCGATTCCTAAGTCTCCGTAAGCCCATATGGAAAGCCCATCAAAATAAGTCCAAGTTCTTTTCTGGGTTGAATCGGAACAGGTGAGTCAACTCACTAGTAAGAAATTCTGACCGAGTTCTGGCAGTTTTCTGACCATTTCCCGGCCGATTCCAGGCCATTTCTACAGCTTCCCTGCATCGACTTCAATTACATTCATTCACCCTAAGCATACATCTATTTCAGCTTCACCATCTTCTTCTCTGCAGCTCAATTCAGGGAACTAAACACTTCTAGCCCTTCAAACACCAACTCCACAGCTTCAACTGTAACAACAACTTCATTCTATCTCAGGTGCTCAACCGCATTAGATCTAGAGACTCGAGCTATCCCTTCTCAGCACCATCACCTGTAGCTTCACACTGCCTATCCATTTCAGCCCAAAGCCACCATTTGAATTGCAACTGTAACACAACTTTCTTGTTGGTTGTATACCTAGCCAACTGCAATCACTAATCCATGTCCTAGTTTCTCCAGGCAGAAATACTCTTCCATCTGTGGCTCCTTATTCATTCAGCAGCACCGCATCATACCAGTTCCACCTGCAATTCAGTTCAGGCCATAATACATAGCAACACACTTGAGCTAGTCTCCATCTTGAGCTGCACTTACTCAGCACAACCTGCACTTCTGCAACACAGCCAAGCTGCCAGCCTTCCCTTCTGCTCATACATTCAACACACATTCCATTTCCAGCTCATCTTACCAACTTAGACTTGAAGTCATCCATCGCCTCACTGCAACTTCACTTCCGTACCCGCTTCCTCACTGTTTGAGACAATTACCACCATTACTCCATCTCAGATTCTGCACCACCAACTCAGACTTGCAGTCTTCCATGCACCTACACCATAATCCACTTCACCACTGTTCCGTCATTCTAGCATCAATACTGTCAGCTCCAAAATCACACATGCAATGTCCTTGGCAGCCATATCAACTCTTTCGTCACTGCGACAATCACCATCCACCGCAACAACCTTCATTACCAGAATAACCAACAGCTGCAAATCCATACCTTATCGGCTCAACCATACTGTCACAACAACTTAAGCTCACCTTCAATCAGTTCCGCTTGATTGCAATCTCTGCCATTCCTCATTAGCTTTCAGCCGTGAATGCACCAGCAGGACCATCTTCATCTCTCTGTACAATTTCATGAATCACCACCACTGCCTTCGCTGCTATTTCTGTCTCTTTGTTGACTGCAATTGCTACAAGTCCTACCAACAACTGCATCTCCAATTCTAAAACATGCCCTGCCTGTATCAACATTGAGTCGAGACATTGCAGAAGCAAAGCTCTGCTCGTCCAATTTCTTTCTTTCTCCGTTTCCTGCACTATGAACCCTTGGTATTCAACTGCATACCCCAAAGGACCCGAATACTCTTCATTCATCCATTTAACTGCTGCAACATCTAATTTAGGCTAAACCCATCCTTCTCATCACATCAAACATTCATAACCTCCACCAATTCTTCTTCATCTCAGCTCAAATGAGCTTTCAATCTTCATTCCCTATCATAAACCCATTCTAACTCATATTAGAACCAGACCAAATCTAGCAGCAACACCATCATATTCACTCCTATTCTGCTTCAAGACCCATCTGGCCAGCGCTCCACACAGATTCCTCCATAGCAGCACAGTTCTTATACTTCGATTTCATTTGTACTACTCAACCTCATCTCCTCAAATTCTTCACTGCCAACAGTTGACAGCATCAGCTCAGCAAACCCCCATCGATTCATTACAGCCACACATTCAACAACATCTCCCTGAGTTCAATTTCTTCATATGATTTTACAGAAATGGAAAACCCTAACTGCAACCACCATTTCCTTCTACCAAATATCAATTCAGTTCAAACCCAGTTGTCAAACCATATGAACTCCTATAACCTCTCTTTAATCTTCACCATTTCTTCTATCAGCATCAAGATCCAGTGATAACATATTCGTTTCTTCTTCATTTAACACCGAACTTCAATAACTTGACCCATATCCCTGTAGCTTCAGCGCATCTGATCTCGACTAAGATACAATCTAAATCCAATAAGTCTCTCAATCTCCATTTCTCTGCATATTAACGGAGCCGCCATACTCATCTCTCTTTCCTTTGAGTTTAAAACAAAATGATTGAGAAATACATTTCTTCTCAATTTCAGGGTTGGTGTAATGATGAGAATAGATTTTAGGGTTGTAGGAAATGAAAGTGATACAGATACCCAGGTGAGGCAGATAAGGGATACCCAGATGATTCTAGGCACCCTAAGAGTTGATACGAGCCACCAACAGTATTGTTATAGAAAAGTTGTTATCCTCCGCTGCACTTCAGATAGTGGTTGCCTGCGCAGTGTCGCCTCTGTCCTTTTTCTCCAAATGTATGCTTTCTTTTTCTTCGAATGCTTCCGCCAACAGCAACCGTCTTTTATTTCTCAAATCCACTTCTTCTCTTCAACTTGTTTTCATCACTAAAGCTGTCATGCTTTTCAGACAATATTTGCATCACTAAAGCCAACACACTTTTCAGATAGAGATGAAGAAATAAAAGTAAATAATGAGAAATAATCTGCCTCCAACACTTTTTCCCTGTTTCCTCGTCTTTTATTCCAAATGACTCCAAAGTACATAAACACTCAAAAGCAAACATAAGGTACATAATTTACAAGAAAACTAAGCAAAGAAAGTATCAACAGTAGATAAATATTGAGGTGTTTTAGACACCTATCAAATTCCCCCACACTTAGACTTTGCTAGTCCTCGAGCAAATCAAACAAAATAATTCTAAAACATACATACAACTCCGTGTCGTCGAGGCTATGGTCACACTTAGCACGTATAACAAGCCTTTGAACCCTTAGGTGTCCCTAGTGGACGAGTTATAGTCTCGTGAAGGTTTACAAGAAGTTTGCCTACAAAACTTATTCTTCAAAC
Organism: Papaver somniferum; assembly: GCF_003573695.1. Classification (NCBI taxonomy): domain Eukaryota; kingdom Viridiplantae; phylum Streptophyta; class Magnoliopsida; order Ranunculales; family Papaveraceae; genus Papaver; species Papaver somniferum. The sequence goes on from NC_039363.1 coordinate 82,197,003, forward strand.
TCCATCTACCTGTGAAAAATCCATGAACGAATCCAAAATGGTTGCAAAAGGAGGTACCTTGTTATGAATCCAAATTAATATATATAAATTAAGCTCTGTTAAGAAAGTTGAACAAACCACAATACTCGGAATCTTACTAACCGCAATCACACATGAAAAGATTAAGAAGATGGATATAGAAGTAGATGTTTGCGAATGTTGACAAGTGATCGGTGTTTCCCATATCTGTCTGAAGGTCACCGCCAAGATGAACCTATGAATCCTATTGAATTGAGATACTGGTATGAATTCTAATATCAACAGCTGGCATATACAAGGGAACCATCGGTCGATAATCTTAATTCTAGATCAACTCAACTGGCATATACAAGGGAACCAGGAGTCGATTTTATTGAACAATAATAATACTTTTTTCTTTCTTTTTTCAATTTTTTTTCAAATCGACAACATGATTGGATTTTTTTTTTAGAATCCAAGCGCATGATTCTTGTCAGCAGATTACATGGTAATTCTCTTGGATCCTGCACTCCACGCTTTCTTAGGCGACGGAGACATGGAGAACACACACTTATTGTTATCCAAGTGTCAATATTATTCCGTTTGGTAAATTGGTCGGTCTTTTTTTTTTTTTTTTTTTTTTTTTGTAATAACTCAGTCACACTATTTCATCCTAGCAGCGATAACAATTCGATGTTAGTGACCCACCAAATCACATAGATATAACATAAAGTTTTCAAAAATAAAAACAGAAAGTGATATGGTGATATTCTGAGATATGGTAACAACTTTCATATTATTTCCAACACTTGAATAATTCTGTCCCTTGTAGTTAATGGGTTCCTCAACTCCCGCATCCAAGATGGTTCCATCCATTTAGATTGATATTGTCATCCTAAAGGCACATATTTCTATGTTTCGGAGTGTATAAAGCATTTTTTTTAATCATAAAAGGGAAAAACTAACAAGGCTAAAATCTCTATATGCGAAAACACTCCCCCACACGTAAACTTTACATTGTCCTCAATGTAAATTAAGTCATCCAAAGTAAAATTTAAGATGGGAAATTCATAACATGATATATATACACAATAAAAAAATAAAATGCATGATAAAAAATTGATATTCCAACTCATAGCTATTTCTGAAAAATAGAGGATAAACACTAAACAAGCTATTTAGTTGGCATCTAATCCCCACTCAGCCAATATATATACCTCATCGTCAAGAAAAAATTCCATCTACTTAGAAAGGCTAGTGTTTATTCTAAATTTTTCAAAAAATTCTAAAAGTTGGAGTTTTGATATGCAAATATCCAAAATATGAAAATAAAGATAAAAGACTTGAGAAATAAAAAAGATAGAGATAGATACACAAAACCAGTGGGTTGCCTCCCATTTAGCACTTGGTTTAAAGTCGTCAGCCCGACTTGCAAGACCGATTCCCCATACACCAATAACCTGAAAAGTTGAGGATCCTTCCATAGAACCTGTTTTGCAAACACTAGCTTCGCACACATATTAGTAATATAAAACAGAAACGAAGCTATTAACCGATAAAAGTTTCCCCCACACTTATTCTTGTCCACACTTGGAAGTGGATATAAAATATAGAATTCGGGAACTTTCATGGTTTGTTGTTCACAAACCTGCATAGCATGAGAATCAAATGTTTCCAATAGTGGATATCGAGAAACAAAGTCATTCAACAATGTTTTCAAAGCACATACATTCAAACCAATAAGAGATAAAGGAGAAGAAACAATATGCAAAGGGTTAGACAAACCTTGCACAATCTCTTGTATCACGGAATCCTCTTCATCCTTGAAAAAATCAAGTGAGTTATTCACCTCTTTTATATCATGGTCCTCTATCAAACCTTGCAACCATTCTTCGTCTGTTTCTGCCTTAACCAAAGTCTCGACATAAACATCATCATTAAAATCCTTTGCAAGCTTAATTGGGTCTTCCACAATATTGGTCATATCGGTTTCATTCTCAACACACTCTTCTTTGTTGTAAGGAACATATACTACTGCAGATTCAAGTCTCTCCATAAGGAACTTTTTAAGAACACGCATTGCATCATCCTCAAGCTCTACCTTTTGAATAGGTTCTTGATCATTATTAAGATCAATGCTTGAGTAAGCTGCACTAGAGTTATCATATTCCTTTTCATCTTCACCTTAATCGCAAAAGGTCTCCATTGTACACTCCTCGGGGATGTCACCATAAATTGGTTCAAGCGTTGTACTTTCATAGTCATTGTCACTATCATAGTTGACATAAGATTGGCTACCACTTCCCAAAGATTGGTCTTTCGCAGAATATTGCATGTCCTCTTTGTATTCTTCAATGGCTTGTCTTAAAATGGAAACACCTTTTTGAAGCTCTTGGAGTGATCCATACAAATTTTTAAAATAGTGTTCCATTTGTTGGTAAAGCTCGTTCGACAAGGAAAAAGTAGAATCACTTACTTCAGTATTGCTAGGCCAATTATCTTCCCTTTGAATGGGTGAATGATCATAACTACGATCAGAAATTGGGCCAAACATACTATTAGCATATTCGGTCGACGAAATTGGTTCCACGCTTGGTTTTATACAAACTGACTCCATGCCCACCATAAATTGTTGCATTTGAATAGGAGTAAAACTAGTCTCCCTTCCTTGTGGTTGCTCACTTACATACCTACCGTAAGAAGGTTGGTATGTATGAGAATAACTCAAAGGGTACGTGGAATATTGACCATAACCAAAGGATTGGTTTTGATTGTATTCCCCCTAAGGGTGATAGTTGTCATAATGTTGTTGAGGTTGATAACCGTATCCATTGTTCCAATATGCTCCGTTCATAGAAATTGGTACCTGAAACAAGAGTTCTCAAAACTATGTCAAAAACCAGAAAATAAGAAAACAAAAAGAAGAAACAAAACTAAAAACAAAAATAAGAAACTAAAAACAAGTGACAACCGCTGCCTCCCCGGCAGCGGCTCCAAAATTTGATCGTTGTCGTATGCGTCAAAAATAAGTTACACTTTCTTACTATTCAAAATATAAATATAGCAAGGGCAAGAAAGGATCGTTCCCACAGAGAGGACTAAGGTTGTCAAATTGTTTCGGTTTCCTATAAATACCAATGGGGGGTTTTCTGATTTTTATATACTAAAATAAAATAAAAACAAAACAAAGATATAAACAAGCAAATCAAATAGAGCAGATATTGGTTAAGGATTCATCTTCATTCACAAACATGCTTTTTAACAATAACTAGAATTGATATTTAATCTCTCTTTTATCAAAGGCCCTAAGATAACTTGATCGCAAGTATATCCCGCAAATCTCCTCTTATCATCAACAAACACATTAAAAATATGTGAATATGAATTCTATCTTAGAGAACAACCTAACGTGTAAAAGCACTAATCAAATTTAATTCCCTAGATGCATTAAGTTCTATGAAATCAGGCCAATCAAATCAATCGAACGTGTAAAAGCACTAATCCGATTTAACAAAGGTTATGACTCACTTGTGACTACTAGGATGTATCACTACAAGCAATAATCACAATTATGCTACTTGTAATCAGGAATCTATCACTTTTGCGTATAATAAATCCTAATCTAGCAATAGAGATGAAAACAAACTCGATTGATTCTAGACTCAACCAAACAAACATTCAAATCATGTAACAATATTAATGGTGAATCATAAACGATAATTTGGAGACAAAACTAATTTATTGCATAAAAACCCATATTTGGAAATCCAACTCATTCCTTAAACCAATGATAAAATTAAGTACTCATATTAAAGGAGTTCGTCACAAGAATGAAAAGAAGTTTCATGTTTCTAAACCCTAGAACAAAAGTAGAGAAAAAGATCAGCCCCCTGTTGTGTTCTCACAAAATTTTATAGTGCTTTTCAATTCGGCCTTCGATTCCTAAGTCTCCCGAAGCCCATACGGAAAACCCATCAAAATAAGTCCAAGTTCTTTTCTGGGTAGAATCGGAACAGGTGAGTCAACTAACCAGTAAGAAATTCTGATCGAGTTCTGGCAGTTTTCTGACCATTTCCCGTCCGATTCCAGGAAATTTCTACAGCTTCCATGCATCGACTTCAATCACATTCATACACCCTAAGCATACATCTATTTCAGCTTCACCATCTTCCTCTCTGCAGCTCAATTCAGGGAACTCAGCACTTTTAACCCTTCAAACACCAACTCCACAACTTCAACTATAACAACAACTTCATTCTATCTCAGGTACTCAACCGCATTAACTCTAGAGATTCGAGCCATCCCTTCTCAGCACCATCACCTGTAGCTTCATACTGCCTAGCCATTTCAGCCCAAAGCCACCATTTGAATCGCAGTTGTAACACCACTTTCTTGTTGGTTGTATACCTAGCCAACTGCAATCACTAATCCATGTCCTAGTTTCTACAGGAAGCAATACTCTTCCATCTGTGGCTCCTTATTCATTAAGCAGCACCGCATCATACCAATTCCACCTGCAATTCAGTTCAGGCCATAATACACAGCAACACACTTGAGCTAGTCTCCATCTCGAGCTGCACTTACTCAGCACAACCTGCACTTCTGCAACACATCCAAGCTGCCAGCCTCCCTTTCTGCTCATACATTCAACACACATTACATTTCCCCCTTATCTTAACAACTCAGACTTGCAGTATTCCATGGCCTCACTGCAACTTCACTTCCGTACCCGCTTCCTCACTGTTTGAGACAATACCACCATTACTCCATCTCAAATTCTGCACCACCAACTCAGTTCTCGGCTTCTCTTCAAATCCACTGTTCATGCACCTACACCATAACCCACTTCACCACCGTTCTGTCATTAGCATCAATACTGTCAGCTCCAAAATCACATATGCAATGTCCTTGGCATCCATATTAACTCTTTCAATCACTGCGACAATCACCATCCACAACAACAACCTTCATTACCAGAATAACCAACAGCTGCAACTTCATACCTTATCGTCTCAACCACACTGTCACAACAACTTAATCTCACCTGCAATCAGTTCCGCTTGACTGCAATCTCTTCTATTCCTCATTAGCTTTCAGCAGTGACTGCACCAGCAGGACCATCTGCATCTCTCTGTACAACTTCATGAATCACCACCACTGCCTTCGCTGCCATTTCTGTCTCTTTGTTGACTGCAATTGCTACAGGTCCTACCAACAACTGCATCTCCAATTATAAACCATGCCCTGCCTATATCAGCATTGAGTCGATATATTGTAGAAGCAAAACTCTGCTCGTCCAATTTCTTTCTTTCTCCGTTTCCTGCACTATGAACCCTTGGTATTCAACTGCATACCCCAAAGGACCCAAATACTCTTCATTCATCCATTTAACTGCTGCAACATCTAATTCAGGCTAAACCCATCCTTCTCATCACATCAAACATTCATAACCTCCACCAATTCTTCTTCATCCCAGCTCAAATGAGCTTTCAATCTTCATTCCCTGTCATAACCCCATTCTAACTCATAGTAGAACCATACCAACTCCAGCAGCAACACCATCAGATTCACTCCTATTCTGCTTCAAGACCCATCTGGCCAGAGCTCCACACAGATTCCTCCATAGCAGCACAGTTCTTATACTTCGATTCCATTTGTACTACTCAACCTCATCTCCTCAACTTCTTCACTGCCAATAGTTGACAGCATCAGCTCAACAAACCCCCACCGATTCATTACAGCCACACATTCAACAGCATCTCCCTGAGTTCAATTTCTTCATCTGATTTTACAGAAATGGAAAACCCTAACTGCAACCACCATTTCCTTCTGCCAAATCTCAATTCAGTTCAAACCCAGTTGTAAAACCATATGAACTCCTAAAACCCCTCTTTAATCTTCACCATTTCTTTTATTAGCATCAAGATTCAGTGATAGCAGTTTCGTTTCTTCTTCATTTAACACCGAACTTCAATAACTTGACCCATCTTCCTGTAGCTTCACCGCATCTGATCTCGAGTAAGATACAGTCTAAATCCAATAAGTCTCTCAATCTCCATTTCTTTGCATATTAACGGAGCCGCCATACTCATCTCTCTTTCCTTTGAGTTTAAAACAAAATGATTGAGAAATACATTTCTTCTCAATTTCAGGGTTGGTGTAATGATGAGAATAAATTTTAGGGTTGTAGGAAATGAAAGTGATACAGCTACCCAAGTGAGGCAAATAAGGGATACCCAGATGACTCTAGGCACCCTAAGAGTTGATAAGAGCCACGAACAGTATTGTTATATAAAAGTTGTTATCCTCCGCTGCACTCCAGATAATGCTTGCCTGCGCAGTGTCGCCTCTGTCCTTTTGCTCCAAATGAATGCTTTCTTTTTCTTCGAATGCTTCCGCCAACAACAACCGTATTTTACTTCTCAAATCCACTTCTTATCTTCAACTTCTTTTCATCACTAAAGCTGTCATGCTTTTCAGACAATATTTGCATCACTAAAGCCGACACGCTTTTCAGATAGAGATGAAGAAATAAAAGTAAATAATGAGAAATAATCCGCCTCCAACACTTTTTCCCTGTTTCCTCGTCTTTTATTCCAAATGATTCCAAAGTACCTAAACACTCAAAAGCAAACATAAGGTACATAATTTACAAGAAAACTAAGCAAAGAAAGCATCAACAATAGATAAATATTTAGGTGTTTTAGACACCTATCATCCTCCATTTGATGCATCACTCCCATGTCATGAACTTATTGGTGGATTTAGTGTTCCCTTTGGGTATGCCAAATTGTACAAGAAGATATGGAAGAAATTTGGTCACATCATCATTTGCTAGAGACCCAAAGCGTGCTTATTCTTTAACAATGCAAGTAAGTACCATCTTGCGTGTTGTAAGTGATATACGCGCTAGGGCCAGAAATACTGTGACCCCAGATATACTCTTTAATTGGGAGTTCAACTTGGAGAACTCTGAGAGACTTGGCTTCAACGTGAAGTGGCTTCATAAGAAGATAAATGCTATAAAGGACTCATGTGAGAGTAACATACCCTTTCCCAATGACGTTGTGATGGAGAAGGAAGACAAGATTGCTAAGCTGACCGAAGAGCTGAACATGGAGAAGGCGGCCTTACAAGTCTTGAAGGATGCAGAGGAGCAAAAATCTTTGTTTGTTGATTTTGTTTGATTTCCTTTCATAATCTCTTGAACTTCTGAACTTCTTAGAGATGTGAGGTTTTATTTTTAGTTTTGATTGGTTTTGGATAAGTAGATAATTGAGGATTTTCTTTGGGTTTGATAGAGATTTTCTTTAAGTAAACTGAATTTTGATAAATTGATGAATTTAAATTACTGAATGGAAGTATTGCAAACATTTTGGAGGAATTGAAATACAATGAAAGAAAATTACTAAACGCCAAATATTTGAGATGTTCGTGTCACGTCTTGAACATCCAATACCTCGGATATCCAAAACCTTAAACGTCAAAGGCCTTGAGCCAATTCTCATGTATCACGGCCACGATATCCTTGTTGTCCATGTTGATTAGTTTGTAGTATCCACTAGTGACATACTTAGAGACCATAAAAGGTCCTTCCCAGTTGGAGTCCTTTGCAGAATAAAAGTTACGCTTGGTTGCTTTGAGAACTAAATATCCTTCCTGGAACTTGTTAGACTTGATCGTCCGTGCTCTGAATATCTTATGCTGATTCGGAATCCTCTGTGTAGTAGAGTTCCATGGTTGTGGTATATATGGACACTCATGCAGAGGGGAGTATTTGAGATATTGTTGTCATGCTTGGCTATGTCTTCATCAATAAACCTTTTGATAGTATGCTCAATTTGAAAAATCTCTGAACTTAACCATTTGGTGAAATATTGATGAGGCGAGGTTATCCACTCATGGCACTTTGTAATTGCTAAGTTGTTGGTGGAGTAGAGCCCTTGAACCAAAGAAGCATGTTTGATAACTGATAATATCGACACATGAGGAGGAATAAGACTTGCCTGAGTACAAAATATTTTGATGAAAGCGTTTGCATTTTTCTCAGGCTTTTGTGTTAGCTCCGTCAGGGCTTTGACTTATTTTAGATACTCGAATGATGAGATATCTTCTTGTTCTTCCGAATCAGAGGCTTCTTCAGCGGAGAAATGTGCAATTGAAGGTGTTGGTGTTACCTTCCCAGCATGAATCCACGTGCGTCCAAGAATCATATCATATCCTGGATCTTCTCGGATTATGTAAAATTTTGTTTCTGTCCAGACTGAGTTAATGTTCACCTTGAGAGTAATGTAGCCATAGGCATCTCTGGGCGTTCCTTCATGATATGTAATTGTTACTGGAGCATGAATGGCTTCTTTTCGTGTGATACCAGCAACTCTGAGAGTTTTTCAGAGGGATAACATTGACAGCAGTGCCGACATCGACTAATGCTCGTTTGAACTCATTTCCCTTAAGATAGACTGTGGTGAGAAGTCCCCACTCGTACATTTCTTCATCTGTTGTTGAAGGCGGTTCAGGAAATGTCTCTTGAATCAACAATCATTTCCCTGATACGATGTGATTCAGTGCAGCAAAGGTATAGCAATTCGCAGACATGCTCGATTAAGGATTGAACTGCTTCCTTGACAGGAGGTTCAGACAGGTAAAAGTTCTGACTGGGAGAGGATCTCTATGTACTCCTTTAGTCCCCAAGTTGAGTTCTCCTGGTTCAATTTTTTCCTTAAATATGCGCTTCAGAGATCTGCAATCACTTGTTGGATGGTTGACGAACCTATGAAAGCAACAGTAACAAGGATTTTCCATGGCCTCTTCAGTTGGTTCTTTCTTGACATATGACAATTTGATTGTGCCGTCTTGAACCCAGGCATCTAAAAGTTCAATAACCTCTTCAATGGAGCAGGGAAAATCGGGTGCCTCTGGATCAGCTTCTGTGTGTTGAGTAGGAACTTGCGTATTTCCCTTCTTCAGTGCCTTCGAAGGAGTTGAGGGTGTATGTTTGCGTTGCGGCTCAACCTTTTATTTGCTCCCTTCCGCAACAACATTTGTAGAAGGTTGGAGGTTATACTGTTTGTTTATTAAACGTCTGCTACCTCGAGTCTCTCGTGTCTCTTCAATTTTTGTAGTCTTAGCCCTCTCCAACAAAGCGGTGCATTAGTTGTTGATCTCTTGGCCACTTCATGAAGTTCTGAGAAAGTCTGGAACCTGAGATTTTCCAACAAGGCTCTGTTGACTGGAATCATTCCATTGATGCACAAGTCCATGAGTTGCTGTTCTATGACATTTGGATCATGGCAATCCAAATCTTGAACTCTGAACCTTTTCACATAATTGTTAGGATGTTCGTTGCTCCTTTGAAACATCCTTCCGAGATCCGAGAGGGTGATTTGTTCTGAGACGAAGAAATACTTCCTGTAGAAAGCATTAACCATTTCTCCCCAACTTTTGATACTTCCTGGTGCGATGTTGTTGTACCAGGTATATGCTCTGCCTTTCAGAGACTTTGAAAATTCCTTCAGACGGACAATATGATTATGCTCATGTTCTCCCAGTGCCTCTAGAAATCTAGAAACATGTTCTCGAGCATTGCCCGTTCCATCATAAAGTGTGAAGGTTGGAGAGGTGTAACCTTTTGGAAAAGGAATCCTTTGTGTAGCAGCAGGATATGGAGGTTGGTGACGGTGGACAGAAGGCGTTTGTCTTTTCCACGATCCTCCAAAAGGCGTTCCAGGTCTTCACGAGTGATGAAACTGTGGATCTTTCGCTGGTGGATTGTCTGCAGCATTGGGAACTTCCTCATCGTCTACTACATGAATCGGAGTGACCTCAGGATCAGCGTCTAAAGACTTTTCTTTAGATTTTCCTTTCACCTGAGTTTTCTCTGACATCTTGTCTGTAAGAGTCTTGAGATACTTGAATGGTTCCTTCTGAGTAGCAGCCATGTCAGTCTGATTTTTGGCAAGAGTTTCTTGCACATTCATGAGATCACCTACGGTAGGTGGGTTTTCCCTGACTTCTTCAGGAGACCGGACGAAGAGTGAATTGTTGATGGCTCCGGTGCCGTCACTTGCAGGGGTGATCACTGGAGCACCACTGCTCGGAGGAGCATTAGTGGAAGGTTGCCGGAGGAGTGGTGGTAGGAGGTTGCGCCGGAGGAGTGGTGGTAGCAGGTTGCGCCGGGGGAGTGGTGTTGTCAGTACTACTAGAGCCTGCAATATTAGAGTCGGGTGTTATAATACGGGTTGGTAACTGAACCATACCTAAGACCGACCATCTTTCTGAGAAGTGAGATTGCAACCGAGAGAATGATCTCCCATTGTGGTTGCCAATCTGTAGATGGGGCAAAATGAGTTTCTAGTTTTTATGGAATTGAGGAGACGACCGTACAGAGTAAACTCCTTGAACCGAGCGAACTGTCAAACCTCACACATATGCACTGCAAGAAGGGAGTGCTTTGAATTCGAGAGATCAATCTGTAGTACTCCGGCCTAAACCAAGAAAATGTCCTTTCCAGAGTAGATTCGGTCACAAGAGAATATGGGTCGATCTGTAGGAGGGAAGCTGAGAAATATATGAGATCAATGGTGATCGATGATTGTAGGTGTGTTGTGTATTCTGAAAATAAGATAAGTTCTGAATGATTGAATTTGCTCAGACGTTGAGTTGTTAATCTCGTGTTGTACGTTTGACGAGGGATTGTCATGTTCTTCAATCATGATTCAGAGACTTATTCATATCATTAGAATTGTAAATACCATGATCCCATGAAGTGTGATAGTTGATGGGATCAAAGAGTGGAGAAATGGAAATCATGTGTTAAATCCAGTTGCTCAACGTGCGGAGACTTGGTCGATTTTCCATCCACTACTTTGTTAACTCCTTCAACTGATTGCACGACTTGCTCACATTCTCATCGTGTGTATGAACACACGTGCTGTAGACCGCCAGACCAAAACTCTAGTTAATATCCCCCAATGTGACACGATTGATGTCTCGTGATTGTGGAGTCTGCAAGGCAGACATGTATTTAGTTAGTCAGTTGCTGACTTCATGACTTCATGGAACGATGAGTCCATGTATTGCTGAATTGAACATGATTTGCAAATTTTCTGAAATTCATGAATTGAACATGTCGGTTGAGACAGAGGTATAATTATCAAGTTAACGTTGATAGTTAAGGTGAGCAAATATTGCTCATTCGATGAATTGTTGAATATTGAGAATCAAACCAATATTCCTTGGTTTGAGCAAATATTGCTCATCTGAGCAAATGTTACTCGTTTGATGAATAATTGGTAGTGTGACCAGATAAAATATTAAATTAAGATACTGGCAACTGGACCGAGTATAATTAATAAAATGTTGACCATAAGATCAACGTAAAATTATTAGCGTTTGAATCTGGGATTATGAACCTTGGACTCGAAACCCTAATTTGATCAATTGATGGTCTATTGAGAATTAACCATGGAATGAAGGAGGGACCGGATGGATCGACCATGTAGCGCCCAGATGCTCCAGTGAGAAAAATACCAAAGTCTCTTGAAGACGTTGATGAAAGGATGATTAAATGTCGGTTTAATCATTTATTAAAATAATACTTGTCTGAGCCTTAGGTGATAAAACCTAATTAATTATGACGGGATGAGGGACCGACCAACGGGTCATGAAACCATCACTGGATGGTCACGGGATCGAATGACGATCGTTTTATGAAGTTCCAAAATTATTTGGAAGAGTTTTAACCTAATATGAACAAATTAGGCCAAATGATGAAAATATGTGGGACCGGCCTTTTGCAAGCCAAGGAGCCAACCTTGGTCGGTCAAGTTAATATGCTCGCGTCACCAAAGTGTTCGTGTCTCAGTCCTGAGAATTTTGATATTTTCTGATGTGCATTTGAGCAATCATTTGGGAAAATATGAAGAAATCAAGGGTTTTTACTGAAACTGAGGAAACTTCATGAGATGAAGGAAAAATAATAATAAAACGAAGGAATCATGAAGTGTGGGACCGACCATGGTCAGGGCATGGACGGCTGGCTAATAAGCCCGGTTTCATACCATTTTTCCTAATTTTATTATATTTTTCATGATTTTATGAAAATATCATGAAATCAAGGAGTTTATTGAAATAAAGGAATTTTCCTTGAAGTGGAGGAGTTTCCATGATATGAAGGACACAAATAATAAAATAATAATAAAATAAGGGCGTGTGGGACCGGCTTGGGCATGGTCGGCCGGCTAGGGCCCGGTCCCGTGAGTTTTCCCTAATTTTATGTATTATTTCCATGATTTGAAAGAATTTTCATAATTTGAAGGAAATACCATGAAATCGAGGAATTTCATGGGATCAAGGAAACATAAAAATAATAATAATAAAATAAAGGGTGTGTGGCCCTAGATGGCTAGGGCCCGGTCCCACGAGTTTCCCTAATTTTATCTTATTTTTTCATGGTTTGAAGGAAATACCATGAGATTAAGGAATTTCCATGAGATTAGGAAAATAATAATAAAATAATGAGGAATCATGAGGTGTGGGACCGGACATGACTAGGGCATAGCCGTCCGACTAGTAGACACGGTCCCACAACAACTTTCTGAATTTTATATTATTTCTTTGATGCGAAGGAAACACCATGGAACTGAGGAGTTTCCTTATAACGAAAGATAATTGTTCAAATGAAGGAATTTTCATGAGATCAAGGAAAATAATAAAAATATAATAAAATATATAATTGGGCGTGAGACTGGTCACGCACAACCGACCGACCGGTGGGCCTTGGTTAATATTTTATTATTTATTATTTTTTTCCTATTTTGCATAGGTTCATTGTCCCGTCGTGTTTTGAGAGGCTCGTCCGTGCATTTAGGTGCTCGTTAGTGCATTATTGTTGAGTACACTTGCATCATTTGGGTCGGGGCTTACTCGAAGGTAGCTCAGATGCACGTACGCTGAATATCTATTACTAACCCATGGAGCTCTGTTGAGAAAACCATGAATTGAAGTAACGAAATATTATGAAAAACATTGAATATTTTTTCAAGGATTCAGTGAATGAATCTAATGATTTAGGAATAATTAATTGATGGCTCTATACTAGTACGATCGTCTAGAAGTATTAATTATTCAGGAGTTGAGTGATATGAGCTTTTTGAAGCGTCATATTTCTTCTACACAGTCGGGGAAAACATTGTTACATCCTGCAGACGTTATTGCTCTATACTAGCAGGCAAGCTGTCTAGGAGCCGTCTAATTTTGCGATTCTATATGGAAGTGATCATTGAAGTTACTCAGTATTTATGAGATATGTTGTTGCCTCAACTGAGAGACTACACATCAACATATACTCTGAGAGACAGTATTCTCAGTCAGAGATTCTCGTGGCATGATTTTTCACGCTTCCGATAAGAGACACGAGCCTCAGTACTCGTATGATTGATAGATCAGGAGCATATATAATTACGGGTTTATGATTTTATCCCTTGTCAAAAATCCACCATCTACAACCTTCACCAGAAATTAAGGTTCGAAAGAGCAAAGAATATCAACCTCCAAAGTCAGCACATATGGATCGAGGTAAGAACATTCCTTATGTTTGCCACTATTGCGGAAATAAAGGTCACCTGGAAAGGAGATGTTGTTTTCGTATAAGGAATAAGAAACTTCATGATGTTCTTGTTTGGGCATCACAAGAAGTTTTGAAACCAAGATCATATGCTAAGGCTAATCCCCTGAACATTACAGGTTGTCTTTCCAACCTTTAGGCAAAGTTGTTGTGATAAACCTAGATTTTCCTATAAACGTTTTACGAAGCCTTTTCACAATCGTAATGGTTATCAAAAGGATAACTTCGTAAAGATGAAGACAAGATCCGATGCTCCCAATTGGAGAAAGACTAACTTGCAAAAGAATAGTCAATCCAATTCTCTTCCGAGAAATCTTGAAGAGAGTGATGGGAAGAAGGTTCCGGTTGTTCCTAAATGCACTCAGACGTGGGTACCAAAGAAAGCTAATGATGCTTTTAGTGTGAAAATGAATGATCTTCCAGAAAATTCCATGACTATGGAGAAGGCAGTATCCATGATGTTGAAACTTAACAAGTTATTTGGAAAAATGGAATTGTATGTGAAAGGCTCTAAAAGTGATCCCTTTCATGATAATCCAAAGGTCAATTGTGGTGAACAAGACATTTTTCACCCCAACACAACTTGATTGTGTTGTAAGTGCATCCTCACCAAGGAATTCCCTGCTATGTAATGGTGAGGGAAGCACGAAAATTGGGGCGCACAGATTACGTTCGGTAAGGCTGTAGAATTCAATTGGATTCATCTAAAAAGGTATGTCTATAAACTTGAGAAAGATTTGTGATTTTATTTGTTTAGAGAACTCATAATGATTCACATACCTTTGTTATCGTTCTTTTCTACCTAACTTGATCTGTGTTTAATGTTCTTAAACGTTTAGGTTTGAAAATAGTAGTTCGGGATGTTTGGACTTCCTGGTACACCTACCAGGTATGTATAACATCTTTTAAAATCAAAATCCAGGGGTTTAAGTTCGTGGACTTGAAAATTCGTTTGCCAACCCGTATGCATACTTGACGTCGATATTCGGTAAACTTGTTTTGGCCGTAACTTCTTCGTCCGAACTCGGAATGACCTCATTATTTTTGCATTCTATTCCTCTTTGAATTATATTCAAAATGGATATGTGAATTATTGTATTTGGATGAGTTAAGATTGGTATTTGTCATGTCTCTTGTTTTTGAGTGTTTTTCCCAGTTTCGTTGCACTTGTTCCACTTCTCTTGGACTTGGAACTTGTATTCTTGGAGTACTACTCTTATAAGCTCATTATAGCTTTTACAAGAATTTTTTTGGTGATCACAAAGAAGTAAGTTCAAGAACAGGCAGTAGTATGCATTACTATGGGATTCTTGAATGTTCACAATCATCTTATGTGAACTGTAGTGCATGGTCGTTGATGACTTTGTATGTTCTTCTTTGTTAAGAAAATCTGTTTATACGACTTTGGTAGCTATTCTTGGTGTGAATCTGGGCGAAAAAGATTGATTCTACCCTCAAAGGAAAAATCATCTAACATGTGCATTACGAGTTTGTCTTGATTCCTAGGAAACTTCTTATGAGAATTTATTCTTGATTTTGAGAAGGATTACTAGAGTTTGGAATAGCCATTATTGTGTTTACACATAGCTATGTCCAACGTTTTCATCTTCATGATTTTAAATTTATTCGTTTAAATTCTAAATTGTTTGGAAGATGATTTTTGCAGTATTAATCCTTATGGTTTTATATATTGCAAATTGTTATGGGGTATGCGTGTTTGTGTCCGTGAACTATGATTGTCCCATACCTTGTCAAAAGTAAAGTCTTTCTTATGTCGATATGCATGTATTTATAAAAGAATGAATGGACTTTTGACAAATACAAAAGTTAAGCCTATATTGTCAAACATTTGATGGAAGATAGGTTAAAATCTTTTGTTTTCAAGGATTATGTATATTAATTGTCGTTATGCAGATAGTGATTGAAGATAGAATGAATCCTTGTGTATTCCGCAGTATTAATCATCCTTGATCCATATTTTATGTATTACTATGAGGCTCCGTAATGTATCTTATGTTGAGCACTATACAACCAAGTTGATCTTTTAGCTTAGTTGGTGTTCCGTGAGATATGTTATGTCGAGCATATTGAACTAAATTAATCATCTTGTTTGGTTATTTAGTTATTGCTCCGTATGTTTTCTTATGTCGAGCACAACAAATGACAATTAAATTGATTACTTTTGTGATTAGTTTGGTTGTGTATTCCAATTAGATTAATTATGGGTTCTCTTGTAATTAATCTAGTTGAGTATTTTCATGTCTCCATAAGTTCTCTTATGTTGAGCACAATCAATTGAATTGATCACCTCTTGTATTTAATTTGATTGCGTATTCCGATTTTATTAATCATGGGTTTACTTGTGATTAATTTGATTGAGTTTTTGTATATAGAAAATCGTTCTTATGGTTTTTGGTGTCCAATAAAAATCCTTCTTTTCGTTTGAAATTAAGGTCGCTCTTGTTGTTCTTTCAGGAATGACATCAAATGAGGGAGAGTTCTTTTGAACTTGTGCTTAATGGTCATATCTTGAGAGGTGTGCGGCTGTGGAATTTTAGAGGGGTTATCTTGTATCTTTAAACTCCTTGATGAATGCATTTAGCTTCGGCTTTATGATTGCATCTAAATTAGTTGGTATGTATTTTTTTTCTTTTGTCTTGAAATGTCTCTTTCGTAAATTTCATTATGATACCGTTCTTGTACCTTTGCCAATTTTATTGACAAAAAGGAGGAGAATTGATATGTAGTTCATACTACAAATACATATGGTTCTAGGATCATTATGTAAGGGGGAATGGTTTCCATGCGAGATGGAGTATTGACTAGGGGGGGTGATACATATCACCATAGTATTATTGTTGAAATTGTGATACAATTGAACTTTGACGCTGTGTAATAATACTATGACACTGTATAACAATGAGAAAACATACAACCTTTGGGATCATTGGAGTACTTGGAAGTGACGAAGATTTCGAGGAATGTTGAAGATTAGACATGTGGAATAAGAGCTACTAAAGTTTTTTTTATCTTTTTTGTATTCCATATGTATTTATAGTTTTGTCTCTAAAATTGACAAAGGGGGAGATTGTTAGAGCATTGCACGGTCGAACTCGCATGCGTTTCTATCTCAAGCATGTTTGTCAATGTTAGTAATCAAAACTATAAGTCTTGATTTCTAGTCTATTATAGCTAAGTCTCAGACTAGGATAGAAAGTGTAGTTGAGCTCAAGGACTACATGGCAACTCATCATACAAGTAGAAGAACTACTCAAGGAATCGGTGGAACTTCTCGACAAAAAGGTATGTGAAGACTTGAACTTATCTATCACTCAAAAGTCTATCTACTCTATCTCCTACTCTTTGAGATAAAAAGTCATATGCTATATATATAGACTTGGATTATACACATTTGGTATTTCGAGCCGAGTGTACCTCGCCTATCTATATCTCGAAATCTGTGTTGGTAAGCTTTTCGCTTCGATCAAGTTTATCTTTACCATGTGACGAAATTCATGATATGTTTCAATCATCTTAAAAATTGTTTGACGAGAAATGGTGTAACAACTATATAACGTCCTCTAAGAATGTTTCAATGATTGAAATGAGAGTTTAGATTACATAACCAATGGTGGATATAAGCATTGTTGTGGAAACACATTTATGTGTAAGTCTTATTCCTTGAACCAAAGTTTGCGAACTTTGTTGATCAAGAGAACCGGAAGAATGGCGTGAGCCAAGTCCGTGAACTTCTGAAGTTCTCAAACCCGAGAATTTCTGCTGGAGTTGACAAACTACTTGCGTGAAGCTCAGACCGCGAACCCAGTCTGCGAACCGGCGAAGTTCTCACACCCGAGAATTTCTGCTGGAGTTTGTAAACTCTGCCCGGTAACTTAAGTCCGCGAACCTAGTCTGCGAACTTGAGAAGGTTATATATCTGAAGATGATTTCTGAACTTAAACTTAAAAAGACTAAGGAATGCAGTTTGCAAACCGTGGATATAAAAATTCATGAACCGATTCAAGTGAATCAAATAATCTTTGCTTCAATTGTGTCTTGTGTAGTACATAAGATTTCCTTGCAATTGAACAACTCTCTAACTAGTTCATTTGAACTAGTTATGGTGAAGAAGAACATGGTTGATATGAAATGCTCATATGGCTAACCTTTTGGTTAACTATTGTTGAACCAACAAGTGCATACGTTTGGGAGCGGTTAACAAACCTAGAAGTGTGCATTATCAAATGTGTGTAACAAACTAAGTTTTCTATCTAACGGTTGAGAAATATTAGCTTGAATCTAAATCAGGTTTTCATCTAATGGTGAATATTGAATGCTTTGTTACTAAGCTAACATTGATTGCAAACCCTGATTTGAAATACTATATAAATGAGACATCTAGTATTGTGCAAAACTAATCCCCACACCTTACGTGCGATACTAGTTTGCGTTCTAGAGTCGTTTCTCCTTTAACCTTTGGTTTTCTTCTTCTAAAACCAGGTTAACGACTTAAAGACGTCATTGGGATTGTGAAGCCAGACCGATACTACTTTTATCGTAGTTGTGTAATCTGATCTTGCATCTTCTATCGTACGAGTACAATCATATTGATTGGATTGAGATTGATATCTCCGATAGGAAAGATATAAAAAATCATCACAAACATCTTCGTCTCATTGTTTGTGATTCCGCAACATCTTGTTTCGCTACCATACGATTAAGATTGTTGTGAGGTGATTGATAACTCTAGGCTGTTCTTCGGGAATATTAGACCGAATTATCAATTGGTTCATGTTCACCTTTATTATTATCAAAAGACGGAACAAAACCTTTAGGGTTTATCTGTGGGAGACAGATTGATCCTTTGATAGACTTATCTGTGTGAGACAGATTTGTTTATTGTCAAAGCCTGCGATTTTGGGTCGTAGCAACTCTTAGTTGTGGGTGAGATCAGAGGCGTATGAGCATAACTGTACCTTAGATCAGTGGGAGATTGATTGGGGTTCAACTACAGTCCAGTCCGAAGTTAGCTTAGAGTAGGCTAGTGTATGTAGCGGCTTAATACAGTGTGTGTTCAATCTGGACTAGGTCCCGGGGTGTTTCTGTATTTGTCGTTTCCTCGTTAACAATTTTTTTGTTGTCTGTGTTATTTCTATTTCCGCATTATATTTGTTTATATAGTTGAAATAATACAGGTTGTGCGTTTGAATCAATCAATTGGAAATCCGACCTTCGGTTGTTGATGGATATTGATTGATCCTTAGATATTGGTCTTTGGTACCATCCAAGTTATTCCTTGTGTTTGATTAAAGACTCGTTGATTTCTATTAGCTTGAGTAAATCAAAACAAGAGAGAGATATTAACTCATTGAGATACTTTTACCTAGTTGATTCTCTAGAAAGTATTTCGGAGTTAGTACATACAGATTGCTAAGCAAAATATTGGGTGGTGTTGTTAGACCCACGCTTTTTCACAATTGATAAACCAGACTTATATTCCCGAAGAACAACCTAGAATTATCAATCACCTCACAACAATCTTAATCGACGCGGCGAAAGAAGATGTTGTGGAATAACAAACGATGAGACGAAGATGTTTGTGATTACTTTTATATCTTGCCTATCAGAGATATTAATCTCAATCCAATCTTTGCGAATGTACTCGTACGATAGAATATGCAAGATCAGATCACACAACTACGAGAAAGTAGTTACAGTATGGCTTCACAATCCCAATGAAGTCTTTAAGTCGTTAACCTGGTTTAGAAGAAGAAACCAAAGGTTAAAGGAGAACCGACTCTAGCTATGCAACTAATATCACACAGAAGGTGTGGGGATTAGGTTTCCCAGTTGCTAGAGTTCTCCCTTATAAAGTCTTTCAAATCATGGTTTGGAATCAATGTTAGCTTGGTAACAAAGCATTCAATATTCACGTTAGATGAAAACCTGATTTAGATTCAAGCTAATATCTTTCAACCGTTAGATCGAAAAACCTAGCTTGTTACACACAAATGAAATGTACGATTTTAGGTTTGTGTAACCGTACCCAAACATGAACATTTGTTGGTTCAACAGTAGTTAACCAAATGGTTAGCCATATGAGCACTTTCATATCAACCAATATCTTCTTCACCATAACTAGTTCAAATGACTCAAATGAACTAGTTAGATAGTTGTTCAATTGCAAGGAAATCTTATGTAACTACACAAGACACAATTGAAGCAAAAACGATCTGATTCCCTCGAATCAGTTTATGAACTTTATATCCACGGCTTGCAAACTTGCATTCCTTAGTTTATATAAACACGAGTTCACAAATAATCGTCTTTATATATGACCTAACTCAAGTTCGCGGACTTAAGTTCCCGTAAGGAGTTCTCAAACTCTAACAGGTTTTCTCGGGTCGAGAACTTCCGTCAGTTCGCGGACTGGGTTCGTGGACCGAGTTCGCGGACTCTTGTTCCGGTTCTCTTGATCAACAAAGTTCGCAAACTTCGGTTCAAGGAATAAGGACTTATACATATATGTGTTTCCACAACAATGATTATATAATCTAAACTCTCATTTAAATCATTGAAACATTCTTCTATAATGTTATAATAGTCGTTAGACATAAAGAATCAACTATCGTCATCAATACCATTTTCAAAGTGATTGAAACTTAACATGAATTTCGTCACTAGGTAAATATAAGTTTGGCCAAATCGAAAGCTTACAAACACATATTTCGAGAAATAGATAGGTGAGATAAACTCGGTTCGAAATAGCAAATGTGTATAATCAAAGTCTATATAGCACAACGATTTTTGTCTCAAGATAGGAGATAGAGTAGATAGACTTTTGAGTGATAGATAAGTTCAAGTCTCCACATACCTTTTAGTCTATGAAGATCCACCAGTTCCTTGAGCAGTCCTTCGTCTTGTGTGATGATCGCCATGGAGTTCTTGAGCTCAACTACACTTTTTATCCTAGTCCGAGATATTAGCTATAGTATACTAGAAATCAAGACTTATAGTTTTGATCACTAACATTGACAAACATGCTTGAGATAGCAACGCATGCGAGGTTGACCGAGCAATGCTCTAACAATCTCCCCTTTGTAATTTTAGTGAACAAACTATTAGTACATATGGAATACAAAAATAAATACATAAACTTTTGTAGCTCCTATTCCACATGCCTAATCTTCAACATTACTCGAAATCTTCGTCACTTCTAAGTACTCCAATTATCCCAAAGGTTGTAAGTTCAGCATCATCGTTGTTGAAAATCCGTAGCTATAACAATGAGAAAACAAAGTTCTCGATCATTGTTATACAATGTCATAGTATTATTACATAGTATCAAAGTTCAATTGTATCATAACTTTGACAACAATACTATGGTGATATTATCACTCCCCCTTAGTCAATACTCCATCTCACATGGAAACCACTCCTCCTTACATAATGATCCGAAAACCATAAAGCCGAAGCTAAATGCTTTCATCAAGGAGTTTATAAAGATACAAGATAACCCCTATAATATTCCACAGCCGCACCCCCCATAAAGATTTGGCAATTAAGCACAAGTTCAAAAGAACTCTCCCCCATTTAATGTCATTCCCGAAAGAACAACAAGAGCGACCTTAACTTCAAAATAAAAGAAGGATTTCTTTGGACATAACAAATCACATACAAGTATGAATTTGAATCCAAAAACTCAATTAAATTAACCACAAGAGCATCCGTGATTAATTTAATCGGAAATGCTCAACATAAGTGAACTTACGGAGCCTTAAAAAAACTCAATTAGATTGATAACAAGATAACCCATAATTAATCTAATCGGAATACACAACCAAATTAGCCACAAAAAGTGATGATTTTGATTGGATATGATCGACATAAGAAGACTTATGGAGCACCAACTAAATAACCAAACAAGATGATTAATTTAGTTGAACATGCTCGACATAAAGTACCTCTCGGAGCAACAACTAAGCCAAAAAAATAACTCATTCGATAGAGCTCAACATAAAACACCTTATGGAACAACACAGTATATACACAAAAATTGTGGATCGGAGATCGGCCTAATACCGTGGAATAAGCAAGGACTCATTCTATTTTCCATCACCATTTGCACAATGACATACAATAGACATAATCCTTGAAAGACAAAAGTTCATCCTATCTTCCATCAAATAATGACATAATAGGCTTCAAACTTTTGTATTTGTCAAAAGTCTATTCATTCTTTTATCAATACGTGAATATCGACTTACGAAAGACTTTACTTTTGACAAAGTATGGGACAATCATAGTTCGCGGAGGCAAACACACATATCCCATAACACATTGCAATATATAAAACCATAAAGATCAATACTGCAAAAATCATCTTCCAAACAATTTTTTAGAATTTAAACAAATAAACCTAAAAACATGAAGATGAAAACATTGGACATAGCTATGTGTAATCACAATAATGGCTATTCCAAAATCTAGTTATTCTTATAAATAGAAGATTTACTAGGCAATATAGAGCTTTCTCAAGGAATCTACTGAGAATTCCTTCTCATTATTAAAGAACCCATTGATTATGGGATCATTCAATTCCTCTAAATCTTCAGAAATATCAGTTAACTCACTGAGTTCTCTTTTCAAATCACGCAAGGTGTTCTTGGTTAAAGACAACATTTGATCATAGTGAGTTATCTTTTCTAAGGAGGAAACGATTCGAGATTTTAAATCATTTCTCTTGTTGATGAAATCTTTTACCATGCCTCTAAAATTATTATCAAAATGACAAACAGATAAGAGACAGTTAGAGGAAGAACCCTCTCCATTATTTGTAGCCTTCACTTTCTTCACTCTTGAGGAAGAGATCCCTTTACATAGATACACATTAACTGCTTCAACTACAACCTTGCTTGTGGTGCCTCTAGTTACAGGAGCCATGAAATTATATCTTTTGATAAGAGGTGAGAAAGGGACGATACAAAACTAAAACAGATTTATGAACACAAAACCCTAGAAAGCATTGAATAAGCCTTTTAGGATATGTTATTCGCCTTCCAGCTTCTTAGGAGAATATTTTCTTAACTAATATAAGAAACAGATTTACAAGGAAAACAACATCTTGAGCCACTTTTAGTGCAAACCTCATTTTTACTAAGCTAAAAAATGAGGATGCGGTCACCAACACTAGTTGGTGACTGAGTGAGCCATATGCTCACACCTCTTATTTTTTCGTGGCTTAGCACTGTTTATTGAGTAAACAGATTTCTTACCTTGTCTAGATATGGATTTATTTTCCGAGTCTAGATTTATTTTCTGCATGTTCTCTTGAAGTTTGGTGATTCTCTTATTGCTCCTTCTGAATCTCCAACAAGTGTTCTGATCATGCTTTGAATGTTCACAAAAAGATCAAGTCAATAGAGATTTTTCGTCTTTAGGTGGCACTTTCTGTTTAACACAACAATCAACAATCGTTGTTCCTTGATTAGTTGCTGCAGACAGCTTCGAGCTTTGAGTTTTGCTTTTGAACCCTAAACTATTAGTGTTTCCAAAGGATCTCTGACCAAATAACATTGCTGCAATTTTATCAGAGCTTCCCGATAACCTTTGCAGGTCATTCTTGAGAGTGTTAATCTCTTCTTCCTTTAGAAACATAGTTCTGACGAAATTATCATTAAGACGTTCTATCTCAATATTTTTCTTTTGTAGTGATGATTCTACTTTCATCAACGAGGCCTTTATATGAAGGTTCTCTTGAAAAATCTCTTTATTCAAGAGATCAAGAAACTCTATGTCATACTCAAGTTCTGGATCAGAAGTTGAAGAGGAGAGAGAACTTATAGTAAACGAATCATCTGAAGTAATAACTGAAGATGGATATTCATCACATCTGCACTTCCTCTTTATCAAATTCTTGACCTTTCTGATTATCGGTGATTTATCAAAATCAACATGATTGGTGCAACATTCATCAGCCCAAGACAAGTGAGAGGATACACTTGCATTGGTCACAGCATTGAACGCATATGTTCTGCTTGTGTCAAGATCAAGAACTTTTAACTTTCCAATCAAAGTGTTTCTGGAAATTGTATCAAGGTTATTTCCCTCAACGATGGCATGCTTCTTAGAGTCGTATCTAGATGGCAGCGATCTGAGAATTTTCATCACAATGTCCTTTTCAGGAATAGTCTTACCCAATGCAAAAAATGCATTAACATTTTCAGAAACTTTGTAATTAAACTCATCAAATGAATCTTCATCTGCCATACGAAGGTTTTCCCAATCGGAATTAAGGTTTTGAAGCCTAGCTTCCTTTTTACTGGAATTACCTTCGCATACATTTTCTAAGATATCCCACGCATCTTTAGACCTAGTGCAATTTGAAACGTGGTGCTAAAGCTTTGGTAATGGCATGTATAATGGCATTCAAACCGTCGGAATTTTGCTTCGCAGCATTTATCTCGGCGGGGTGTATTCACAATTGTCCTTGGGAACGTTTACATCTCCAACTGCCACAACGGGAGCATTATAACCATTAACTACATATACCCATGATTGAAAATCACGTGCTTGAAGAAAAGCTCGCATGGAAATTTTCCACCATAAGTAATTAGAGCCATCAGAGACTGGTAGTACGTTAATAGAGATAACACCTCTGTCCATAGAGTCAGATCGCTACAAACACAGACTTTTGAGGTCTTGAACGTGTTTGCCTGCTCTGATACCAATTGAAAAAGCAGGGATCTGACAACCACACCCAATATTTCGCTTAGCAATCTGTATGGACAAACTCCAATATACTTTCTAGAGAATCAACTAAATAGTCATACTCAATCTAGATAAAAGTATATCAAAGAGTTAACATCTCAATCTCTCGATTTGATCTATACTCAAGCAAATAAAAATCTGCGAGTCTTTATCAAATACTAGAGAGATAACTTGAACGGTACCAAAGACCAGTGTTAAAGTATCAATCAATTTCAATCAACAACCAAAGGTCGGATTTCCAATTGAATGATTCTAACGCACAACCTGTGATATTTCAATTATAAATATAAATAATATAATGCGGAAATAGAAATAACACATACACCAGAATTTTGTTAGCGAGAAAACCGCAAATGCATAAAAACCCCGGGACCTAGTCCAGATTGAACACACACGGTATTAAGCCGCTACAGACACTAGCCTACTTCAAACTAACTTCGGTCTGGACTTTAGTTGAACCCCAATCAATCTCACACTGATCCAAGGTAAAGTTGCGCTCCTTACGTCTCTGATCCCAGCAGGATACTACACACTTGATTCCTTAGTTGATCTCACCCACAACTAAGAGTTGCTACGACCCAAAGTCGAAGACTTTAATAAACAAATCTGTATCACACAGAAAAGTCTATAGAAATAGATAAATCTGTCTCCCACAGAAATACCTATGATTTTTGTTCCGTCTTTTGATAAATTAAGGCGAACAAGAACCAATTGATAAACCAGACTTATATTCTCGAAGAACATCCTAGTATTATCAATCACCTCACAACAATCTTAATCGACGAGGTGAAAGAATATGTTGTGGAATCACAAACGATGAGACGAATATGTTTGTGATTACTTTTATATCTTGCCTATCGAAGATATTAATCTCAAGCCAATCTTTGCGATTGTACTCGTACGATAGAATATGCAAGATCATATCACGCAACTACGAGTAAGTAGTATCGGTCTGGCTTCACAATCCCAAGGAAGTCTTTAAGTCGTTAATCTGGTTTAGAAGAAGAAACCAAAGGTTAAAGGAGAATCGACTCTAGCTATGCAACTAGTATCACACAGAAGGTGTGGGGATTAGGTTTCCCAGTTGGTAGAGTTCTCCCTTATATAGTCTTTCAAATCAGGGTTTGCAATCAATGTTAGCTTGGTAACAAAGCATTAAATATTCACCGTTAGATGAAAACCTGATTTAGATTCAAGATAATATCTTTCAACCGTTAGATCTAAAAACCTAGCTTGTTACACACAAATAAAATGTACGATTTTAGGTTTGTGTAACCGTACCCAAACATGTACATTTGTTGGTTCAACAGTAGTTAACCAAATGGTTAGCCATATGAGCACTTTCATATCAACCAATCTCTTCTTCACCATAACTAGTTCAAATGACTCAAATGAACTAGTTAGAGAGTTGTTCAATTGCAAGGAAATATTATGTAACTACAAAAGACAAAATTGAGGCAAAAACGATTTGATTCACTCGAATCAGTTTATGAACTTTATAGCCACGGTTTGCAAACTTGCATTCCTTAGTTTATATAAAAATGGGTTCACAAACAATCGTCTTTAGATCTAACTCAAGTTCGCGGACTTAAGTTCCCGGAAAGAGTTCTCAAACTCTAGCATATTTTCTCGGATCGAGAACTTCCGCCAGTTCGCGGACTGGGTTCGCAGACTGAGTTCACGACTCTTGTTCTGGTTCTCTTGATCAACAAAGTTTTCTCAAACTTCGGTTCAAGGAATAAGGGATTATACATATATGTGTTTCACACAACAATGCCTATATCCAACCATGGTTATATAATCTAAACTCTCATTTCAATTATTGAAATATTCTTCTATAATGTTATAATAGTCGTTAGACATAAAGAATCGACTATCGTCATCAAAACCATTTTCAAAGTGATTGAAACTTAACATGGCTTTCGTCACTAGGTAAAGATAAGTTTTCCCAAAGTGAAAGCTTACCAACACATATTTCGAGAAATAGATAGGCGAGATAAACTCGGCTCGAAATAGAAAATGTGTATAATCAAAGTCTATATAGCACAACAACTTTTGTCTCAAGATAGAAGATAAAGTAGATAGACTTTTGAGTGATAGATAAGTTCAAGTCTCCACATACCTTTTAGTCGATGAAGATCCACCATTTCCTTGAGCAGTCCTTCGTCTTGTATGATGATCGCCATGGAGTTCTTGAGCTCAACTACACTTTTTATCCTAGTCCGAGACATAAGCTATAGTAGACTAGAAATCAAGACTTATAGTTTTGATCACTAACATTGACAAACATGCTTGAGATAGCAACGCATGCGAGGTTGACTGAGCAATGCTCTAACACTCAAGAATAAACAAACTAGGTGTAATCAAAGTTTCAACAACTGTTAGTTAATAAAATCAATCGAAAACTAATAACAATGCAATTATCTAGTTTCCCACCAACGGTACTCGTAGAGATTCTTGATCCCACAGAAGTCTTAAAACGAGCGGTCGTAAGAGATTTCACCTAATTAGGATACTTTCCTCTCCGAATAGACGACTCCACCAAAAACAACAAGAATGAAGTTTGCATGTCTCTTAGGATAGTTTGATAGAAATGCAAACTTAGGTATTTATATACCAAGGATGTTTGGACATCAAGGAATTTCCAAAAACGAAAATATTCTCAAGATATGCAATGAATAGCAAGTTTCGGTTTTCATAATCTAAATATAAAAGCTTGTCCAATATTTCTGAAATATCTCAATAGAAAATCTCCAATTAGTAAATGCAAATTACTAATTTTTATTCTCTAGAGATATGCATTTAATTGCTGGTAATTAAAGCATATCAAACCAAAAACCTTAATTAAAAGATTCTCCGGATCTCCTTGAGTACTAAGGAATATCTTTGAATAATAAATGATAAGAGTTACTGTACGTGTTCAAAGTATGTTGACATCTTTTCACTGTAAATCTGTATTCATATTTACATGGATTTACATTCTTGGAATCAGTTATACCACACTTCCAAACAAGTTTAGAATTGGTTGACCAGTATTCCAAAATAACTGTGTGATTGATAAAATCAAATCACATACATGGGTTCAATTGGTTCTGCCAATCACTAGGATCAGTTATACCTCAATATGGAAATACTTGTGATCGGTCACACAAGTTACCAGGACCGGTTACCATATTCCCATAATATTGCATGTGACCGGTCACTCTAGTTACCAGGACCGGTTACACCAGTTACCAGGACTGGTTACCAATTACAAGGATAGATTACACAATACTTTGTGATCGGTAACACCAATTACTAGGATCGATTACACCAATTACTAGGATCGGTCACACCAATTACAGATATCGATCATACCATATCATGGCGATTACATATGATCGGTTACACCAAGTAATAAAAACCAGTCATACCAAATCATAAGTCAGGAATTGTGATTAGTTATACCAAGATACATAATATAGTTACGATCGGTTCTACCATCTCACACATATTGGTCATCCAAAGATTTGCAATGAATAGCCGAACCAATAAGCCTGATAATTTCCATTTCGATTCATAAAACAAGTTCATGAATGTACTTCCTTTAAAAGAATGTAAAACATTGTTTCCTATGATGAAATCTTCACCATAACCCATTCACATAATCATAACAGTATATACAAGATTATGTCGATGTCATATCTACGAAGTTCAAAAGATAAGCGTTATCCTTCGTAGTATAATTCCATAATATTATGATCATACAATTATGATCATGTCACATCACTAGAGTATTATACAATATGTACAGTATATACATCTTCGTAGTTATGTTTTCAATATAATTTGAAAGATATGTTACGAATGAAACAGTTCAAGTCAACATTACCAACCTCAAATGGAAGGATGATGTCGTCGTTGTAGTTTGTTATTTTTTCACATTCTTCGGGTCTTTGGAGTAATACTTGTATATATCAACATTCCTAGACTTTCTATTCTAACCTAAACGGAGTTGACTCTAGTATAAAATCAAGCGACTTTAGATGAGTTTTGACACAATAAAATATGACAACCAAACTTGACATACCAACGCTTGGTGAGTTCAACCGAGCTATTCTCTAACAAATACTTGAAACTGGAATGTAGTTGAGACCAAATCCACCGTCACAGTAATTCAGTTACAGTCGCGCTCCTTACGCCTCTTGAATCTTGCAAGACTCTGCGCAATTGATTCTATTAGCTGAGTTCCTTTACATCGTAAGAGTTTCTTCAACCTAAGTGAATACTTTAAACCAATCTGCCTCCTATAGAAAAGCATGTACGTGATTTACGTCCTGATCGTTAAATCAAGGTGATATAAGAAATCGTTTGTAGTAGACTAGATCTAGCAAACATTAAAATCCGATACTAATGACTCCCGAAGAGCAACCTAGATTATTATTCACCATACAAGTGAAACCTACTCCAATTTCAATAAAGAATCGTTCGAGGAATTAACTTGTAGAACCATAAAGTCTGAGACGAAGAACTATTTGATTTCTACCAATCTTACGTGACCAGAGTGAGACTCAACAATCAGTAGCAAGATCAGGTGTAGATGGTGGATTTTCAATAAAGGTCAAAATCGTAAATTCATGATACTGCATGTTCTGACATGGCTTCAGGCATGTGACAATTCATATTTTACGAGCATGATGAACATGTTTCTCGAAAGACCTCCACTAGCTGAGCGTTCGATGCCTCGCATTTCATCATGCCCTATATGTAGAATAAAATAATTGGGTGGTTCTCCATATGATTGAGAACTTAACGCCTTCAGGACGTCGGTGACACTCGATGTTCCCTGACTACATAGAAAGACCCCCATCTACATAGAAGAATGATTGGGCGATTCTCCGTAAGATTGAGAGCATTAACGCCTTCAGGACGTCGGTGACACTCACTGTTCCCTGACTATGTAGAGAGACCGTGTACAGATTCAGGCGGTTCTCCATACATGATTGTTGAGAGAGCAAAACGCCTTCAGGACATCGGCAACACTCGATGTTCCCTGACAATGTACCTTTCAGGACGGATATGACGCTTTAACTGGATAATATCCCTTCTGCAATAGATTAATTCTACCATGACATTCACCACTGAATTCCTAGAAAAATAACCTATTTTATCTCATTACTCCGATTCCATGGTCGAATCCACGGCCGATCCCATGGAATGGTAATAGATAATCTTATTACTCTGATTTAGTAGTCGAATCCACGATCCTATGGGATGGTAATGCTCATTTTATTATTCCGAATCCTTTGTCGAATCCACGGCTGATCCTATGGATTGGTAATAAATAACTACTCACCTTTATTACTGAGTTTCATGAATCGTTCTCTACTAAATTTCATAAATTGGTAATAAATACTCAACAACCGGGAATCTGGACCATCACTGAGTAAGCCCCAATAAAATGGTGCAAGTGTACTCGACAATGATGCACGACCGAGCACCCGAATGCACGAACGATCATTCGAAAATATGGACAAACGAGGAATCCAACACAAAACAGGAGAGAGAAATTAATAATATTAAAATAATAAAGAGGCCCCCAGGGACCAGGCCCACCGGCCGGCCGGCCATGGCCTAGCCGGTCCCCGTGCCTCTTCCATTAGTTTTCTTTATTTTATTATTTTCATGAACTCATGAAAACTCCTTCATTCTAGCAACTTTCCTTGCTTGAGCAAAACTCATGGTTTATCCATATTTTCACGGTTTCATGAAAAATAATAAAAATAGGGAAAGGTGTCGCGAGACCGGGCTACCTGGCCGGCCGTCATGCCCTAGCCGTGGCCGGTCCCACACCTTACAATCTCTAGTCTTTCATAATTATTATTTCCCTCCTCTCATGAAACTCCTCAGTTTAAGCAAAAATCATGGTTTCTTCATATTTTCTCAAATATTGCTCAAACCATGAAAAAACCAAAAAGTCAAATGGTCACATACCGACTAGGCTATTCACGAAAAATATTAAAATATCATTATTTTAATATTCTCAAAAATTGATGAAACGAGCAAAGTTCTACTTTGCTCTTTCGAGCAAAATCAAGAATCTCAATCAAAGATCGAACTCTTCTGAAAATTCAACATATTGCTCAAACACACACCAGAAAATACCGAAACTCTCAGGACTGAGACACGGGCATTGTGGTGACATGAGCATGTCCCCTTGATCGACCAAGGTCGGCCCTAAGGATTGCAAAGAGCCGGTCCCACACGTTTTCACGATTTTAACATAATTTGCGCAATTGCTCATATCGGGTCCAAACTCTTTCCAACCAACTTGGAGTTTGCTCAAACGGCCATTAGCTGGTCCCACAACCACTAAGGGCCGGTCTCATGCCCTCTTGTTTGGTCCCTCACTTTTACATAATTAGGTTTTATCACCTAATGCTCAATCGAGCACTATTTCAATAAATGATGAAACCGACATTTAATCATCATTCTTTCACCAACTGGACAACTAAGGACCCTGGTGCATGCTCACTAGAGCACTTGGGCGCCACTCGGACGTCCATCATCCCATGTGGTCGGTCCCTCTATCACTCTTTTTTTTTACTCGGTCAATAAAAATAGAATAAAAAAACGAAACTGTACAGGGATCAGGCTATGTTAGCGCTAAGCCAAAAGGCCACACGCTAAAAACAACCTAAAAACGATAGTAAACCTCTCCAGTCCATTCAACAGATTGAAGAAAACCTGGACTACCCTCATAAAACTCATAATGTTCCTCGGCCAACAAACAGGCTTGTTTGGCCGAGACATCAGCTGAAAAATTAGCCTCTCTGTAGCTATGAACATAGCTAATATTGTTGTAAAAAGTCTTCGCTATTCTCCACCTCTGCATTAGTTGCCATGGTAAATCATATTTTTGAAGAGCAAAGAGGAAACTCATCGAATCCGATCTGACACATAGGTTCTTCACATTCCATCTTTGAGCAACAACAGCACCATACATAACCGCACAAACTTCAGCATAGAAGTTAGTCTGCCAACCCAGACCAACGCACAGAACTCCCAAGACGACCGAGTTGGAATCACGGAAGACAACACCAGAACCAGCTTGCCCTGGATTTCCAAGTGATGCACCATCACAACAGATCATAATTTCACCAGGATTTGGTGGCGCCCAAGTAACTTCAATTGGATCAGAGTGATCACAAGATCTATGCTTCACTCTAAAGAAATTAACAATACGCAAATCCTCCAAAGTATTATGCATATGGCCCTTCATTCTAATAGCGTTATCACGAATTACCTGATGAACCCTTTCTTTAAACTCCAGCCAACGCACCCGCATGTTCTCAAAATAAGCTTTGTTACGCAACTTCCATAACTCCGTAACTATTGCAAGATTAGCAACAAGCCAAAGGTCTTTTATCATTCTACTCCGTCCCTTTGCCACCTTGTAAGATGCAACGAGATCCTCGTTTGGCCGAAGCTTAAAAATAGCAGCTTCCCAATTCCAAATCCTCTTAGCAATTTTACAATGCCAAGTAATATGGGTAACATCTTCGCAATCATCCCTGCATAATCGACACATAGAGGGCATCTCCCTACCTGTCTTCTTCATAACATTATCATCAGTAGCACAACATTGTTTATGAAATAGCTTCCAGTACTGAACACTCAAAGTAGGATGTACAACACTTCTAGAGAAAAGAGCTGCAACTGGCGAAACTTCTATAGGCCCACGGATAGCAGCCTTGGCCGACTTGACAGAGAAAGAACCCTTACTGTCCAAGTCCCAAATTTTATAGTCATCTCCACCACCAATAAGAGGCAAATTATCAACATCAATATTGCAACGTAACATCAATTCTTTAGTCTTTGTAGGAATATCCCAAGAGCCATCAACAATAATATCACTAACTTTGGCCTTAAAATCATTAGGCCCCTTTGTTGTGATACCAAGGCGTTGTGCAATAGAAAAATCAGCACACCAATTATCAAAAAATAAGGAAGTATTAGCACCGTTACCTATAATTGAGCGTGTATGTCTTTGCACGAAATTATGCACCAATCTGATCCCTGGAAAAACCGAAGAACCCAACTTATAATCAATCAAGTTGCCACTAACCTTGAAATATTTTGCCTTTAAAAATCTTGCCCAAGTCTTATTAGAGTCACGAATCGAAACCCACAACTTCATAAGCATTGCCTTATTAACATCATTCAACTTCTTGAGACCAAGCCCACCTTCACGCCTAGAACGGCATAAATCATCATAAAGAACCGTGTAATGTTTGCGCTTCTCAGCATCCCCAGACCACAAAAAATTGCGGATGGCCCTCTCCACCGTTTTGATGGCCGTGCATGGCCATTTATACACAGCCATTGAATGAAGCAAATAACTAGAGATTACTGACTTGATCAAAACTAAACGGGCTTGAAAAGACAAGAGCTTACCCTTCCAACCTGCCAGCTTGTCCATAATCTTTTCCATTACTTGACGAACATGAATATGACGCACAATACCAGGTTTCAATTGGATTCCCAAATATTTATCCGGGAAATGCGCCCTCTCCATGCCCATAAAGTTTGCAATAGCAACATCACGAGAATGTCTATCTCCACCATAATAGAATTTGCTTTTGGCATAACTAACATACTGCCCGGAAGCACGTTGATACATGCCAAGCATCTCCTTCAAATTCTGCAAACTATGAAGATTGCCTTTACAGAAAATAAGAATATCATCCGCAAAGAGTAAATGGGTTGGATCCACACCTTTCTTACTCACCATGTGATGCATACTTCTGGCAGCAAACAACTTTGAAAGATTGCGGCTCAAAACATCCTCAATAAGAACAAAAATCAGAGGGGAAAGAGGATCACCTTGACGAAGACCTCTTGTGATACTGAAAAAACCTTCAGGGCTACCATTAATCAGAATAGATATACGGGCAGAGTTAAGAATACTAAGCAGCCACGAACACCATGCCTCAGAAAATCCATATTGACGAAAAACTTCAACAACAAACTCCCAACTAACCGTATCAAAAGCTTGGGATATGTCTAATTTAAGGCCAACATTACCATGCTTCCGTTCAACACTGACCTCATTGATCAGTTCCGAGGCCAAAGCAATGTTCTCGTGAATGTTTCTTCATTTCATGAACGCCACTTGTTCTTCAGAAATCAATTTATTCAGCATCGTGCCAAGTCTGGTTGTCATAATCTTTGTAATGATTTTGAAGAAGAAATTGCTTAAACCGATTGGCCTATAGTCTTTAATAGCATCAGACTTATTATTTTTTGGAATAAGAACAATAAAATTAGAGTTAATGCCATTAGGAATTTTCTTCATTGCCCAACAGTTTGCAATAGCATTAAAAAGATCTCTAGAAATAATGTTCCAACAGATTCGAAAGAAGGAACCTGTAAATCCATCAGGGCCAGGTGCAGAATCCGCTCCCAGATCAAAAACATCTTCCTTAACTTCCTCCAAGGATGGAATAGCATCCATAAAAACACTCTCAGCAGCTGATATGTTCTCGTGCTCATATTCAAACAAGCTTGGATCGATATGCACAGCTCCACCATTGAACTTTGCACGATAGTGATCAACAATGTAATCTTTTATTTCATCCTGCAAAAACAAAGTAGAGTTAGTAGAAATCTTCAGTTCAGAGATTGTGTTTTGGCTTCTCCTCATTCGAATGGCATTGTGAAAGAAACGAGTGTTTTGGTCTCCATCTTCCAACCAACTAGTTCGCGACTTGTGCTTGAGCATAGTGGCCAGCTCAGAACGCACCTCATCAACAGCCTTCCTGGCATCAGCAACCTTCAAAAATTGTAGCTCACAACTAACATTATGATCCAAAATATCATTCTCTTTATCAAGATTCAATTCCGCTTGTTTTAAGCGAAACTGAACATCACCAAACACCGTTCGATTCCAAATCTTCAAAGCATCCTTCAACCTCTTCAACTTTGACGTAAAAACAAAGGGAGAAGCACCATCCAACCTAACACTCCAATTATCTTTAACGAAATCCAAAAAAGATGGATAAGAAAGCCACATCTTCTGAATTCTAAAAGGAGCTCTTTTCGGCCTTGGACTATCAAAATCAAAACCTAAAAGAGGAGAATGGTCCGAGCAGATTCTCGGCATAGCTTTGCACCTACAGTTAGCAAACTTATCATGCCACACACCATTAATAACAGCCCTATCATGTTTAGAAACAATTCTATGCATTCCACTCCGACAATTAGACCAAGTATACTTCTTCCCAATAGCATCTGCTTCAACCAAACCATTGTCAGAGATCCAACTTCGAAACTCATTCATATAAATTTCTTTGATCGGCCTGCCACCCTTCTTCTCATCTAAACGCAAAACACAATTGAAATCACCCAACACCAACCAAGGATTGGAAATATATCCCAGCCCCAATTGCCGCCAAAGAGATCTCCTTGCTACCGCATCAGAAAAAGCATGCACAGCCGTGATAAAATTACCAGAAAAATCCAAAGTGATAGCCTGCTTAGAAGAAGATAAAACAAACGGCCTTGCTAGAGTATTCCTCCAAAAGACCCAAATATTACCTCTCTGACCATGCACCTCATTAGTGATAACATCTTCACAAAAATCAAGCAAATTTAGTTTCCTAACAAAACGTGTAGTGCAACGAACCTGAGGCTCCGCAATACAAATAACATCAGGATTGTGCAAGCGATAAAGCTCACTCAACTTGGCTCTTGCACCCTCTTTATCCAAGCCTTGAGCATTCCAATAAAAGACACGCATTAATGAACTCTACTCTTTGAAGGGCTTGCCGAACCCTGTCGAGAAGATTTTCCATTTCGCGTTTGAACTTGACTAGCAGTTACCACAGCAACTGTCTTCTTCTTAGGAGCTTTAGATTTTTTCTTTTTTTCAGCCAACTCCTTCTTCTCATGATCAGCTAATTCCTTATCAGCAAGGATATCCAAATTTCTTGCATCATCTTCAACTAATTTGGTAGTGATGATTGCAACCGTATCCTCACCTGCCATCTCATCATCAGCCTCAGTAACCTCCTTATCAATTTCCTCGGTCCCAGTTTCAAACCTATTAGAAAGCGTTAAGTTCTCTAAAGATTTAGCTGGTGAAGATCTTCTTGAAGTCTTAGTGGGTTCACTAAAGATAGCATCATCATGAGCAACAACAGTAATTGGAATAACTGGAGAATGATGCAAATCTAAGACCTGCTTCCTCAAATTCTCTAACTTCGTTATGGCAATATCTTGTTGAAGTTTGGCAGCTTCGGCATCAGCCTCACGTTGCCTAGTCATCTCCTTCATGGCCTCATAATTTCTATAAGCTTCCATCTCTTGCATCTCCAAATTTGTATCATCTTCCTTTGTTAAGTTATCATGCACCATCTCCGCAAGTGCCGCACCAACATTACGCAAAACCAACTCAACATCATCATTGTGGACAGATTCCGCATCTTCAGTATGTAGCCCAGGTGCAGCCTTACTACCAGCATTTGCATCATCTCCACATTGCTTAGATATGCCACCATCTTCCGCGAGCTGCACGGACTGAACAACACTCTCGTTACGAACTTCAGCTATTGAAAAATCAGCATTATGCGGCACGGACAAAGATGCATCATCGTTATGCATCTCCGAATCATTATCATCCTCTTCTAATGTATCACCAGCATTATCACTATGCTCGGAAAAGATTGTACGTGTTCCAGTAGCCATCTCAAGAATTGATTGTTTCTTCTTCAAAGTTATGGGCTCATCACCATGCTTAGGCTGATCTTTTTCCAAGACTGGA
Organism: Papaver somniferum; assembly: GCF_003573695.1. NCBI lineage: Eukaryota > Viridiplantae > Streptophyta > Magnoliopsida > Ranunculales > Papaveraceae > Papaver > Papaver somniferum. The sequence continues at coordinate 82,233,200 of NC_039363.1, forward strand.
GCATCAGACGGCACATTCTTCTTACCTTTAGGAATTCGTTCTTTTTGCCAGAAATTCTTTAGATCATCCATATCCGCTTCAATTGCTTTTTTAATCTCAGGATCAGTTTCAACATCAGCCTTTTCTTTCAAATCATCAAACTTTTTTGTTCTACAATCAGATTTTTTATGGCCGATAGATTTACAATAATCGCAAAAGCTTGGCCTGTTTAGGATTTCATAATCTTGAACAAAAATTTCATCATTCTCTTCACCATCAATCAAAATTCTTCCCAAAGGTTGAGAAAAATCTATGTCAATCAAAGCTGCAGCAAAGTAACCATATTCATGGCGCAAAGTACGCGGATCAACCGAGACTGGATTACCAAGCCCTCTTGACATCCTAAAAATCGTCTCTTCATCCCAAAACTCCATTGGCAAAGCCGTGAAACGAACCCAAACTGCAGCTCTAGTAATCTTATCTTTCCCAGGATCAAACATAGGCGTCCATGGATGAATTTTAAGCTGTTGAATTCCTGAAGCAGACTTTATCTTCCACGGACCATCATAGCTTACACGTTTTCGATCATCTTCATTGTCTATCTTAATAACAAAGTATCCCTTCTTCCATGGAATAAATTGAACCGAACCAGATAGCTTCCATTGATTCAATAATTCTCGTTTCACATCTTCAAATTTAAGGGTTTTGAAAAAAACCAAACGACCAACCAAACTAAATCTCCACACAGCCTTAATCCTTGCATGAGTCTCACGCGGGATCTTAATCAAAACATCATTATTTGTTGAAGAACGAATTGGAGGATGAGATAATGTTTCAGCATCAATTCTTGATAAAACATGAGTTCTTCTCCTTAATATAGCCGCATAAGATCCGCCATGATTTCCATATTCATGCGATTTCCTAAACGAGCCATGATTTCCATCTTCAATCTTAGACGCGTTATGATTTCCGGTTTCCATCTGATTCCTTAACGCGTTAGGGTTTTGTTCTTCGTGATGCCTCCCAAACTCGGATGAATTAGGGTTCATAGCATTAGGGTTTGCTGGATGATTCCTAGGGATATAGATACTCTTTGTTCCTGATTGATTCCATATCCTTTTTGATTGATTATCATAACGATTGCTAAAAACTGGCGGATTATTGTCTTGATTTTGCGCCATTAGAGCGCAAAATCAAAAGAAACTTAAAAAACGCAAAAAGAAAAGATGGAGAGAAAAAACCGGAGCTACACCACGTGAAACCCTAGAGTTTTTGCTTTTTTTTTTTCAGTCCCTCTATAACTCATGACCTATTTTTAGCGATTCATAAATTGACGAACAATTGATCAAAAATTAGGGTTTCGAATAAACGCTCCACAAATCATCATTCTGAGCAAGATTCAAACACTAATGAATTTATGTTAATTCAGCAATCAACATCTTGATTAATCATATAATATTTGGTAGTCTAACAATATTTTAATTAATATTTTATTGGATCACGTTACCAATAAATAATCCGTCGAATTGAGCAATACTTGCTCAGTTGCTCGAATATTGATCCAACTATCAGTATTCAGTAATTCGTCGAGCAATACTTGATCAGTTGCTCGAATATTGATCCAAATATCAATATTTAGTAATTTGTCAAATCGAGCAGTACTTGCTCAGTTGCTCGAATTTAACAGTATTTGCTGAGACGAGAAATATCAACATAACAACACGTATGTTCAATCCATGAATCACTGAGCATTCATCACTCATGCTCAATTCAACAAAACTTAGGCTCACTGTCTAATCAGTCAACAACTGACTAATTAATACACGTCTGCCTTGCAGACTTCACAAATCATGAGACATCAATCATGTCACATGGGGGGATATCAATTAGGGTTTTGGTCTGGCGGCATACGACACGTGGATTCATCCAAGTTGATAAATGTGAGTAAGTCGTGCAAACAGTTGAAGGAGTTAGCAAAGTAGTGGGTGGACGGTTAACCAAGTCTCCGCACGACCTAGAACTGGTTTCACCACGATTTCCCACTTTCCCACTCTTTCACTCAAGAAACCGTCACGCTTACAGGGATCAAGGTGTTTACTATTCTGACAATATAAATAAGTCTCTGAATCCATTATTGAGACAACAACATTCGTCTACACAGAATTTTTAGAGCAATTACTCTCAAGAATTCATCAATCTATCATAACTTATTCGAACTCATCAGTTCAGAGAAAACTTGCAGAAACCTTCAACACATCCAGAATCCTTGATCATCATTGATCCCACATAATTCTAAGCTTCCCTCCTACAGATCAACCCATCTCCCTCTTTGCAACCGAATTGACTCTGGAACAGTCATTGACTTGGTTTAGGCCGGAGTCCTACATATTGATCTCTCGAATCTAAGCACTCCCTTTGCAATGCATGTGTGTGAGTTTGAACAGTTTTCTCGGTTAAGGAGTCTCGACAACATGCTCGCCTCTTCAATTCTCTGAAAAACCACCAAATTGTTTTTCTCCATCTATAGATTGGCAACCACAGTGGGAGATTAATCTCTCGGTTTCAATCCCACATTTTCATAAAATGGCTGGTCTTAGGTCTGGGTTAGTTTCAAATGAAAACGACGCTAGCACTAGCAACAATAAAAACGATGGTACTCCAGAAACTGCTTTTGCTTCCAACAATGACACTAGTAATACCACTCCTCCTCAAACCAGCATTGGAGATGGCTGGCTTTCCGAAGAACTCAGAGAAAATCCGTCCACCATAGCCGATCTCATGAAGGTCCAAGAAGTTCTTGCCAAAAATCAGACTGACATGGATACCACTCAGAAGGAATTATGCAATTACCTTAAAACCCTTACCGAAAAAATGGAGAAGACTTAGGAGAAGGGAAAAGACAAGGAAACATCTCCAACCACTGATCCTGAAGTTATTCCAGTTCACGATGATGATGAAGTCCACAAAACTGCAGAACCTGCTGGTTTCATCACTCGTGAAGACCTGGAACGTTTTATGGAGAATCGAGGGAAGGGCCATGCACCGTCCGTGCACCATAAAGAATCCCTCTCCCAAAAGGCTACACTCCTCCAATGTTCACACTCTACAATGGAACGGGGAATGCTCGAGGACATGTTTCTCGATTCTTGGAAGCATTAGGAGAGCATAAACACAACCATGTTGTCCGCTTGAAGGAGTTCTCGACATCTCTGACAGGACGAGCATATACTTGGTACAAGAACATTGCACCAGGAAGCATAGCCAATTGGGGAGAAATGATTAATGCCTTCTACATGAAATACTTCTTTGTTTCTGAACAGGTTACTCTTTCTGACTTAGGAAGGATGGATCAGAAAAATACTGAAAATCCGAACGAATATGTGAAGAGGTTCAGAATTTAGGCTTTGGATTGTCATGATCCTAATGTTACCGAACAACAACTAGTGGATTTATGCATCAACGGGATGATCCCACTCTATAGAGCCTTGCTGGAAATCTCCGGTTTCATACTTTCTCAGAACTTCACGAAGCGGCCAAGCGATCATCAACTACTGCTCCAGCCTTGCTAGAAAGAACGAAAACCATCAAAATCGATGAGCCTGTCTCTTGAAACAGCACCACCAGGCGTTTAATCAACAAGCAGTACAATGTTGAGGCTTCCATGAATGTTTCCGAAGGGAGCAAGATAAAAGCTGAAGCACAACAACATAAAAATGCTCCTCCAACGTCTCACCCTCCAAAAGCGCCAATAAAGGACAATCATGCTAGAAATGCACAACCACCGGTTCAGCATCAACAGAATGACCAGGAAGAGCCTGACTTCCCTATTCCCATTGAAAAAGTGATCGAATTATTGGAAGTCTGGATTCAAGAAAGTGCGATCAAACTACCTCCTGTTAAAAGGGAGCCAACTGAAGAACAAATGGAAAATCCACGCTACTGCCGTTTCCATAGATATGTCAGTCATCCAACAAGTGATTGCAGAAATTTAAAGCGCATATTCAAAGAAAAGGCTGATTCAAGAGAACTGGGGACTGAAGGAGTACACATAAATCCTCTCCCAATCAGAACATTTACACTCTCCGAGCAGCTGGTCAAAGAAGCAGTTCAATCCTTCATTGAACATGTCTGTGAATTGTTGTACTTGTCGAAAGCTCAAAGAAATGATATGTTTGCTGCATTGAACCACATTGTGTCAGGAAGACGATTAGTAATTCAGGAGGCACTCCCCGAACCTCCAGCAACAGAAAAGGAGATGTACGACTGGGGACTTCTCACCATAGTTCATCTCAAAGGAAATGAATTCAAGCGAGCGTTGGATTATGTTGGCACTGCTGTTAATATCGTTCCTCTGAAGACTCTCAGAGCCGCGGGCATCACTCGACAAGAATCCACTCATGATCCTGTCTCAGTTAGATATCACGAAGGAATATCCAGAGACGCATATAGTTACATCATCCTCAAAATGAAAGTTGGGGAAACCTGGTCAGAAACCAAGTTTCACATAATCATAGAAGACCCAAGAAATGACATGATCCTTGGGAGGATATGGATTCATGCTGAAAAAGTAACTGCAACACCTTTAATTGCACATTTTTCTGTTGAAGAAAGCTCTGACTCGGAAGAAGTGGAGGACGACTCACCATTCAAACATCTGGAGAAAGTCGAAGCCTTGATGGAACTCACGCAAAAACCCGAAGAGAGCGCACATAAATTCGTCAAACGGTTTCGCACTCAGGCAAGTCTCATTCCCTCTCATGCGTATGTATTACCAACTTTCAAATATGCTACTCTGGTCAGGGGACTTGATCTTACTCATAACTCAGCTGTCACCAAACGTTATAAGTGGTTAGTCTCACCTCAGCAATACTTCACCTAAAGGTTAGATGCGGAACCTCTCCGAATCCATCATCTCACTAACACAGTCATTGCTGGAATAATCACTGAATTTCACAATGAATATCCTAAATATTCTCCCTTACACGAGTGTCCACATGTGTCGCATAATTGGAAAGCTACACTGACATGGAATCCCACTATATGAGGAATTCCAAACCAGCAGAAGATATTCAGGGCACGAACAACCAAGCTTAACAAATTTCATGAAGGGGATTTAGTTCTCAAGGCAACTAAGCGTAATCTCCATTCTACAAGAAGTTCTAACTTGGAAGTACCTTTTATGATTGCTAAGTCAGTAATTGGAGGATACTACAAATTGGTTGATATAAAGGGCAAAACAAGCGTGCCAGTGATTCACGAAAATTGGTTCAAGGCATGAATTCTCAAAGCACCTAACGTTTTTATTTTAGGATTTTCTTTCACATGTATTTTCAATTTCTCCAGGAGTTTGCAATTCTTTCATTCAGTATTTGAATTCAGCAATTTATCAAAGTTCTTTTATTTAAAGAAAAATCTCTATCAAACCCAAAATCCAAAATAAAATCCTCAATCGTTCACTTATCCAAAACCAATCAAAAAATCAAAACTAAAGTAAAACCTCACATCTCTCAGAAGTTCAAGTTTCAAGAGATTATGGAAAGGAAAACTAAAGGAAGCCGTCAAAGTAAGATTTTTGCTTTTCTTCATTCTCCTAGACTTGCAAGTCCGCTTTATCTAACTCCAGCTTTTCAGTCAATTCAGCAATCTTAGCCTTTTTCTCCAACACAACATCACTGATGAAGGGTATATTTTTCTCTACTGCATCCCTAATGATGTTGATCTTCTGACGAAGCCACTTCAAGTTGAAACCAAGCTCTTCATATTTCCTCAAATTGTACTCCCAATCAAAGAGTATGTCTGAAGTAACAGTGCTTCTCGCCCTGGTCCTTATATCATCTATGACACGCAAGATAATCCCTACTTGCATTACTAAGAAGTAACAGCATTTTGGATCCTTGGTGACAACAATGTGACCATACATCTTCCACAATTTCTCATACATGTCAGCATACCCTATGGGAACGCTAAACCCACCAACTGATGTGTGGTAGGGGAGTGAACCACCAAATGGAGGATCGCAAATAATACCTGCAGTAGGGTATTCATGCACTATTATACGGTTCTCAATCATTGGAGCAACTTCCACGGTCATGGAAACAACTTCCTCTGGAACAATCTCCTCCACTCTCGTCTCAGTTTCTTCCATCACTGAAGTAACAACGACTGAAGTCTCGGTCTCCTCAACAACTTCAATAGCAATGTTCTCATGACCCTGAGGTTAATAGATGATGACGCCACTACTTCGATTCGCCGTATTGTTCAAATCAACATCATTGGTTCCATTATTTTCAATTTCGGCATTCGGCACCTAATGTGAAGATCACATGAGACTAGAGAAATTCAAGCATGGAAACCAAAGGAAATCATAAAATCCAGCGTGTAAGTGTACTAACACTATCTAAGTTCTTTATTATACATACAAGACATGAGCAAATAGTATGGAAGTCATAGAACACGTTTTTCAACAAGCTTGTCTGAAGAGATTTTATACTGCCTTGTATAAGACGACGAACTGGGAGCAATTGGTAAGGAATTTAAAGTTGAGTCATATACCATTATCTTTATATGTATGTTTTCTACAACATATCAATACTTCACAGCAATTGGATAAACGAGTAAAATTTTGTGGCCAAAACATTGGACTACATGCCAGCTGAAAATTTTCTGAAGGTCTCCTGGAAGTTTACTGTTTCGCTGATTCGACCCCTAAACGTGCTCAAAACTTAAAAATCTTCTAAAAAAAAGCTTGGAAATTTCCTGGGCATAAGGATACATGGGTATATCGCGAAAATCTGACGTCGGATGAAGATTTTATGGTGTTTTTACTAAAACGCTGAATTCTGAATTTTCTGATGACGTATTTTGCTAAAAGTTTTCATTCATTCACCAACAAATCAACAATATTATACTTCCATGAAGAGAATAAAAAATGATCACTTAATTGAGGGGTCTCCAAGTCATTCGAAGGATTAATGTGGTCAACACCAACATTGGAAGCGCCGTTATCGTCATTCGTTACCGATTCTTTAAAGTTCTCTTTCTCACCACCATTCAAAGACGAATGAACGGCCTGACCATGTTGGTTTTCCATAAAAATTTCCTCCAGGATATTTCCACAACAATCATTATTATTTTATTCAAGAAGTATCATGATTAATTATACGAAGGAATACTTACATCAACTTTATCTGCATCACTGGATTCGTGAGTTGTGGACTGAGTAAAAGGGAAACCTTCAATACTTTATGGAGAAAAATTCTGGAATGGAAACAAACATTGTTTTCATGATCCTAATTACGCGGACAAGGAAAAGTCATAGAAGAAAGAATATCAACAACTCACCAAAGAAGCGGCTATGGACTGCACATTATTCGGTATCATCCTATAACTCGCCCTACTTATGTTTTCTCCACCCTAGGGACTTTCTTGCACTTCTAAGAAGTCTGCATGAATCCGAGATCCCACAGTACGGCCATCCTGCAATAAAGTTAATGAAACAATTAAGGTGCAATCATAATGTCTTTACTAAAATCATCGTAAGAAAAATGCTTACACGTGAACATTTTGGAGGCGTCTTCCTCTTGTCACCACTAGAAAGGTATTTCAACCTTGGTCGATCAGATATCACATCAGCAGGAGGAAACTCTCGTACAAGATGCTTAAAATCCATCGTAAACTTATACAAACGCTCAAGTTGCTGACGCCAGAAGTCTACATAACCCGGATTTGCATAAGTATACTCGGTCAGAACAAGGAAAAAAATAATCATTTCCTTCCACATGTGTGCAATCTAAATGGGCCTTCAGGTACTCAACCAATGGCTTATTTATTCGATGACCCGGGGAACACTGATCAAGACCCATTTGTCGAGCCGCTCTGTCAATGTTATATTCTTCCACCTAGAACTTTTCGTGCATTACCGACATTAAATAGCTGGGAGTGCAACTCAGTATAAAATATCTTTCTCCATCACTCAGATTGGAAACAGATTTCAATATGACATTTCCTTTAGCAGTATTAAAAGTGATCAATTGGGAGAAGAGATGAGGAACCGACACCCAGGGGGAGAATCAAACTCATATTCGATATCCAAAACGCTGGTGAGGCTTCTTTTATGTTGTGGTTGCTTTGTCGACCAACGCATGATCCTGGCATTATTTTTCTCAAGGAAAGCATGGCGGGTTTCGACGTTTTTCCATTGCAAGATGCTACGAGGAATCAGTGCATATTTCTCAAAGTGCTCCCACATCAAAGCTTGGAGGAACATAGTATTAGCATATGTTTCAATTTTCATGAAGCCGTTGGAGATACTGGAGTCTATGACTAAGGAGTCTAAATTTGAAAACAGTGAACCCAAAAACATACTTCCAATAGGAGGTTTCTCACCATTATCCATTCTTATGGAAAAAGGAATCACAAATGGCTTCAACAAATGCCCATTATCCTCAAGAATGTCTCTGGAAAGCCACAAGCATAAGAAAGCAGCAATGGTTAAGGTACCATCAACAGGTTCTTTGTAAACCTCATCTCTCGGCCACCAGTGTTTCAACTATTGAGCATAGAAAGTTTTTTGCAACTTGTTGAATTCATGCATTGTAGTTTCCAACACGTCAGATATCACATTTTCCTCTGCTGAGAGTTTTTCAGGGAAATTGCCAGTAATTGGGAGATACAACAAAGCAACTACATCTTCCAAAGTGATGGTAAATTCTCTCCATCTGCATATGAAAGTATGAGTAGGAACTCACCAGCGAGCAAGTAAATCCACCATACCTGGTATATCATGATGAATGACTAAATCCCCAGCAGCTTGAATAGCTCGTGTCACCTATGCATGATCCAGCATGGTCCTTACATTGCTATGACCCAACATATTCCTTGACCACCCAGAGAAATGCGTCAGAGGCTTTCGAGAAAGCTTAAGTTCCACATGTGAACCCAAATACTGTTTCACATTCAAACAGAATCTAATTATTGCTTGAGGAGATACTAACTTGTTCTGAATAGTACCCCTGGGATTTATGAGCAGACGAAATGAGGAACCTGAGGGACGCTTTTCAGGTTTATATAGAAACACGAAGAATTCATCATCAGTATTTGGGATGTTCTTGATTTTAGGAGCTTCCTCTTTCTCCCTGGAAGTCTCAGAATCATCATTTCTGGAAGAATCATCATCTCTGGAAGACGCGTCTGTAAAAACATCCTCCCTGGAAGTTTCCTCTCTGGAAACATCATCTTCAGGAGCCCTATCACGGGAAACAGTCATCTTTGCAAAGTTGATGTGTCATCCATGCACAAATTTCGTCAACACAATGAAATTAAAGCAACAGAGTAATCATAATGCTCACACCAACATCTACAAAAATGGTAATCCTCAACTCTTACCTATTTACGGTTTCACGAACTTAGTGATAACATCGTAAAACTCCAAAAATTTGCTCGTTCTTTCAAACCTGCAAAGCCGAGCAAAACTTGTCATTTAAGAGTCGACACTGACTTTTCACGAAACTATGAACAATTCACATAAACTCTTCATGTGAATGTTTCATGAATTTATGCCGCAAACACACACTTTAAAATCATAAAATACAATTGTTTATCTCTAACAATTACTCAAAAAATTGCTATTTGATTTTTTACCAAAAAAAAACAACTCACGTATGAATTTTTTTTTACGTGAGTTAATAATAATAAAAAAACCTTATTTTGCTCAAACGAGCATTCGTCTATGAAACGAGGGTCTTTTCTATTTTGCAAGAGTCCACATATTACAAATAAAAATTTGAAAGTTCACAAATAAATCTTATCATGAAGTACATGTCTTTTCAAAATTCCTCTAACTCTAAGGATCGTTATTTATTACTTCTACTACGAACGAACCTATGTTCCTAAAAGTATTTGTGAAAGTTCACACTTTGAAAATAATATTTTGACTTTCATAAACAAAATTTTCTCTACTGCAACTAGACCATGTCTACTCAATAATTTATGTATCTCTTTCATATTAGGGATTTTTGCTCGTTTCTTAAACAACGAACGAACTGGCATATATACGTTTTCTAAAAAAATTCTTCATAAAACCTACACATGCATGAACACTTATGGATTTTTTTTTCAAACAACTCATGAACAAACCAAACATACAGCAAAAGAAAAAGAAAAAATTTGGACTTACCTGGTCGGCGTCGGCCAGAATTTGGCTGGACGGTGGCTGGTGACGGTCGGCGGCGACTGGTGTCCGGCGGAAATTCTTTTCCCCTCTTGCTGCTCGCCTGAGAATAGTGAAGAAGGTGCTTGGTCGGTCAATCAATTTTTTTTTAGGGTTTATTCCCTTCTATATCAAATTTATTTCCAAAACCTAATAAAACATGGGTTTCCTTTTTTGGGCTCGGGACCGTAAATAATAAACCGACCAAAATTAGACTTTCGACCGACTAAATCAGCGGCGATTCATCTATCCGTGCTCATGAGATGACACACTATCTTGCTATCAGGGTCCTTACCTGAGCATTTGCTCGTACATGACACCATTGAAGCAAATCGAGGATTATGAAAATACCTTTGTACAACTGAGTTCAACTACTGATCTCGTTGACTGAAAATCACCATTTAATGTTTACCGCGGAACATGACTGTCCCTCACTAAGCAGGGGACTTAATGTAGATGGTGGATTTTCAACAAAGGTCAAAATCGTAAAATCATGATACTGCATGTTCTGACACGGCTTCAGGCATGTGACAATTCATATTTTACGAGCCATGATGAATATGTTTCTCGAAAGGCCTCCACTAGCTGAGCGTTTGATGCCTCACATTTCATCATGCCCTCTATGTGGAATAACATAATTGGGTGGTTCTCCGTATGATTGAGAACTTAACGCCTTCAGGATGTCGGTGACACTCGTTGTTCCCTGACTACATAGAGAGACTCCCCTCTACATAGAAGAATGATTGGGAGGTTCTCCGTAATATTGAGAGCATTAACGCCTTCAGGACGTCGGTGACACTCACTGTTCCCTGACTATGTAGAGAGACCGTGTACAGATTCAGGCGGTTCTCCATACATGATTTTTGAGAGAGCAAAACGCCTTCAGGCATCGGCAACACTCGATGTTCCCTGACAATGTACCTTTCAGGATGGATATGACGCTTTAACTGTATAATATCCCTTCTGCAATAGATCAATTCTACCGTGACATTCACCACTGAATTCCTATAAGATAATCTATTTTATCTCATTAATCCAAGTCAATGGTCGAATCCACGAACGATCCCATGGAATGGTAATAGATAATCTCATTACTCCGATTCTGTAGTCGAATCCACGATCCTATGGGATGGTAATGCTCATTTTATTATTCTGAATCCATGGTCGAATCCACGGCTGATCCTATGGATTGATGATAAATAACTACTCACCTTTATTACTCAGTTTCATGAATAGTTCTCCACTGAATTTTATAAATTGGTAATGAATACTCAACAACCGGGCATCTGGACCATCACTGAGTAAGTCCCAAGAAAATGGTGCAAGTGTACTTGACAATGATGCACAAACGAGCACCCGAATGCACGAACGAGCATTCGAAAATATGGACAAACGAGGAATCCTACACAAAATAGGAGAGAGAAAATAACAATATTAAAATAATAAAGAGACCCCAGGGAACGGGCCTACCGGACGGCCATGCCCTAGTTGTGGCCGATCCCCATGCCTCTTCCATTAGTTTTCCTTATTTTATTAATTTCATGAACTCATGAAAACTCCTTCATTCTAGCAACTTTCCTTGTTTGAGAAAAACTCATGGTTTCTCCATATTTTCGCGGTTTCATGAAAAATAATAAAAATAGGAAAAGGTATCGCGAGACCGGGCTAACTGGCCGTCCGGCCATGCACTAGCCGTGGCCGGTCCCACACCTTACAATCCCTAGTCTTTCATAATTATTATTTCCCTCATCTCTTGAAACTCCTCAGTTTGAGAAAAAATCATGGTTTCTTCATATTTTCTCAAACATTGCTCAAACCATGAAAAAACCAAAAAGTCAAATGGTCACATGACCGACTAGGCTATTAACAAAAAATATTAAAATATTATTATTTTAATATTCTCAAAAATTGATGAAACGAGCAAAGTTCTACTTTGCTCCTTCGAGCAAAATCAAGAATTTCAGTCAAAGATTAAACTCTTCTGAAAATTCAACATATTGCTCAAACGCACACCAGAAAATACCGAAACTCTCAGGAATGAGACAGGGACATTGTGGTGACACAAGAATGTCCCCTTGATCTACCAAGGGAGGCCCTAAGGATTGCAAAGATCCGGTCCCACATGTTTTCACGATTTTAACCTAATTTGCGCAATTGCTCATATCAGGTCCAAACTCTTTCCAACCAACTTGGAGTTTGCTCAAACGGCCATCAGCTGGTTCCACAACCACCAAGGGATGGTCTCATTCCCTCTTGTCGGTCCGTCACTTATCCATAATTAGGTTTTATCACCTAATGCTCAATCGAGCACTATTTCAATAAATGATGAAACCGACATTTAATCATCATTCTTTCACCAACTGGCCAACTAAGGACTCTGGTGCATGCTCACTCGAGCACTTTGGAGCCACATGGACGTCCATCATCCCATGTGGTCGGTCCCTCTATCGCTCATGACTTATTTTCATCGATTCATCAATTGACGAACAATTGATCAAAAATTAGGGTTTCGAATAAACGCTCCACAAATCATCATTCTGAGCAAGATTCAAACATTAATAAGTTTATGTTGATTCAACAATCAACATTGGATTAATCATATAATACTTGGTAGTCTACCAATATTTTAATTAACATTTTATTGGGTCACGTTACCAATAAATAATCCGCCGAATTGAGCAATACTTGCTCAGTTGCTCGAATAATGAAGTATTCAAGTCGTTAACCTACAGGGTCTCGGTAGAAACCTAAGGTTAAAGGAGAGTCGACTCTAGCTTATATAACTAGTATCACACAGGAGGTGTGGGGATTAGGTTTCCCAGTTGCTAGAGTTCTCCATGATATAGTCTTTCAAATCAGGTTTTGCAATCAATGTTAGCTTGGTAACAAAGCATTCAATATTCACTGTTAGATGAAAACCTAATTAGATTAAAGTTAATATCTCTCAACCATTAGAACGAAAACTTAGCTTGTTACACAAATGAAATGCACGATTTTTGATTTGTGTAACCGTACCCAAACATGTACATTTGTTGGTTCAACAATAGTTAACCAAATAGTTAGCCATACGAGCACTTTCATATCAACTATATTCTTCTTTACCATAAATAGTTCAAATGACTCAAATGAGCTAGTTAGAGAGTTGTTCAATTGCTTAGATCTTATAGAAGTACAAGAAATAATCGAAGCAAAAACGATTTGATTCACTCGAATCAATTCATGAACTTTATATCCACGGTTTGTAAACTTGCATTCCTTAGTTTATACAAGTATAAGTTCACGAATAATCGTTTTTAGAAATAAACGACCTAATTACGCGGACTAGGTATGCGGACTTAAGTACCCGGAATAAGTTTGTAAAAGTTTACAAACTCCAGCAGATTTCTCGGGAAGAGAACCTCCGACAAGTTGCGGATTGGGTTTGCGGACTCTGTTCCGGTTTTCCTGATCAGCAAAGTGCGCATACTTTGGTTCAAGGAACAAGGACTTATACATATATGTGTTACCACACAATGCTTATATCCAACAATGGTTATATAATCTAAACTCTCATTTCAATCATTGAAACATTCTTAGAGGACGTTATATAGTTGTTATTCACAAACCATTTTCGTCAAAGCCATTTTCAAGTGATTGAAACTTAACATGACTTTAGTCACTAGGTAAAGATGAACTCGTCCAAAGCGAAAGCTTACCAACATATATTTCGAGAAATAGATAAGCGAGATAAACTCGGCTCGAAATAGCAAATGTGTATAATCAAAGTCTATATATCAAAACGACTTTTGTCTCAACATAGGAGATAGAGTAGATAGGATTTTGAGTGATAGATAAGTTCGAGTCTCCACATACCTTTTAGTCGATGAAGTTCCACCAGTTCCTTGAGTAGTTCTTCGTCTTGTATGATGATCGCCATGGAGTTCTTGAGCTCAACTACACTTTTTATCCTAGTCCGAGACTTAGCTATAGTAGACTAGAAATCAATACTTATAGTTTTGATCACTCACATTGATAAACATGCTTGAGATATCAACGCATGCGAGTTCGACCGAGAAGTGCTCTAACATGTTCTTAAGATTAGTCGTTCATATTTCGAGAATAATTAACAAGATAAACTTGAATCGAAATTTCTATTGTGTAATTTTTAAAGTCCACTTAGTCATGCGACTTAGTCTCATAGATAGAAAGGTGAAAACTTGAGTAATAGGTTGGTTCAGTCTCACATACTTTTTGTCTATGAAGTTCTCCAAATGTCTTCAGTTGATCTTCGCCTTTAAACGGTAGACAACAGTGATATCTGATACTCAAATACACATTTCTAATGCTAATCCGAGACTTGACTAAATGTATACTAGAAATCAAGATATAGGTCAAAAAAATTTGACAACAAGCTTGAGATATCAAGACTTATAGTCTTTATCACTAACATTGACAAACATGCTTGAGATAGCAACGCATGCGAGTTCGACCGAGCAGTGCTCTAACATGTTCTTAAGCCTAGTCGTTCATATTTCGAGAATAATTAACAAGATAAACTTGAATCGAAATTTCTATTGTATAATTTTTAAATTCCACTTAGTTATGCGAATTAGTCTCATAGATAAAAAGGTGAAAACTTGAGTAATAGGTTGGTTCAGTCTTCACATACTTTTTGTCGATGAAGTTCTCCAAATGTCTTCAGTTGATCTTTTCCTTTAAAGGATAGGCAGCAGTGATATCTGATACTCAACTACACATTTCTAATCCTAATCCTAGACTTGACTAAATGTATACTAAAAATCAAGATATCTCAAGCTTGTGACTGCGACCGATAAATGCTCTAACAATCTCCCCTTTCGTCAATTTTAGTGACAAAACTATCAATACATATGGATTAAAAAATAAAAGCTTTAAAATTCCTGAATCCATCATGCTTGATTTCCTTGATTCTCCAACTTCTTGAATTCTTTGTTACTTCAAGATCGACAATGTGCAGGGAAGGAGAACACATATAAGGGGTTAGAAATCAATGTCTAAGATACGCCTTCACCCCAAGTGACATGCCTACAAACTGTTTGTAAGCATTACTGAGAAGTTCACTTGAATTCAGCAATTAAGATTAACATTACAGAAAGTAACTATAACCCAACACTTTGACCTAAATCACTAGTTGACTGCTTTAACTAACGGGTCAACGACCCAAACACTATAACGGACAAACTTAGGACCCAAACTCAAAGAGGTACCAAAATATACGACCCATACACTAATTTTCTCATATATAAACCTAAAAACATGCAAGATGAAAATCATTGGAAATAGCTTGCGTACTCATAATATATGATATACAAAACCCTAGTTATCCTGCTCGAACACAAGAATAAGTCCTCACAAGAAGTTTCCTAATAACCAAAAGAACCATTAATGATAATTTTAAGTTTCATACCTTTCCTAAACTCCATCTTAAAACGTATCACTGATGTCCTTAATACGATGAAATGTTGAAAGGCCATGCTCGTAGGTTAAGACACCAACCTTCCGATTGACAATACAAGCAAGTTGTCTAAATTTTTTGTACTCATAGATCAACTTCTTATGGTTTCGTATCATAACTTTTTGCTTTTCAAGGATTTTAGTTTGATTATCTATTAGATGATTCAATTGCAATTATATATTTGCAATCTCAACCTTCGAGTCATTCTGAGAATGAGTTAGATCCTTGGTGGACTCAGCGATCCAGAATTTTTGTTCTTTTCTCACAACCATATTTTTCAAAGTGACCATTAAAACGAACTTTCGTATTTGACATCTTAATCATCAATAAAAACTGTTTCATGAGATCTCTTTGAGCTTCCCATCTTTCACAATACAGAAGATAAAATATTCAACTATTTATTCTGTCAACTCAGTTTTTGAACAAGTATGAATCCTTTAAACCTTATATTTATAGATGGCTTACTATTAACTCTAATTAAAATACGTGAACTTGGACGCAAACCTATGTTCGTGAGCCGAGTTCAGAATTAAGGGATAATATAGAGAGTATTCAACACATGAATTTTTCTTAAATAACATTTGATCTTTTTAAATGTCAATAATGAATTCCTAACTCAATAAATAATGATTTTCAAGGGAGATACAATTTTTAGAGCACAAGAACCATTGATACTTATTTTACCAAGAGGTAATGACAAAAGTTTAATGAAACATTAAGGAGCCATGCTCAACTATAATATTATATGTTACTTTCGTAAAAGAGATGTATCACAGCAGTGATTAAAACTATCTACTCAAGACTTGAGCAACCTCAACATCATTCATACCAATATTGATATGATTGTAGTTCTTGTAACTCTCAAGTTAGTTCGAAGGACAGATGATATATCATTAGGTAACAAAATGACACACATTCTCACTAGTTGTATCACAAGGGGATACATTGAGATTATTTTTCTTGTGATGATTTCTTTTTTTTTTTTTTTCTGTTTTCTTCTAGTTTGTTTCCTCGTAGAAGATTTCTATCTTATTCCCTTTGTTAAAAGGAAATTTGATGAGATCTCCTGTTTCCTGGACCGATTACTGACACTTGATTATTCCTTTATAGATGGTGGATTTTTGACAAGGGTTAAAATCGTAAACTATAATTGTACATGCTCTTGATCCAGCAATCAGATGAGTATTGAGGCTCACGTCTCTCATTGAAGCATGAAAGCTCATGCCACAAAATCTCTAACTGAGAATACTGTCTCTCAGAGTATATGTAGATGTGTAGTCTCTCAGCTAAGGCAACGTCACATCTCATAAATTATGAGAAATTTCAGTAATTACTTCTATATAGAATCGAAAGATTGGACGGCTTCTAGACAAGTTGTATGCTAGTATAGATCAATAACGTCTTCAGGATGCAACAAGGTTTTCCCTGACTATATAAAGGAAATATGACGCTTCAACAAGCTCATGTTACTCAACTCTCAGATAATTAATGCTCCTAGACAGCATGCCTGCTAGTATAGATCCATCAATTAATTATCTCTAATCGTTAACTGAATATTCAGCAATATTATACGATTCTTCGTAATACTTCAACACTTCAATTCGTGGTTCTTCCCAGCAGAATTCCACGGGTTAGTGATAAATGTTCAACGTACGGGCATCTGAGCCGCTATCGAGTAAGCCCCGACCAAAATGGTGCAAGTGTACTCAGCAATAATGCACAAACGAGCACCTGAATGCACGAACGAGCATTCCAAAACACGAAGGAACGATGAACCTATGCAAAATAGGAAGAAAATAATAAAATATTAATTGAGGCACTAGGAGACTGGGCCCACCGGTCGGCCGGTCGTGCCGTGGCCAGTCCCACGCCCAATTTTATATTTTATCATATTTTTATTATTTTCCTTGATCTCATGAAAATCTCTTCATTTGAGCAAATATCCTTCGTTTCATGAAAACTCCTTAAATTCATGAAATTTCCTCAAGTCATGAAAAGTAATATAAAATTAGGGAAACTCATGGGACCGGGCCCTAGCTGGTCGGTCATGCCCTAGCCGGTCCCACACCTCCCTTATTTTTATTATTATTATTTTTTATGTTTCCCTCATCTCATGGAAACTCCTTGATTTCAACAAATTCCTTGGTTTCCACAAACTCCTTGGTTTTATGATATTTTCCTAAAATCATGAAAAATATTATAAAATTAGGAAAAGTGCCTTGGGACTGGGATCCTTGGCCAGTCGGCCGTGCCTTGGCCATAGCCGGTCCCACACTTCATGACTCCCTATTTTATTATTATTATTTCCATAATCTCATGGAAATTCCCTAACCTCATGAAATTCCTCAGTTTCATGGTATTTCCTTCACATCAGGAAAAATACATAAAATTGGGAAAGGTGTTGTGGGACCGAGCTTGCTAGCTGGTCGGCCATGCCCTAGCCGTGGCCGGTCCCACACCTTGAAATCCCTATTTTATTAATTATATTTCATCATCTCATGAAGATTCCCTAGTTTCAGCAAAACCCTGAATCCTTCATATTTTCTCAAAATGTTGCTCAAACGCGCATCAGAAAATATCGAAACTCTCAGGACTGAGACATGGACATTATGGTGACACGGGCATGTCTCCTTGACCGACCAAGGCCGGCCCTAGGGCTTGAAAATAGCCGGTCCCACATGTTTTAATAATTTTGACCTAATTTGCTCAATTGCTCATATTAGGTCCAAACTCTTCTCAAACAACTGGGAGTTTGCTCAAACGACCATCAGCTGGTCCCACGACCACCAAGAGCTGGTCCCATAACCCCTTGGTCGGTCCCTCATCTCTCCATAATCAGGTTTTACTACCTAACGCTCACACGAGCATTATTTTAATAAATGATTAAACCAGTATTTGATCATCCTTTCACCAACTGGTCTTCAGGAGACTTTGGTATTTTTCTCATTTGAGCATCTGGGAGTTACATGGTCGACTCGTCATCCCATGTAGCCGGTCCCTCCTTCACACTGTGGTTGATTTTCAATAAATCATCAATTGATCAAGAATTAGGGTTTCGAATCCAGAGCCCTGCAAAAACATAATTCTGAGGAGATTCAAACACTAATAATTTTATGTTGATCCCATGATCAACACTTTTATTATTATGCTTGGCTATCAACATTAATACTTTATGGTCCTGCCACCTACAGTTCATCAAATGAGCAACATTTGCTCAGATGAGCAGCATTTGCTCAGACGTGCAATATTTGCTCAGACTAAGGAATATTGGTTCAACTATCAATATTCAACAATTCAACAACATTTTCTCACCTTAAATTATCAACATTTATTCGACAATATACCTTTGTCTCAGCAGACATGTTCAATTCATGAGTCTCGGAACATTTGCAAATCACGTTCGACTCAACAATACAAGGACTCATCGTCTCATAAATTCAGCAACTGACTCCACAATCACGAGATGTCAATCGTGTCACATGGGGGATATTAACTAGGGTTTTGGTCTGGCGGTCTACGGTACGTGTGTTCATACACACGACGAGAATGTGAGCAAGTCGTGCAATCATTTGGAGGAGTTAGAAAAGTAATGGATGGGAAATCAACCAAGTCTCCGAACGATGAGCAACTGGTTTTGAAACGACTTCCCACTTCCCCACTCTTTGACTTCAGAAACTGTCACACTTCATGGGATCAAGGTGTTTACAATTCCAGCAATATAAAAGGCCTCTGAATCATGATTGAAACAGACAAGTATTTCTCGACAAGTTCATACAGACAATCTTTCATCTACATGAACTCATCGACTGAGAAATCACTTTCAACTGAGTAAATTCAATCATTCAAAACTTTCTTACGAAGAATACACAACACACCTACAATCTCGATCACCATTGATCTTACACATTTCTCAGCTTCCCTCCTACAGATCGACCCATCCTCTCTTGTGAACGAATTGACTCTGGAACGACCATTGTCTTGGTTTAGGCCGCAGTCCTATAGATTGATCTCTCGAACTTAAAGAACTCCCTTCTTGCAGTGCATTTGTGTGAGATTGAGCATTTTCTCGGTTCAAGGAGTCTCCTCCGCACGGTCATCTCCTCATTTCCGTAAAAACCAACAAATCGTTTTTCCCCATCTACGGAATGGCGACCACAGTGGGAGGTTAATCTCTCGGTTGCAATCTCAATTAACAAAGATGGCTGGTCTTAGGTCTGGGTTAGTTATAGGTTCCAACACAAACGACGCTAGCACTAGCAACAATGACAATGAGGATATCCCGAAAATCATTCCGGTCTCTAACAATTACGGTGGTTATGTTATTTCTCCTCACGCTAACATGGAAGGTCATCCCTTGTTCGGCCGACACCTTGAGGAAGTCAGGGGAATCCACCACATACCATGGCTGATCTCATCAAGGTGCAAGAGACTCTTGCAAAGAATCAAACTGACATGGTTACAACACAGAGAGAGCTATTCAATTATCTCAAGACTCTCATTGACAAGATGTCAGAGAAGACCCAAGGAAAAGGAAAAATTCTCAGATGCTGATCCGGAAGTAGTTCCAATTCATACAGTGGATGAAAACGAAGTTCACAAAGCTGCAGAAGATCCATCAGCGAAGGAATCATCAAAGTTCATTACTCGGGAAGATTTGGAACGCCTCTTGGAGAACCATGGAAAAGATAAGACATCACATATCCATCGTCACCAGTCTCCATACCCTGCTGCTACGCAAAGGATTCCTCTTCCAAAAGGTTATACCTCTCCAACCTTCACTTTGTATGACGAAACAGGCAATGTTTGGGAGCATGTTTATCAGTTCCTGGAAGACTTGGATGAACATGAGCATAACCATGTTGTTCGCCTCAAATAATTTTCAAAATCCTTGAAATGCAGGGCATACACCTGGTACAACAACATCGCACCAAGAAATATCAACAATTGGGGAGAAATAATTAGCTCCTTCCACA
Organism: Papaver somniferum; assembly: GCF_003573695.1. Taxonomy (NCBI): domain Eukaryota; kingdom Viridiplantae; phylum Streptophyta; class Magnoliopsida; order Ranunculales; family Papaveraceae; genus Papaver; species Papaver somniferum. Next base: position 82,253,832 of record NC_039363.1, read on the forward strand.
GAAAGTACTTCTTTGTGTAATAGCAAGTTACTCTCTCTGATCTTGGAAGAATGTTTCAGAGGAACAATGAACATCCCAATGACTACGTGAAAAGATTCAGAGTCCAGGCCATGGACTGTCATGATCCAAACGTCACGGAGCAATAACTTGTAGACTTGTGTATCAACGGCATGATCCCGGTCTATAGAGATTTATTGGAAAATCTTCGTTTTCATACCTTCTCAGAGCTTCATGAAGCGGCTAAGAGATCGGAAACTACTGCACCCGCTTTACTGGAAAGAACAAAAGCTACAAAGGCTGATGAACCGCGAGACGCTCGAGGTAGCAGACGTCTGATCAACAAGCAATATAACCTTCATCCTTCCACAAACGCTGTGTCATAAGAGATCAAACGGAAAGTCAAACCTCCGCGCAAACACACCTCATTCCTTCGAAAGCACAAAGGAAGGATAAGCAAGATGCATAAGCCTCTGACCAACGTACATGAGTTCCTGATCAAGAAGAACCTGACTTTCCCCTTTCCATTGAAGAGGTGGTCCACTCCTGGATGCTTGGATCCAATATGGTGCTATCAAGTTGCCATATGTCAAGAAAGAACCAACTGAAGAAGACATGGAAATTCCTCGTTACTGCCGCTTCCACAGGTTCGTCAATCATCCCACAAGTGACTGCAGAGTCTTAAAGCGCATATTCAGGTAAAAGTTTGAATCGGGAGAGCTTAACTTGGGGACTGAAGGAGTACACAGAGATCCTCTCCCAGTCGGGACTTTCTCCATCTCTGAACAACCAGTTAAAGAAGCAGTTCAGTCATTGATCGAGCATGTCTGCGAATTGCTCTATATGTTGAAGGCGCAGAGGGGAGACATGTTCATGGATATGAACCACATAGGGTCTGGGAAACATCTACTGATTCCAGAAGTACCTTCTGAGCCTCCAGCCACTGACAAGGAAATGTATGACTGGGGACTGCTCACCACAGTGCATATTAAAGGAAATGAATTCAAGAGAGCATTTGTTGATGTTGGCACTGCCGTCAACATCATTCCTTTGAAAACTCTTAGATCCGCTGGCATTAATCGACAAGAATCTACTCATGCTCCCATGGAAATCAGGGATCACGAAGGGACTTCCAGATACGCATATGGATATATCATCCTCAAGGTCAAATAAAGTTCGGTCTGCACTGAGACCAAATTTTACATAATTCGGGAAGATCCAGGATACGACATGATCCTTGGACGAACTTGGATTCATGATGTAAAGATGTCTCTAATGCCTTCAGCACACTCTACTGTTGAAGAAGACTCTGACTCGGAAGAAATAGAGGAAGCCCCACCATTTGAGCACCTGGAAGAATTTAAAGCTATGATGGAACTTACACAGAAACCTGGAGAAAGGGCGCACACTCTTTCATCAAAAGGTTTCGTACTCAGGCAAGTATTATCCCCTTCATGCACCTATATTGCCAATGTTTAATAATGTTTCCCTGGTCCTGGGACTTCTTCCCACTGACAACTTAGCTGTCGCAAAGTGTTATGAGTGGATAGCCTCGCCACGACAATATTACACCAAGTGGTTGAATACATAGTTTCTTCAAAATGAGCATTCAATCAAAAGATTTATTGCTGAAGACATGGTTAAGCATGACAGACAGTGCGTTGGATACTCCCCTCTGCACGAGTATCCATATGTGCCGCAACCATGGAATTCCATCACACGAGGAATTCCGAATCAGCAGAAGATATTCAAGGAGCGGACGACCAAGCCTAACAAATTCAAGGAAAGATATTTAGTTCTTAAGGCAACTAAGCGTGATCTCCATTCTGCAAGGATCTCCAATTTGGAAAGGCCTTTCATGGTTGCAAGATCCATAACTGGAGGCTACTACAAACTGATCAACACAGATGGCAGGACCATGCCGGTGATACATGAGAATTGTCTTAAGGCATTTGACACATAAAATTATTGAGCATTTGAGGTACTGGGCGTTTGAGCATTCATGACGTCTGGGATTTGGCATTTAGGATTTTCTTTCATTGTATTTCAATTTCTCCAAAACGTTTGCAATACTTGCATTCAGTATTTGAATTCAGCAATTTATCAAAGTTCAATACATTTTTCTTAAAGAAAATATCTATCAAATCCAAAAGAAAATCCTCAATCATCTACCAATCCAAAACCAACCAATATCAAAACCAAAATAAAACCTCACATCTCTCAGAAGTTTAGAAGTTCAAGAGATTATGAAAAGGAAATCAAAGAAAATCAGCAAAGAAAGATTTTCGCTCTTTTGCATCCTTCAAGACTTGCAAGGCCGCCTTCTCCATGTTCAGCTCCTCAGTCAGCTTAGCAATCTTGTCTTCTTTCTCCATCACAGCATAATTGGGAAAGGGTATGTTATTCTCACACGAGTTCTTGGTAGCATCTATTTTCTTACGAAGCCACTTCACATTGAAGCCAAGTCTTTCAGAATTCTCCAAGTTGAACTCCCAATCAAAGAGTACATCTGGAGTTACAGTATTTCTGGACCTAGCGTATATATCACTTACAACACGCAAGATGACACTTACTTACATTGTTAAATCATAAGCGCGTCCAGGGTCTCTGGTAACAATGATGTGACCAAACTTCCTCCATATCTTCTCGTACAAGCCTGCATATCCTATAGGAACGCTGAATCCACCAACTAGTTCATGATATGGGAGCGATGCATCAAATGGAGGATCGAAATACACTTCCGCACTTGGATATTCATGCACCACTATACGGTTCTCAATTACTGGAGCAACTTCTACGGTCATGGCAACAATTTCTTCAGCCTCCTCTTACTTGTGGCTCGGTTTCTTCTACTACTGGACTAGCAACAATCGAGGTTTCCATAACTTCAGTGACAACCCTCTCATGGACTTGAAGTGCAGGTATGGTTGTCTCTTCATCAATAACTCCAGGGATGCTCGCGTTATCATTATTGATTTCAGTATCCTCAACTTCGGTATTTGGTACCTAATACAAAGATTACATGAGGTTAGAGCAATATTTACATGCAAACCAAATAGGATCATAAACTACAGCATATAAGCAGTCCAACATCATCAAAGTTCACCATTATGAACTCAAGACGCGAACAAATAGCGTGAAATTCATAAAAACACGTTTTGTGGCAACCTCATCTGAAGAGATTTTACTCTTCCCTATACAAGATTACGAATTGGGAGCGATCTACAAGTAATATGAGGATGAGCTATATATCATTATCTTTGTATTGATGTTCTCTACAACATATCAAAATTTCATAGCAACCGGATGAGCGGTCAAGGAGATATGGTCAAAACATTGGGAAACATACAGTCTAAAAAAATTCTGAAAGTCTCCTGGAAGTTTACTGTTCGCCTTTTTTCAGGCCCTAAACATGCTCAAAACTTAAAAAGCTTCTATGCTAAAGCTTGGAAATTTTCCGGGCTTGAAGATACATATGCATACCATGAAAATCCGACTTCAGATGAAGATTTTATGGCGTTTTTGCTAATAGACTGAGTTCTGAATTTTCTGGCGACGTATTTCAGCGAAGTTTTTCGTATATGCACATAGATTCTCGTTCACTCATTCATAAATCAACAATTTCATGTTTTTGTGGATAAAATGAAACTTAAATACTTACTTGGGTGGTCTCTTAAACGTTCAAAGGATCGGAATTGCCCGTGTCAACATCAGGAGTCTCATTACTTCTATTCGGTTTTGGACCTTGGGAATTTCCTTTATCTCTATCCTCCGAGGATGAACGAGTATCAGCACTCTCCACTTCCATGGAAGCATCCTCCTGGACATATTTTCGAACAATTAGCATTTTACCTACGAAGCATCATATTTGGCTATGTGGAAGAGTACTCACATCATTCTCTTCTTCAACACTCAAGTCAGAAACCGTCTGCCCAGCAGCAGAGAATTGAAGACCATCAATACTTCATGGAGCAAAGTTATGCAACCAAATAACAAATTTTGGTTTACGATCCTAGTAATACGGATAGGAAAAAGTCACGTTGGAAATGTATTGACAACTCACCAAGGAAACAACTAGGGACTTTATGGTGTTAGGCAACAACTTATAATTCTTGTTCCTGCCTTCTCCACCGTGAATGACTGTCTCTGCTTCTGAGAAGTTTACTTCGATTCGAGGTCTCACAGCACGACCGTCCTGCAAAAGAAAATTGATGTGACAATCAAAAGAAGTTATTTTGATCTTATGAAGAATATGCAAAAGATACATACTGGTGAACATCCTGGAGATGCCTTTCGCTTATCATCGCCAGATATATGTTTCAATCTTGGTCGAGAAGCAATCATATCAGCATAAGGAGGATCTTTCACTAAAGGTTGGCCAACCATTAAAAAATCGTGTAAACGCTCAAGATGCTGATCCCAGAAATCTATGTAACCTGGAGTTACATATGTAACTCGTTCAGAACAAGGAAACCAGTAAGAACCTCCTTCCACAGTGTGCGATCTAAACAGGTCTTAAGCTGTTCCACTGATGGTTTCCTTCTTCGAAAAGTTGCAAACGCATTGATCCATACCTATCTGACGAGCTGCTCTATCGATGTTGTATTCCTCTACTGAAAAGTCTTCATATGTTGCTGATATTAAGTGACCTGGAGTACAACTCAACATGAAGGATCTTTCGCCATCGTTCAAGTCAACACCAGATTTCAAAGTCAAACTTTCTTCAGTATTGAAAGTTTTCAACTGAGAAACATAAGAAGGAATTAGCACCCCAGGGGCGGAAATTAAACTCAGATTCATTGTCTAACACATCGATGAGATGTGTCTTGGATTGAGGTTGCTTTGTAGACCAACGCATAATCCTGGCATTATCCTTCTCAGGAAAAATACGACGAGAATCAGCAGCGTTCAGCCCTTGCAAGATATTATAAGGAATAGGTGCATAATTCTTGAAGCGCTCCCATATCAAGGCCTGGAGAAACATCGTATTGGCGTAGCATTCAATCTTCATAAAGCCATTCGAAACGCTGGAGTCTATAAGCAAGGAGTCCGGGTTAGAGTACAAAGAAACCAAGAGTAGGCTACCTATGGGAAGTTGTTCACCTTGAGCCATTTTAATGGCAAAAGGGATTACAAACGGCTTTACCAAAGTTTCGATGTCTTCAAACACGTCCCTGGACAGCCATAAACACAAGAAAGCATCAATAGATAACATACCGTCAGGTTCATCAAGAGGGGTGTCTCATGGCCACCAACGTGTTAACCAGTGGGAGTAACAACCTTTGCCAGACGCCTTATTAGTTCTCTCCATCTCAACTGTCAAGATGTTGGAAACTTCTGTCTCATCTGTTGAAAGCTCTTCAGGGAAGTTACCCGTGATTGGGAGATGCAACAAAGCAACTACATCCTCCAAAGTAATGTTAAACTCTCCCCACCTGCATATGAAGGTATGAGTTGGAATGCACCAGCGAGAAAGTAGAGCTACAATACCTCGCGCATCATGGAAAATGAAAAAATCTCCAGATGCTTGGATAGGCCTGGTTACCTGTGCTCTATCCAACATGGATCTAACACGAGGAAAGCCCAGCATATGTCTCGCCCACCCAGAGAATTTTTCTAAAGGACGTCGAGAAAGCTTGAATTCTATAATCGACGCAAGAAAAAATCCTCGTTCAAGATAAAATCTAATAGTTTCTCGAGGAGTCACTAATTTCTTCTGAACAACCTCTCTGGGATTTATCAGAAGGCGAAATGCTGGACATTGAAGACGTTTTTCAGTTTCCCGCTGAACCGCGAAAAATGCATCATATATATTTGGAAAGTTTTTGAGCCCAGGAGTTTCTTGTTCTTCTTCACCAGCGGAATCTCATCCATACATGTATCGTCTCTGGAGGCATCATTTTCCTGGGAGTCAGACATCTTTGCGAACAGCTGTAATGTGCGCAAACATTATTTCAGAATATTGTCATACAAGACGCAAACTTCGACAATATGATGGAGCTATACAATATGGCGACAAAATATTCATGCAGGTATCTACAAAAATAGTAATCCTTAACTCTTACCTCTTTACAATTCCACTAGCAGTGATTGTGATATAAGAGTTAACACTCCAAAATTAGTTCGTTCTTTGAAACCTGCAATAACGAACAAAGCTTTATCATTTGAAAATCGAAACTGGTTTCATAAAATCATGAACATAATTTTCATAGTATAAACATCCACAACTGAGGTATGAAACTTACACCAAGACAATATTTCATCATAAATAAATTGTCTAATTTCAAGGGTTACTCAAAAACCCATGTTTTGATTTTGCGAAACAATGATTAACGTGAATAATTCACGTAAAATTTTCAAAAATTTTGTTTACTCACGTAAATAAGTATAAGATATTATATTATATGTCACGGTTTCACATATATAAAAAAAATCTCTTTTCCTTCGTATGAGCATTTTTCTTTGAAACGAAGGTCTATTTCGGTCTTGTGAAAAGTTCACACCTTTTAAGATAAATTTTTGGTTTCCATGAAGGCTCATAAACAAAATTTTATCACTGGACATAAGTCTGTTTCAAAAGAAAAATCTCTCTCAAGTTAGGGATTTTTACTAGTCTCTTGAATTAACGATCGAACGAACATACGTTTGATAAAATAAGGGTTTTTCTACAAAACCCACCTTTATATATACACATGTATAAAATTTTAGCATGATCAAAGCATGAACAACTCATGAATAAATTATTAAACTTCTGGAGAAAAAATTTTGCCGCTACCTGGTCGGCGCCGGTCGGACGGTGGTTGCTCCTGTCGGACGGTGCAAAGCTCCGACAAAAAATCTTTTCTTTGTCTCTGACGTGAAGATGAGGAAGGGATGAAGGTGGTGGTCGTGTGAGGTGAAATTAAAAAAAAAAGGATTAATTCCCTTTTATATCAATTTTTATTTCCAAAACTTAATTTCACGAGGATTTTCTTTTCGGGCCCGCCCGTGAATCCTAAACCGACCAAGATCCTATCATCAAATCAGCGGTTCTACACCAATTTATGCTTTAGATGACGCTATATCATGCCACTGGGATTTTAATTCAATCCATGGTGAGCTCATTCAGTCAAAAATCCCGTAACATCTTATCTTACGACTAAGTTCAATTACTTATTTTGTTTGTGACTGGAAAATCACCATTCAGTGCTCACCGAGAAACATGATTGTCCCTTACTAAGCAGGGGGCTTAATGTAGATGGTGGATTTTTGACAAGGATTAAAATCATAAAATCATACTTGTACATGCTCCTGATCCAGCAATCATATGAGTATTGAGGCTCGTGTCTCTCATTGAAGCATGAAAGTTCATGCCACAAAATCTCTGACTGAGAATACTGTCTCTCAGAATATATGTAGATGTGTAGTCTCTCAGTTGAGGCAACGACACATCTTATAAATAATGATCAATTTAGTAATTACTTCTATATAGAATCGAAAGATTGGACGGCTCCTAGACGGCTTGTCTGCTAGTATAAAACAATAACGTCTTCAGGATGCAACAAGGTTTTCCCTGACTATATAAAGGAAATATGACGCTTCAACAAGCTCATGTCACTCAACTCTCAGAAAATTAATGCTGCTAGACAGCATTCCTGCTAGTATAGAGCCATCAATTAATTATCTATAATCGTTAACTGAATATTCAGCAATATTCTACGATTCTTCGTAATATTTCGTCACTTCAATTCGTGGTTCTTCCCAACAGAATTCCACGGGTTAGTGATAAATGTTCAACGTACGGGCATCTGAGCCGCTATCGAGTAAGCCCCGACCAAAATGGTGCAAGTGTATTCAGCAATAATGCACAAACGAGCACCTGAATGCACGAACGAGCATTCCAAAACACGAAGGAACGATGAACCTATGCAAAATAGGAAGAAAATAATAAAATATTAATTGAGGCACCAGGAGACTGGGCCCATCGGCCGGCCGGTCGTGCCGTGGCCAGTCCCACGCCCAATTTTATATTTTATCATATTTTTATTATTTTCCTTGATCTCATGAAAATCTCTTCATTTGAGCAAATATCCTTCGTTTCATGAAAACTCCTTAAATTCATGAAATTTCCCTCAAGTCATGAAAAGTAATATAAAATTAGAGAAACTCGTGGGATCGGGCCCTTACTGGCCGGTCATGCCCTATCCGGTCCCACACGTCCCTTATTTTTGTATTATTATTTTTTATGTTTCCCTCATCTCATGGAAACTCCTTGATTTCAACAAATTCCTTCGTTTCAACAAACTCCTTGGTTTTATGATATTTCCCTAAAATCATGACTCCCTATTTTATAAAATTAGGAAAAGTGCCTTGGGACCGGGCTCCTTGCCCGGCCGTCCATGCCTTGCACATAGCCAGTCCCACACATGAATCCCTATTTTATTATTATTATTATTTCCATAATCTCATGGAAATTCCATAACCTCATGAAATTCCTCAGTTTCATGGTATTTCCTTCACATCAGGAAAAACACATAAAATTAGGAAAGGTGCTGCGGGACCGAGCTTGGTAGTCGGACGACCATGCCCTAGCCGTGGCCGGTCCCGAACCTTCCAATCCCTATTTTATTAATTATATTTCATCATCTCATGAAGATTCCCTAGTTTCAACAAAACCCTGAATCCTTCATATTTTCTCAAAATGTTGCTCAAACGCGCATCAGAAAATATCGAAACTCTAAGGACTGAGATACAGACATTATGGTGACATGGGAATGTCTCCTTGACCTACCAAGGCCGGCCCTAGGGCTTGCAAATATCCGGTCCCACATGTTTTAATAATTTTGACCTAATTTTCTCAATTGATCATGTTAGGTCCAAACTCTTCTCAAAAAACTGGGAGTTTGCTCAAACGACCATCAGCTGGTCCCATGACCACCAAGAGCCGGTCCCATGACCCCTTGGTCGGTCCCTCATCTCTCCATAATCAGGTTTTACTACCTAACGCTCACACGAGCATTATTTTAATAAATGATTAAACCAGCATTTAATCATCCTTTCACCAACTGGTATTCAGGAGATTTTGGTATTTTGCTCATTTGAGCATCTTGGTGTTACATGGTCGACTCGTCATCCCATGTATCCGGTCCCTCCTTCACCCTGTGGTTTATTTTCAATAAATCATCAATTGATCAAGAATTAGGGTTTCGAATCCAGAGCTCGGCAAAAACATAATTCTGAGCAGATTCAAACACTAATAATTTTACGTTGATCCCATGATCAACACTTTTATTATTATGCTCAGATGTCAACATTAATACTTTATGTGGTTCCGCCACCAACAATTCATCAAATGAGCAACATTTGCTCAGACGAGCAATATTTGCTCAGACTAAGGAACATTGGTTCAACTATCAATATTCAACAATTCAACAACATTTTCTCGCCTTAAATTATCAACATTTATTCGACAATATACCTTTGTCTCAGCAGACATGTTCAATTTATGAGTCTCAGAACATTTACAAATCACGTTCGACTCAACAATACAAGGACTCATGGTCCCATAAAGTCAGCAACTGACTCCACAATCACGAGATGTCAATCGTGTCACATGGGGGATATTAACTAGGGTTTTGGTCTGGCGGTCTACGGCACGTGTGTTCATACACACGACGAGAATGTGAGCAAGTCGTGCAATCAGTTGGAGGAGTTAGCAAAGTAGTGGATGGGAAATCAACCAAGTCTCTGCACGATGAGCAACTGGTTTTGACACGACTTCCCATTTCCCCACTCTTTGACTTCAGCAACTGTCACACTTCATGGGATCAAGGTGTTTACTATTCCAGCAATATAAAAGGCCTCTGAATCATGATTGAGACAGACAAGAATTTCTCGACAAGTTCGTATAGACAATCTTTCATCTACACGAACTCATCTTCTGAGAAATCATTCTCAACTGAGTAAATTCAATCCTTCATAACTTTCTTACGCAGAATACACAACACACCTACCATCTCGATCACCATTGATCTCACACATTTCTCAGCTTTCCTCCTACAGATCGACCCATCCTCTCTTGTGATCGAATTGACTCTGGAACGGCCATTGTCTTGGTTTAGGCCGGAGTCCTACAGATTGATCTCTCAAACTTAAAACAATCCCTTCTTGCAGTACATCTGTGTGAGGTTGGCATTTTCTCGGTTCAAGGAGTCACCTCCGCACGGTCATCTCATCAGTTCCATAAAAACCAGCAAATCGTTTTTCCCCATCTACATCTTCATATGAAGAGATTTTCAAGGAAGAAATTCCAGGACCTCTTGAAATCCATTTCAAGAAATTGGAATTATTGGGAACCCAATTCTTAGAGGTGGATCTACCAGACATACCCTCTTTATCAGTAGGAAGTCTGATATTAGGAGTGTTGTTAGACACTACAAAGTAATAGTATCTGGACTTATGAATATTCCGAGAGGACTTCTTCTCATAAGTCTTCAGATGTTCTACGAAATTAAGATCCCTGACATATTTTTTACTTCTTCAATTGCAAAAGCAAGCAAATTTTTAAGGTTAGTAATATGTTTTTTCCTACAAAAGAAATTCAATGCAAGATGACCTCTTTTTCTGCAGTGTGAAAAACACGTGGATTATCATAAAACATTATCGGTTCATGATCTCTACCCGAAGCACTCTTCGTTACTGTTTTTTTACGAAATCGTTTCAGACCAGCTTCTTGACAAAATATGACATTCTCAATACTAAGTAATACCTTTGTAGATTCCGAGGTAACATCAGGTTTTGAGAATTCATTACTCATGAAAGCAGAATTATTTTTTTTTCCACAATTAATATTGTTCTTGGGATAAGAGGAGATCAGATTCGAATTTTTATTATTCAACACGGAGTGCATTCATCTTGATGAATGAGTCTCAATTAGATGTTTCTCTCGTATCAAGTATTCTTTGACAATATCTTCAAGTATACTAACCTTTTCTCGGTACATGTTAGTTTCTTGAATGAGTTTTTTGATATCGTCAGTGAAAGATTGGATCATGTCAAAGAGAATAAGTTCTCTATCTAGAGACTGCTGAAGTTTATCAATATAAGGAGCCTATTCTTTTTCAATATCTCTGATTGTAGAGGCTTGAAAATCAATAACCTCAGCTGCCTTTTTTAAACTTCTGGTAAGCTCCAACTCATATTCTGATATGGAACCATTAGTGTATATGGGTAACTGTAGATGGGGAAAAACGATTTGCTGACTTTTAGGGAAGTGAAGAGACGAACGTGTTGCCGAGACTCCTCAACCGAGCAAACTTTTCAACCTCACACAGATGCACTGCAAAGGGAGTGCTTAGATTCGAGAGGTCAATTTGTAGGACTCCGGCCTAAACCAAGTCAATGGCCGTTCCAGAGTCAATTCGGTCGCAAAGAGGGAGATGGTTTGATCTGTAAGAGGGAAGCTGAGAATTTTGTGGGATCAGTGATGATCAAGGATTGTGGATGTGTTGAAGGTTCCTACAAGTTTTCTATGAATTGATGAGTTCGAATAAGTTCTGATAGATTGATGAATTCTTGGGAGTAATTTCTCAAGAAATTTTGTGTAGACGACGGTTGATGTATTGTTCAATCATGGATTCAAAGATTTATTTATATTGTCAAAATAGTAAACACCTTGATCCCTGTAACTGTGACGGTTTCTTGAGTGAAAGAGTGGTAAAGTGAGAAATCGTGGTGAAACCAATTCCATGTCGTGCGGAGACTTGGTTAACCATCCATCCACTACTTTATTAACTTCTTCAACCGTTTGCACGACTTACTCACATTTCTCATCGTAGATGAATCCACATGGCGTAGGCCGCTAGACCAAAACTCTAATTGATATCCTCCCATGTGACGTGATTGATGTCTCACGAATCGTGGAGTCTGCATGACAGACGTGTATTTTATTAGTCATTTGTTGACTGATTAGACAATGAGTCTAAGTTTTGTTGAATCGAGCATGAGTGATCGAGTGCTCGATGATTCATGGATTGAACATGTTAGACGCACTTAGATATTGCTCGTCTGAGCAAATACTGTAAATTCGAGAAATTGAGCATCCGATATTGATAGTTGGATCAATATTTGAGCAACTGAGCAAGTATTGCTCAGTTCGACGAATTACTGAATATTGATAGTTGGATCAATATTCGAGCACCTGAGCAAGTATTGCTCAATTCGACGGATTACTGATAAATTACTGAATATTGATAGTTGGATCAATATTCGAGTAACTGAGCAAGTATTGCTCAATTCGACGAATTATTTTATTGGTGACATGACCTATAAAATATTAGTTAAAATATTGGTAGATTACCGAATATTATATAATTAATCCAGATGTTGATTGTTGGATCAACATAAATTTATTAGTGTTTGAACTTGCTCAGAATGATGATTTTGTGGAGCGTTTGTTCAAAACCCTAATTTTTCATCAATTGTTCGTCAATTGGTGAATTTTTGAAAAATAGGTCATGATTGAGGAAGGGACCGACCACATATAATAAGGGAGTCCATGTGGCGCCCAAGTGCTCGAGTGAGCGTGCGCCAGGTCCTTAGTTGGCCAGTTGGTGAATGAATGATGATTAAATGTCGGTTTCATCATTTATTGAAATAGTGCTCGATTGAGATTTCATGACAGCAGGTGATAACAGTATTTGTTGTATTTTCTGGAACGCTTCTTGTTGGACAGTTGTCCATGTAAAACTTGGTCCTTTCTTCAACAGAGGGGTGAATGAAGCAATGAGTTGAGCCAGTCCAGGAATGAAACGTCGAATATAATTCACCTTTCCCATAAAACTCTGAAGTTCTTTCACAGTGCGTGGAGGAGGCATGGTAGTAATGGCTTTCGTTTTGTCTGGATCGACTTTGATTCCTTTTGCAGTGACCAGGAATCCTAGAAACTTTCCAGAGGAGACACCAAAGGCACATTTCAGAGGGTTCATCTTTAACTTGTATTCTATGCATCTTTCAAAAACTTGTTTCAAGACTTCCAGGTGGGATGCTCGAGCCTTCGACTTTACCACCACATCGTCAACATAGTCTTCCACTTGCTTGTACATCATGTCATGGAATATGGCATTCATAGCCCGCTGATAAGTAGCACCTGCGTTCTTTAAACCAAAGGGCATCACAGTGTAGTAAAAATTCCCAATGGGAGTACGAAATGCAGTTTTGTTGGCATCATGTTAGTACATCTTGATCTGGTTGTATCCGATGTAACCATCCATGAATGAGACATACCGTGACCACTGGTTGCATCAACGAGCATATCAATGTTGGGTAGGGGAAAGTCATCTTTTTGGACAACATTTATTCAGGTTCCTGAAATCGACACAACATATGATTTGACCATTTTTCTTCTTGACAGGGACAACATTCGCCAGCCATGTTGGATGCTGAATGGGTTTGATAAACCCTGCTGCCAGTAATTTCTAAATTTCGACTTTGATTTTCTTCTCAACTTCGTGTCTGAACTTCCTAGGCGACTGCTTGACAGCTTTGGATCCAGGAGTGACGTGCAGATGATGGGTGACCAATTTTTTGTCAAGACCAGGCATCTCTTCGTAAGTCCAAGCAAAGATATCCTGATATTCTTTCAGCAGATTTATCAGTACCGCCCTCGCTTCTGGTGATAATGCGGAACTAATCAAGATTGGCCTTGGATCATTCCATCCCGATGTTGATTGTTTCGAGGTCATCAGTAGTAGAATCAGTGCCATCTTGCAATTGTCGTGGAGCATCTTGAATCTCTTAATCAGGCGATTGTTCACTCTGATATGATTCTTCAGGGCGGGGAGACTTTTCATCGCTCTCCTCTGTTAATTGCTAATCTTTGCGCTGGCGGTATGTGACCCTCCCCTATGCATCGTGACTGACTATGAAGTTGGATCCCAGCGTTGTAACCTGATCTTTACAGCGCTTGGCTAGTGTATCAGATGACTTGATCAGTTTAGTGTCTGGAGACGATGGTTTGTCAACAGCTTTTTCAATGGATTCCCAGCTCGGAGTGGAGTATTTTAAATCTTCCTGAGAGGTTCAGGAATGTCCTTTTGAGATTCAAGGAATTCAGCGTCATAGACCGGAGCGTAAGGAGATGATGAAGCTGCAATACGAACAATCTTGTTATTGAGCAGAGCTTTCATGCATTGATGATATGTTGAAGGAACCACTTTATTGTCATGGAGCCACGGTCTTCCAAGTATCATGTGGTAATCAGGCTCTTGCTCGATCATGTGAAATTTGTCCTTTGATTGAATAGGCCCTACCCTCAGGTCTATGTATGTATATCCATATATGGATCTGGCTTCCTTCAAAGCCCGTCATCAAGATGGGATGGAGAATAATTTTACTCTGTGGGAACTTGGCTGCTTTGAGAGTCTTCATGGTAATAATATTTGTAGAAGCGCCTGTGTCAACGAGAGCCCTCTTGAATTCAGAGTCTTTGATAAAACCTGTCACATACAAGGCTCGGTTATGGCCTTCATTTGCCATGCATTCTTCTTCTCCGAAGGTGATATTGTTGATCGAGTGCTCATACATCATCGATATTTCTTCGACTGCTGGAGACAATGAAGCTACTTGCACATCAGATGATATGTGGTTGAGTGCAGCAAACGTGTTTGTACGCTGCTTTCTGAAAAAGTGTAAAAGTTCACACAAGCTTTCGACCAACTGTGCAACCTCCTGGTCCACCGGATTCTCATACGTAGTGAAACTGTTAGTTTGCGGGTCACCAGGTGATGAGTCAGTCCCAGTGCTGGGACTTCTGCAGCGCCTAACTCAGATGTCATTTTGATGAGAAAATCGAGTATGTAGTTCATCATATTTTTCATCAGATCCATATTCCTGGTGTGGATCTCCAGGATTCGTGCCAAATCAGTCAGAGTCGGGATTTCTCCGCCTTCCGTGCCGTCGGATGTAGCGTTAGAAGGAGGAGCGTTGCCATTTGAAAGATTCTGGATTTGGTTTGGAGCAGTTGAATTAGTCCTACGACCAACCATCTTGTGAAAGTTTGAGATTGCAACCGAGAGATTAATCTCCCACTGTGGTCTCCAATCTGTAAATGAGGAAAAACTATTTGATGGTTTTTACGGAATTAAGGAGATGGTCGTGCGTAGGAGACTCCTTGAACCGAGAAAATGCTCAACCTCACACAGATGCACTGCAAGAAGGGAGTTCTTTAAGTTCGAGAGATCAATCTGTACGACTCCGGCCTAAACCAAGATAATGGTCGTTCCAGAGTCAATTCGGTCACAAGAGAGGATGGGTTGATCTGTAGGAGGAAAGCTGAGAAATGTGTGGGATCAATGGTGATCGAGATTGTAGGTGTGTTGTTTATTCTGCGTAAGAAAGTTTTGAATGATTGAATTTACTCAGTTGAGAGTGATTGCTTAGACGATGGGTTCGTGTAGACGAAAGATTATCTGTATGAACTTGTCGAAAAATTCTTGTATGTTTCAATTATGATTCAGTTATATTGATGGAATTGTAAACACCTTGATCCCATGAAGTGTGACAGTTGTTGAAGTCAAAGAGTGGGGAAGTGGAAAGTCGTGTCAAAACCAGTTGCTCATCATGCGGAGACTTGGTTGATTTCCCATACACTACTTTGCTAACTCCTCCAACTGATTGCACGAATTGCTAACATTCTCATCGTGTATATGAACACACGTGTCATAGACCGCCAGACCAAAACCCTAGTTAATATCCCCCATGTGACACGATTGACATCTCGTGATTGTGGAGTAGTTGCTGACTTTATGGGACGATGAGTCCTTGTATTGTTGAGTCGAACGTGATTTGCAAATGTTCCGAGACTCATGAATTGAACATGTCTGCTGAGACAAAGGTATATTGTCTAATAAATGATGATAATTTAAGGTGAGCAAATGTTTCTGAATTGTTGAATATTGATAGTTGAACCAATATTCCTTCGTCTGAGCAAATATTGCTCGTCTGATGAATTGTTGGTAGCTGGACCACATAAAGTATTAATACTGACAGCCGAGCATAATAATAAAGTGTTGATCATGGGATCAACGTAAAATTATTAGTGTTTGAATCTGCTCAGAATTATGTTTTTGCAGATCTCTGGATTTGAAACCCTAATTCTTGATCAATTGATGATTTATTGAAAGTTAATCACAGAGTAAAGGAGGGACCGACTACATGGGATGATGAGTCGACCATGTAACGCCCAGATGCTCAAATGAGCAAAATACCAAAGTCTCCTGAAGACCAGTTGGTGAAAGGATGATTAAATGTTGGTTTAATTATTTATTAAAATAATGCTCGTATGAGCGTTAGGTAGTAAAACCTGATTATGGAGAGATGAGGGACCGACCAAGGGGTCATGGGACCAGCTCTTGGTGGTCGTGGGACCAGCTGATGGTTGTTTGAGAAAACTCCTAGTCGTTTGAGAAAACTCCTAGTTGTTTGAGAAAACTCCTAGTTGTTTGAGAAGAGTTTGGACCTAATATGAGCAATTGAGCAAATTAGGTCAAAATTATTAAAACATGTGGGACCAGATATTTGCAAGCCATAGGGCCGGCCTTGGTCGGTCAAGGAGACATGCATGTGTCACCATAATGTTCGTGTCTCGGTCCTGAGAGTTTCGATATTTTCTGATGCGCGTTTGAGCAACATTTTGAGAAAATATGAAAAATTCGGGGTTTTACTGAAACTAGGGAATCCTCATGAGATGATGAAATATAATTAATAAAATAAGGGAGTCATGAAGTATGGGATCGTCTATGGCCAAGGCATGGCCGGTCGGCCAAGGATCCTGGCCCCAAGACACTTTTCCTAATTTTATAATATTTTTCATGATTTAGGGAAATATCATAAAATTAAGGAGTTTGTTTAAACCAAGGAATTTGTTGAAATCAAGGAGTTTCCATGAGATGAGGGAAACATAAAAAAACAATAATAATAAAATAAGGGGCATGTGGGACCCGCTAGGGCATGACAGGCTGGCTAAGTCCCGGTCCCACGGTTTCCCTAATTTTATATTATTTTTCATGACTTGAAGGAAATTTCATGAATTTAAGGAGTTTTCATGAAACGAATGATATTTGCTCAAATGAAGAGATTTTCATGAGATCAAGGAAAATATTAAAAATATGATAAAATATAAAATTGGGCGCGGGACTGCCCGCGGCACGACCGGCCAGCCGGTGGGCCCAGTCCCCTGGCACCTCAATTAATATTTTATTATTTGTTATTTTTTTCCTATTTTGCATAAGTTCATCGTTCCTTCGTGTTTTGGAATGCTCATTCATGCATTCAGGTGATCGTTTGTGCATTATTGCTGAGTACACTTGCACCATTTTGGTCGGGGCTTACCCGATAGCGGCTCAGATGCCCGTACATTGAACATTTATCACTAACCCGTGGAATTCTGCTGGGAAGAACCACGAATTGAAGTGACAAAATATTACGAAGAATCGTAGAATATTGTTGAATATTCAGTTAACGATTAAAGATAATTAATTGATGGCTCTATACTAGCAGGAATGCTGTCTAGGAGCATTAATTATCTGAGAATTGAGAAATATGAGCTTGTTGAAACGTCATATTTCTTTTATATAGTCGGGGAAAACCTTGTTGCATCCTGAAGACGTTATTGCTTTATACTAGCAGGCAAGCTGTCTAGGAGCCGTCCGATCTTTTGATTCTATATAGAAGTAATTACTGAAATTGCTCAGTATTCATGAGATATGTCGTTGCCTCAGCTGAGAGACTACACATCTACATATACTCTGAGGGACAGTATTTTCAGTTAGAGATTTCATGGCATGAGCTTTCATGCTCCAATGAGAGACATGAGCCTCAATACTCATCTGATTGTTGGATCAGGAACATGTATAATTATGGTTTTACGATTTTAACCCTTGTCGAAAATCCACCATCTACACCTTCGGCAACAAAAAATATCTGAATAAAAAAATATTTATTTCGAAGTATAAATTCCAAGATAAATATATTAGAAATGTTCTTATACCCCCATACAAATAAAAGACAAAAATAGTAACATTCAATGGGATATTAGAAGAAAAAAAATTAATGATAGTTATTTATATATTAGTTCTTTACCTGAACAACAAGTAGCTCCTCACTAGGATGATCAAAAGCAGTTCACATAGCTAATGGAAAAGCTAGACATTTATTTTCTCCATCCATGTTTCCAATTGAGCGTAGGGGTATCCTCTACAACAGATATAAATGTTATGCTAGAAGGTGGTGATTGATATCATCATTATATATTTTCCTAACTACTAAAGCAGTAAGAATTATAAAACTAAAACATTTATGGATATCCCAAAATATGGGGTGTTTTATTATAGTCATTAGCAGAGCCATATCGAACTTTTAAAGGGCCCTAGGTGAAATGCTGGAAACAAGAGCATTATATATGTTAATGTTAATATAATTCTACATGAATACAACCAGATAAAAGTATCACATTTGGTAAAGATTTAACTTTTTGGATACTTATTGTGATTTCATATATTATTTCATCGTATGTAGGTCTACTATATCGACCTCAAGATATAAAAAAAAATCAAAACGAAAAGATAAACTAATTGAGATACCATTGTATCGTTATAATCCCACTTTGGCTTATGGATTGATGGTTTGTTATCTTTGTGATTATTCTTTTTTCTCTTTTATATATCCATTCTTTTTTGGAAAATAAAAATAAAGGAATTTATTTAATGGATCACAAACTCATTATATAATACAAAAATTAACATTGTCACATATATGAGGCCGTAATGAGAGTTTACATAAAAAACTTTAAAAAAAAATATGTTTACCCGTACGTATCATTGTAGTTGTAATTAAGTGTAAAAGTACGTGTGTTTTTCCAACCAAACAACATTTTACTTTTACCATCATATGAATATTTATCCACATCTAATTTTAATTTATTTCAAGACTTTTTTCCAATGGATTTTTTTACTATGTTTTAATACATCGGCCCAAAGTAAATATATTAAGATATTGTGAATGCATTTTGGAAAAGATTATTTTTTAAAATATTTTTTATAATAAGATCGCCCATTTGATTTCCAGAATATTTGAATCTCCTTACTAAGTCAACACCTTATGGATATATAGAGTAGCAAGAAGAAGTTGTCAGAATGGTCTTACAATTGATTAAAAATATTTGTAATCTCTCTTCATAGATTCATCCGTTTTTGAAAGCTACGGTGATCCTGACCATATCATCACACTCTTTATTTGATCATTCTTCTTTTGGCAACAATAAAAAACAGAATTTATTTCCAAGTTTCGATGAGAAACATCTTGCTCATACATATCTTTCAAGCATACTAGTAACAAGTCTAACATTTTCTTTTAACTATAAAAATCCGTTGTCTACAAAATAATCAAACTTTGGACGCATATGAGATACTACTTTGTTATCATTGATAGTATATATCGCAATTATACAAACTCATAATCGTCAAATATGTGTAAAATCTTTCCAGATGCAATACACCACCCCTTATAACCTAAAAGTTGATCATGTTTGCCTAATAGTTACGGGTGAGTATGGTCCGGCATTCAGAATATGTGAAGAGTCTCTCCCTTTCATGAAAGTTGAGTTATTTCAAGTTTGCACCATTTTTAAAGGAAAACATGAGAGAGAATATTTTCTTATTTACTCTTTTGTGTTAAATCTTTGAATTGCCATATTTCACAAACTAAAAGGAGAATATATGTAAATATTATATCATTGAAAATATTTTTAAAATACTTATGCGACGTAGATAAACATGACTACCAAATTCTTAATATTTATTATATAAAATTTTAACACACTAGTTATTAATAAGGATTTGTGTGGAAAGATAACGTATGAAAATGAAACAGCTCAACTTCATGGAACAAAAAAGAGAACGATGAGGAAATAACTCAACTTTCATGAAACGGATGGAGTATTTTAAATAGCGAAACAAAACAAATAAAATGGAGTTGTATTCTCGTAAAACCTACACGATAACAATGTATATCTGTATATATAATAAGTGTCATGGAAAACACCCCAAAAACAAATACTCAAAATTCGAAGAAGTAAATGCTGAAGAGATAAGATGAATATATAGTGATCATGTGTAGAAACTATACTAGCACCAAATTTTATGAAAGTTTCATATATAAGCTTAATATAATGGGTGTGGATGTCCAATGGATTTTTAATATAACACCCACACCAAATCGAAAATCCGTTGGATTCCATAAATTGCACCTGTGTTTAGTCCATTAATGTACGGGTTAGATACTCGCCCGCAAAAAAGCAAGTGGGTAGGATCGAATCTGCGTATTCGATCCCAAATGCTCACCCCACTTTTAATGTTATTGGGTTAGCCAAATAACATTTTTAAGGAGAAATAGAAGAGGTAGAAGAAGCCCAAAAAGAAGAAGTATAAGAGGTATTATTCCTCTTTAGTACAAACCCAATAACGCGATACTGAGAGTGCGTGATTTTGTGTCCCTCAGTAGCCTTCGGTGGGAGACCCACTTCTGTTAATAGATTTTTACCAAACACTACACCTATAAGTTGATGTTCTTCGGGTTTATATGGGTGATGTTCTTTGGACTCAGATGAAGGTAGATAAAGACCCTAATTAGAACGAATGTTCCTAAGAACTCATACCTGCATATAAAAAAGAGAAACACAAATCAATAAGAGATTGTGTAAAATACCTATAAATCTTGGAAGGCTCAAACCTATAGTAATGAGACACAAATATGAAGCATCATCCACTAAGTTACCACCATTAGAATGTTAATATACCAGCACCTCAAGAACAAACAAATGCATAAATATCATTATCTATGAAACTAATATATGCATGAAGGTAAGATGTGGATCCTAAAAAAGAAGTACATTATAAACAAAATCAAAGAAAGAAACGTCTACACATGGTAGCATAAATATGATCTCCAACACATAAGTCAAATTTTCACCAACTCAACCAATAGAAACTAAAATTGCAAAAATCTAAGTACAAATCAAAGTATTAGCAAAAATTTTAGAGCATTGCTCGGTTGAACCCACCAAGCGTTGGTATGTCGAGTTTAGTTGTCAAGTTTAGTTCCAAAATACGGAGTTGCTTGATTTGATTACTAAAGTCAACTTAATTAGGTTATTCTAGAAACATAGAAATGTTGAGACTTGCTCTGGTTAGTCACAGAGACCTGAAGACGTACCGAAGACAATTAAGATATCATCCTTCAGTTCGAGGTTAATAACTACAAACTTAGCTTCTTCCAATTTAATCTTTTGTTCTTTCAAGTCCCATATTCATTGAAAACATAAAATAAGTTGTTCATAATAAATTTAGTATTGGTGACTATCATTAAGGAATGATGTACTAGTCGTTTACACAACTTGAGTATATGGAGTTAGTATAGTTTATCTATAGACTTCGTGTTCTCGACATTGAACTAATTAGTAATTCGTTATTATTTAGTATGTTGAACTTCCAGATAAATCCAAACCTCGAAATTATGCTTGAAAAAATTTCAGAAATATAATTTAAGTATACTTTCGAGACTTATTTCGTAGTCGAAATTTGAATTCAGGACCGATTCTCGAATGGATCCTAAGTATAGGACTGATCCCTGTAGCAAAGATCGATCCCAAAACCGATCCCAAGTCAGAACCGATTCTAAAAATGTTTAGATTGTTTCTACATTTTTGATAAGTTTGTTATCTTCGGGTCTTTGAAACATCGAGATGTACACAAGTTAGATTGGGAATGTTCATAAGTCTCAACATAATGATTTGAACTTGTGTTAAACTTTGATATCTTAGTATTCAAGTATATTCTTTTGATACTCAAGGCAAGATCCCGAAATTGATTTTTAAAACCTGTTTTGGTATAAAATTATATGCTTAACATATCTCAGAGGTTTGCATATCTTAGTTACTATATTATTAAAGTACATGGATGTGTGCTAATTAATATTAGATATCATCAATTAGAGATACCAGTTTAATAGTTAGAATACAATTGGTATTTTCTAATTTTTCATATCTCAAGGATTTTCAAGATTGGTAATATCTTGTTCTCCAGAAAAGCCTTGGTCATAACCCTATAAATACTGGAGTCTTGTATTCTTACAAACTCATCCCTTAACACACACATATTGATTGATTGTGTCGGTAGCCAATTTGTCAAGAGATGGGAGTAATCTAATTAGGTGAAAAATCTTGTGTCGCCTTCGTTTAAAGTCTTCTTTGGGATCAAAAATATTTTATTAGTACCGATGGTGGGAAACTAAATTATACTTCCTCCGTTCTAATTTAGATGATGTTTTAGGATTTTTTCTGTGTTCCAAAATAGATGAGTGTTTAGCTATTTTCTCTAAATTCTCACTAATTTACCCCTATTTTGGAATCACAATATAACATTCATTGTCTTCGTTATCAGTGAGAAATAATTAATCTAATTTAAGATTCTAAATCTATTCTCTATTATCTTGGGATATTTGGTCATCCCAAGTAGAATTACATAAGGATTCATAATTTTACTAGAATCCAAAAACAAAAAACTGTGAGGTTTAAATTTCTAGGAAGGTATCAATATCGGCAGATTTGGAAAAAAATTATTCTCTTTGATGTTTCTTAATCTGTGTGAAAAACTCTACAACATCATCTAAATTGGAACGGACGGAGTATTATTTTTAATTTCTCAATTGATTATTTATTTGATTAAGAACTGACGGTATAGTTATCCTTGTTAGTCATTCTCTTCTGACATAAGGCCGCTCAAGTTTATTTGAGGATTTGACTGCTACAGATATAGTGATTCAAGATCTGTAGATAGAAGTTTTGATCAGTTAATGTTAACGGATTTCGTTGTGTGTGTGTTGATCAATAGTGGAATCAAGTTGTTTGCAACAGTTACTTTGAAGTTTTAAAACTGAAGACTCGAAGACTTTTCTTTTTGGTTTTTGATCTTTGTGTTACTTCTTACACACTTGATTATATGGAATCAACAAGTTGTTTATCTTGTAGAAAGACCGAACAAGCTGTGTAGTTGCATTATATTGCTTGGATAGAGCCTATTCACTGAGATTCATTATTTCGATAATCACTGTCTTGGTTTGATCTTTAACCAAAGGATTTTATGTTGAATAAATAAAATATCCTTCACTACACGTTAATTCTAATCTAAAGTGAAAAGGAGGTACCTAGTCCACCACCAACTTTTTATTTGATAAGAGTATGAAGTTGTGTGTAATACTTTTTAATAATTTTTTATTTGGTAAGTCCGTTTTTTTAATTTAAAGATTGCTAATAAATTTATTAATCAATAAATACAAAGAGGGTCCAACAAAAAACCGAAAAGGATCCTAGCAGCAAGGTGGGCTCCCACATCTTTCCAAAATTTTATTAATAAATAGCAATATGTACATAGCAATTACAAGAAAAATAGGTCAAAAAACCCCCTAAAAAATTATAAAATACTTGAATCTAAAATAAGAAACATTAGAAAATTAATAGAAGTAAGAAAAAGAAAGGTCTTTTATCATAGTTAAGCCCTTCCCCAATTCCTAGCAAACACTCTCTCTTATCCATGATATCAGCAACAAAATTTGCCTCTCAATAAGTATGCTCAAAATTAATTGTATCATAAGATTGTTACACTTGAATCCAACGATTTTTGACCATCCAAGGTACATCCGAATTTGTTAAAGCCGTGACAACACTTGTTAAATCAAAACGAATAATAATGTTTCGAACACCCCCATTTAGAAGCCCACTCCAATCCAACAATAATATCAAAAAGTTCGGCCATATAATTATTAATAATACGAAGATCAATACTCATAGCTCCCACTATATTGCAATCAACATCCCTAACCAAAACACTTGCTCCTACCACTCCTAGATTACCTCTATCCGCGCCATCACAACGAAGAAGCAAAACATTTCTAGGTGGAGGATTCCAAAAACATTCAATTTGCTGGGATAGTTTTACCTTGTTGTAATGGTTCAGACAGGGACGAGCTTTTTTAATATTGCTCCCGTATGGACGTGCCATTTCATATTACCGAACTAAGGAACTCTATACCGGTATGGGTTAAAAGAAATATCGTAATGACCCGTAAGTCCTTTTGTTGTAAAGGTCAACGAAAATATTATCGATAGTTTGAGCGATAAGTGATAGCCATTACAAATCAATACGCGATCAACGTCAATTCGAGATCAACAAACTTACGGACGGTAATATGAGAGATGATCTACAAACTTATCAACAATATCACTTCACTTATCGATGATAAGTGATACTTATATCGTATGATCCAATATATTACCGGTGATAAGTTTGCGCAGACCGATCATATATAGATCGGTGGGGGGTTCTGTCAAGCTTTGGAAACAAAAGGATAAGTTTGTGACCATGTCCATTGTTACCAAGGGGTCATCCGAATCACCATCATCGACTATCCCACCGTAATTATCGTGCTCACAAACTTCACCACCATTCTCGCTATCCTCATCCTCAAAATCCCGACCTTCTTCTTCATACAACCAACGTCCATAACCGATCAACAAGAGAAAGATTTGTTCCAAAGATTTACAGAACCCCCTCATGCATCAAGCGGAGAAATCTTTTGTACCCCTAACCTCTATAGGAACAAGAGATGTCCACTGGAACTTACAATTACTGAATATAGACTAAACAGTTGTATTCTTTGTTGTGACAATGTTGTCCTTGTTGTGCATACATCCTAAACATCGTGTAAGCTGTGTTGTCCAGGACATTAACTATTGTAAACGATGTTATACACCGTACTGTCCTATTGTCCAGTGAAATTCAAGACAACGAGAGGACAGAGTCGAAAAGCGAAGAAAATTTATGACACGCTTGGCATTTGCGGATTTGTCCGGGCGGGAAATGACCGAAGTACCTTAGTTTGGAATTTTAATATTTCCGCCCCTTATTTTGTCAATCGCAATATTTACGTCCCCCAACACGGTATTGCGCCTTTTACCTTTTTGCGACGAACCCGGATGAAATTTAGAATTGATAAGTCTTCCACAGTATTATGCATAAAACTTTTCAAATGAATCGAATGCTCATAAATAAGATGAAAGATGCGTTTCTTTAAGAATTCCAGATTCTTCTTTCCGTACACCACTTTGTTCCGAGTTAACCACAATTCTGATCGAACAACCAAATTAAAAATTAGCCATAAATCCTTAATGATGCGACTACACCCTTTAGCTTATTTACAGGACGTTATTAGATTCAAATGAGGACGGAGATTAAAAATACCTGCAATCTATGTACAAATCTGTTCCACAAAGTCACAGGTCCACAAAATGTGTTCCAAGGATTCTTCTTCAGTTTTGCAAAGATAACATTGGCTTACTAGACTGATTTTGAACCGACTTTTGAGCTTGTCAGCAGTAGCACAAACTTCACGCACTATTTTCCAATTCTGGGCAGCAAGGTTCAGATGAAACACCTTTTTCCAAAGCAATGCATAAATGTCTAGTTCTTCATACTTATTTCTAATGACTTATTTTGCCGAACGAACAGAACAAAAAACCTTCAGATCCGGCATCCAAACATGGATATCATCACCTCCCATTGGCCTTGGTAAGTCTTCTAAAGCAACTCTAGCGCGAAGAACATTTTTCCTGTGATTATCAGGAATAGATTCATCAAAACATCACTAACTCTTACCATGCTGTCCAACCCCTCCGGACCAATAAGATCAGCAATGCTGTAGTTACCGAGCCAAACATCAAAATAAAGAGAAGTTGATTGCCCATCACCAAGTAAAACTTTAGTATTACGGTCCACATCCCTAGACACTAATTTTATACCATGCAAGATAAAATATTTTACCCCATACTCCTTTATTCTATCCTCTTTTGTAGTGAATTTCGCATGAAGAAAGCTAGACCATTTCTTTTTAGAAGTACGAATGTTCCACCACAACTTTATGAGAAAAGCTTTATTGGTAACAACCGTTTTAGAAATCCCTAACCCACCTTTCTTTTCTGGTCAACACACTTTATCATAAGCTACAATCAACATTTTACTCACTTCTGAATCACCCGACCAAAGAAAGTTATGGATAACCCTTTCACATTGATCAATAAATTTACGAGGCCATTTATACACTTTCATGTTGTGGATTGAATAGCTATCAATCACATGGTTAATAAGAACCACACGATCTTGAAAAGAAAGAATCCTTCTCTTCCAAACCGATAATTGATTCTTAATTTTATGAATCACACAACACCAGGCATTATTTGGACACCCAAATATCGATCCGCGAATATAGAAACCTCCATACCCAATAACTTTGTGATAGTCCGACATCTACTCATAGAGTTTCCACCGTATACACCTTACTTTTTTGATGAAAAACAGTTTCACAAGAAGCAATTTGATATTTACCAAGCAAGTTTGATAAATTTCGGAAGCTCTTCATATTGCCTTTGCAAAAGATCATTATGTCATCAGCAAAGAAAATATGAGTTGGAGAAATACCTTTTTTTGGCAGCATTAAAGTCATAATTTTTCCAAGAAAAATCTTGGTGAGATTTCTACTAAGCACATCTCCAATCAGCACAAAAATTAGAGGCGATAAAGGATCACTCTGCCTCAAACCTCTATTTATTTTGAAGAAACCCTCAGAACTTCCATTAAGAAAATTGAAATATGAGCTGAATTGAGGATCATGAGAATCCAAGAACACCAATACCTTCAAAAAAATTCTAAGATAAAAGACCATCTAACAGTGTCAAAAGCTTGAGAAATATCCAATTTAAGACCCACGTTACCATCTTTTCGCTTACTTTTCAAATCATTAACCTTTTTCGAAGAAACGCTGATATTCTCGTGAATGTTTCTTCCTTTCATGAAAGCAACTTGTTCCTCCGAAATAGCTTATCAAGAACACCACCCAGTCTTGTAGCAAAGATCTTAGTAAAAATTTTAAAGAAAAACTTACTTAGACCAATAGGACGAAAGTTACGAAGAGTATTAGCTCCCCTTATCTTAGCCAATAACATAAAGAGACTTTAGTTAACTCCATTAGGAATTATTTGATGCTGCCAGCAGTAAATAATAATATTAAAAAGATCTTGTTGAATCACTTCCCAACAATGTTTGTAAAAACAGTCAGAAAACTCATCAGGCGGAGCACTGTCTTCTCCCAAGTTATAAACCTCTGCTTTAATTTCTTTCATTGTAGGTAGTGCATCCATAGCTTGACTCTCAACTTCGGAGATGCTGCCATGCTCATAATGAAAAAGATTATCCTATATAGGTAGTTCAAACCCATTAAATGTGGCTTCAAAAAATTGAACCGTGTAATCTCTAAGATGATTACAGTTAGTGATAGTATTATCGTCATCATCTATCAGCTCCGAAATCACATTATTACTCCTACGAGTACAAAAATTTGCATGGAAGAAAGAAGTATTACTTGTACCATCTACCAACCACTTATTTCAGGATTTTTGCTTCAACATAATGGAATGCGGCATATAAATATCCTGTAGAATAACATTTGCTTCCTTCATAGAATTTAGCTTTGTTTCATCCCAGGATCCTCATTTGAGTTAAGTAGAGCAACCTCCATTCTCATCTTGGCCTGCTTTAACCGAGAATAAACATTACCAAAAACTCTTAGGTTCTAGTCCTTCATTGCAGCTTTGAGCCTCTTTAATTTGTATGGAAAAATATAAGCTGGAAAACTAATTACTGGAGCATTCCAACTATCAATTACCATATTCCAGAAATTCGGATGTGTAAGCCACATCTTTTGAACTTGAAAAGGAGCTCGCTTCAATCTTGAATTAACAAAAGGATAACCAATAAGAGGAAAATGGTCAGAAACTTCTCTTGGAAGAGCTTTACACGGCCAATTTTAGAATTTTGTTAGACTCGCCTCATTAATTATACCACGATCCATATTGCAGAGAATTTTACGTACACCCGATTGACCATTAGCCCAAGTGTAACTAGAACCCAATGAATCTGCTTCAAAGAGGTTATCGTTGTCCATCCAATCATTAATAACTGAAGTTCTTGGCTCACAACCTCCCTTTTTCTCTTCATTGCGTAAAACACAATTAAAATCTCCAATAACTAACCACGGGGTATTGTCATCAGTGGAAGAAAGTTGTTGCCATAGTCTTCTCCAAGTTACCTGAAAACAACTTGCACGAATAAAAGATATCAAAACACCCTTTGTCTCAATAGTTATAGTATCCATATCAATGGACCAAAAAAATCCATATATTACCCTTTGAAGATCCGGCTGAATTATGAATAACTTCTTTTTTGTAACCATCTACATAAAGTTTCTAAATAAAATTTAAAGTACAGTGCACTTTAGGTTCAGTCAAACTGAAAACTTCGGGTTTAAAATCCTTAATTAATTCATTCAACTTGCACTGAGCATTGTCTCGTGCAACTCCGTTAATGTTCCAATACATAAAGCACATTATAAACAATGAGATGCAGAGTTATTAAGCAACTTTGAAACATCCTTAGGTTCAGCCAAACTGAAAACTTCAGGTTTAAAATCCTTAATTAATTCATTCAACTTGCACTGAGCATTGTCTCGTGCAACTCCATTAATGTCCAATACATAACACACATTATAAACAACGAGATGTAGAGTTATTAAGCAACTTTGAAACATCCCCAGCATTCTTTAGTAGATGCGGTGAACATCCTTTTAAAACAAGGTTTCCCAAAGAAGTATTTTCCACTTCCGATTCAGAAAGTGACCCAGAATTTTGATTTTCCTTAGACTTACCATCACTAGCAATATTAGCCTTCCCGCCCTCCTAGTTTCCTGCTCATCATTAAACTGCGCATTAGAGTCTGAATCTTTCAAAATAACATAAGCTTCACCATTAACCCCGGGAGCTAAATTTAGAATACCAAATTTATTTTTCATCAAAAGTTCTTCACCCGCCAATAAAATATTACAAAGAGGAGTTGGAGAAGTAGCAAAAATCCTATCAGGATTAGGAGCCTTAGTTCCAACCGTACCTGATTTAGTTTTAAGCGGCCTAGTTTCACCCACTCTGCCACTATTAATTAAAACTGAATTTTAAGCTAATGTCTATTTAGTTCTCACCAATTCAACAAACGCAACATCAAAATCAACTTGGGATTTCGATAAAGCCTCCTCCAGCTGCTTAGTCTTCACCAACTGAGCAGCAAACTCCAAATTAACTTCTTCTATAACCAAATTAGATGTCTTTTCCGGAACAAAATGAATAACTGGAGCTTTTTTACCCTTCTTGGTTTTAGCCAATTGCCACTGCTTTCTTGAGTTTGACTATGAACTTCCCTTGGAAATATTCTTCTCCCCAATGATCAAAGGAAGATTAGCTTTAGATTGCTGCTTGGTAGTATCCTGTTGTTGCTGCTTTCCTACATTAACTTTATTATTTTTCCTACAGTCTACATCAATGTGCCCAATAAGTTTACACTTGGAGCAAAACTTTGGAATCTTAAGAATATCAATAGGTTTCCAAAAATCTAAACCACCAACTGAAACATGAATTGTATCTGTATTATGTTCCTTTTAACAATTAAAATACAAAATTTTAATGCCAAAAAAAAAAAGAACAAAAAGAACAAACACACACACAAGAATTCTGTTAACGGGAAAACTATAATTTTGTATAAAAATCTCGGGACCTAGCCAGTTTAAACACCGTACTGTATTAGCCCTACCAATACTATCAGACTTCAGACTGGAATGTCGATTGATACTGAATCGAACCTCCGAGAAAATTAGCTTAAGTAGTGCTCCTTACGTCTGTTGGATCTCGCAAGACCCTACACACTTGATTCCCCTAGATGACGTTCATTAAAACCCCTAGGAGTTGCTTTAGCCGCAATTGAGACTTTTAACTATTCTGCCTCTAACAAATAACCTATTGATTTTCTCCAAAAGGATATACAATCAAGGTAAAGGAAATCTGTTTTCTTATGAGGTATCCTCAAGTATTTTCACAAGGAAACTGAGGTCTATATAGGGTGACTCTACCCGCAACTAGGATATAAAAGTGCCAGGATTTAAAAGATGGTTTGCAGGAAGATCTCTATTTATAAGTAAAATGACGAGATGACAAAAGATTATTTCAACAAGATGTACACTTGGTATATAGCGTAAGTGTGAAATCGAACCAATCTATGGGATCGTACCAAGTATTTGATTAACATACAAATGTATTTAATTTAATTATAAATATAAAGAAATATACGCGGAAGTAAACTAAATCACACGACACACAAGATTTTCTTAACTAGGAAAACTAAAAGGCATAAAAACCCCGAGACGAAGTCCCGTTTTGAATACTCACATAATCAAGCCGCTATACAAATTGACTACCGCAGCTTCGTATAGTTGAGACCAATTAAACTACTCCAAGTTACTCAGCTCCTTCAGTATCCCTGCACTTTAAATCAATCTGGCTTAAGCAACAAGGTAGAGTCCACTATCTCAATAGTTTATGAAGATTTCACCAAACCAACTCCTTTGGATAGTAATCCGAAACAGTAAAAGACTAGCCTGTTTCTGTAACATCTCTACTCTCAAAAATTAAATCAGAGATAATTTGAGTAAAAAATCTCTTTCGTTTAATCAATATAAACTCCTCTGTCGGTCGCACATCAAGTAAGACAAAGACTATCGAGATAATCAATCTTAGTGTACGAACTATCAAAGCAGATTTCAAAGAAAAATAACTAGATAGCTTGTTGATCTATATAACAAGCTTGATGTTTATCAAGATAAACAACTTGTTGCATCCCAGTCAATCAAATGTGCAAGAAGTATCACAAATATCAGAATACCAAAAAGAAATTCTAATAGTCTTCAATCTTTAAAGTACATGTATAAAAAACTTGATTCCCACTAATGATCGATCATACACAGAACTGAGTCTGTTAATAATGGATGTTTACTAGTCTTATCTTCAGATCTTGAATCAATAAAGCAAATATGAACTCGTCAATCCTTGAACTAGTTCGAGTGACCTTATATCAGAAGAGAAGGATCAAAAAATAAACGAACTAGATTTATCAAGGTCCAACTTCACCATTAGTCAATCAAATCAATAATCGAAAACTATAATAACAGTACAAGTTAGTTTCTTACCAACGGTAGTGCTAAAAGTTTTTTGATCCCACATACGACCTTTTATGAAGGCTACGTAAGACTTCACCTAATTATGATACTCTCATTTCTCAATGAGTGTGGAAACAATACTACTAGTGGGATTCCCACACAAATGGCAAGGAAGTGTGTTCTGGGATAAGTTTGTAAGAATACAAGATATACTTTCTATAATGTAAATACCAAGGCTTGTTTGGACAACTAGGAATTACCAAATCCGAAAATCCTAAAGATATGTAATAATAATATATTTTCGGTTTTGTTATTTTCCAACTATGATCCAATACTAATACCGAAATTTCTCTTGGATGACAACTAATATTAGATAGCATACAACATATACTAAAAATGCGGGGGTCTAACAACCACACCCAACAATTCGTTTGTCAATCTGAGAGGAATTACTCCAATATACTTTCTAGAGAATCAACTAGACAGTCAGACTCAATCTAGAGTAAAGTATATCAAAGAGTTTAATATCTCTGTTTGACGGTAAAAACTGGTTCTGCTGTTTTTGGTGAATTTGGGCGTGTTGAAGAGAAACGAATTCAAACCCTAAACAATGGACTGCACGGGAGTACTTTTAGATTCGAGAGATCAATCTGTAAGACTCTGGCCTAAACAAAAAAATGGTCGTTCCAGATTCAATTCGGTCACAAAGTGAAGGAGAAGGGGTTGATCTTAGGGAGGGAAGCGAAGAAGGTGTTTGAGATCAGAATGTTGAATTATGAAGGTGTGGATGTTTTATGACTTTTATCAGAATGTGGAACTGGCTTGCAGAATGTAAGCTATCAGTTCTTGGTGTTTTCCGGATACTGTGTTGATAACACTTGTGTAGTTTTGAAATAGGTTGAAAAACTATTTATATAAGTCATTGAGCGCACCCTTATCTCATAGGAAGTGGAGGAAGTTAAGTAATGGAGAAGTGGAGTCGTTAGGAAGGTGATAATCATCGTGTTTCCGTTATGAGGGAAGATTGATCACATTTTCACCCACTACTCTCATTACTATTAACCGCCTGTCTTTCCTGATACTTTCTCATAATGGGCACGTTGCACGCCGCATGCTGTAAACCGCAAGACCAATACCCCAGTGAGCATCCCCCAGTTTGTGACATGTTTGATGTCTCGAGTAAGTGGGTCGAGTCATGAGACTCGTCGTTGAAAGAAGCACACAGTGCTTTTAGGTCAAATAATAAATTATTTGTGATACCAATATTTATAAAACATTTCTCATAATCCATGTGTATGAAGCATTGCTTTTAACCAAGCAGCTGAAAATAATCGATGTGCAAGAAGCATCGTTGTTTTAGAGCTCGATCGAATCAGTCACGAATTGAGCGTCTTAAAAGAAGTAGCACAAACGACCAACTTTGGGTGATCGTTCGAGAAACCTATGGGTGAACTACCACTTGGTCGATCACTCCTTGTGGAGGATGGGTGGCTGGTGATCACGGTGTCACCCCGTTGGCCACCTAGAATCCGATCTCAACCGTCCGACCAGGCTAGCGAAGTTGGACTTGTCGCGGGTAGGTCGATCGACAAAGGGAGGAGTTGGGCCGCCAATGAACACATTGTTACTTCTTCGATCGTTCGAGATGCGATCTAGGTTGTCCAACTAGGCTGGCTAAGTTGGACGGATGCAATGGATTTTGAGACCGTTTTTGCCGGTCTCAACACGTTTGAACTTGTTTTGCCAACACCGCGATCACCCACATTGGGGTTAATCGTTCGAATCACTGCGGGTGTACTAAGTGGAATTCGTTTGTCCAGGGCATTAGTAGGCCCTCCGGTGGTAACCATGATGATCGCCTAGTTCTTCCAGGAGTAGGCTAGGCTTGTTGAATTGTATGGCCAAATTGTGTGGCCGCGATAATTTATGAGACTGATATTAACAGTCTAGATTTTACCTAAAGAATTTAAGCGTGTTTGATCGATCTAACTTAAAAGTGCGTCGATACAAAATTCTCTTTGTCAGAGAGTGATGAAGCCTGTGTGAGTACTTCCATGCAGATCTCAACACTGACACTTCGGGAGATTCATGCTACTCTGCCGAGAGTGAACATTTAATCGTCATGTCATGTCAATATTGAGAGTTCGGCTGGGAACATAACATAGGAAAATACTAGGCAAGTCATGCATTAGTGAATAATGTTGGTGGAAGATAAATTTCACATAATATTTTGGGATTGCTGTTGCACGCACCATTCTGAGTAAATTTCATATATACAGATATATTGAACTGCTCAATACATATGTGAGCGAAGAGGCTTAAGCACTCATTGCTTTTAAATGGCTTATGTTCCTTTGCAGGATGACATCGCATTAAATACAGGGTTTACAATTTTAGCCCTTGAACTAAAAACCACCATCAACAATCTCTAACTCTTAATTCAATCTGCAATCAGCAAACAGAAATCTACGAGCCCGATTGAATATAAGAGGAGCAACTTGAACGACACCAAAGACCAATGTTCAAGTGTCAATCAATTTAAATCAACAACCAATGGTTGGATATTCTAAATGATTGATATAAATGCACAACCTGTGATATTTCAATTATATAACCAAATATAATGCGGAAAATAAATAACACAGACACTATAAATTTTGTTAACGAGGGAACCGCAAATGCATAAAAACCCGGGACCTAGTCCAGATTGAACACCACACTGTGTTACGCCGTTACTCTAGCCTACTACCAATTAACTTCGGACTGGACTTAGTTGAACCCTAATCAATCTCACACTTATTCAAGGTACAGTTGCATTCCTTACGTCTCTGATCCCAACAGGATACTACGCATTTTATTCCCTTAGTTGAACTTACCCACAACCAAGAGTTACTAAGAACAAAGTCGAAGACTTGATAAACAAATCTGTCTCACACAGAAAAGTCTATAGATTGAATAAATCTGTCTCCCATAGAAATACCCAAGAGTTTTTGTTCCGTATTTTTATAAATCAAGGTGAACAAGAACCAATTGATAAAGCGGTCTTATATTCCCGAAGAACAGCCTAGTATTACCAATCACCTCACAATAATCTTAATTGACTAGAGAAACAAGATATTGTGGAATCACAAACGATGAGACGAAGATGTTTGTGATTACTTTTATCTTGCCTATCGGAGAAATTAATCCCGAGTCAATTATTTCAATCATTCTTAATGCGATAGAATCGGGCAAGATCAGAACACGCAACTACAAAGAAAATAGTTGGGTTTGGCTTCACAATCCCAATGAAGTCTTTGAAGTCGTTAACCTACAGGGTCTAGATAGAAACCCACGGTTAAAGGAGAATCGACTCTAGTTATGCAACTAGTAACACACATGAGGTGTGGGGATTAATTTTCCCAGTTGCTAGAGTTCTCCTTTATATAGTTTTAAAATCATGGTTTTCAATCCAAGTTACCTTGGTAACAAAGCATTCAATATTCACCGTTAGATGAAAAACCTGATTCAACCAAGCTAATATATTTCAACCGTTAGATCGAACTTATCTTGTTACACACAAATGAAATGTACCTTCATTTAGGTTTATGTAACCGTACCTAAACGTGTACACCATGTTGGTTCACAAATAGTTAACCGAGGTTATCCATATGATTACTCTCATATCAACCTTATTCATCTTAACCATAACTAGTTCAAATGACTCAAATGAAACTAGTTAAAGAGTTGTTTAATTGCTATATTCTCATAGAATTATACAAGAACACAATTGAAGCAAAATCAGTTTGATTCACTCGAATCAATCATGAACATCATAGCCACGGTTTGCAAAGATTGCATTCTTTATTATATAAATGTTTATGTTCATGTACAAAACCCATTTTAGAACTTTAACCTTCAAGTATGCAAACGGATACGCATACTTGAAATACCTAGACTAAGATTGGGTTTCTTCAGTACGCAAACGGGTACGCGAACTTTCATTCCCAACAGAAATTCTCGGATATGAACCTGTACGCCAGTACACAAACGGGTACACATACTTAGGTTCCCGAATTTCCCAAACCAACCGGTACGCAAACGAGTGCGCTAACTATGGTTCTCGGACATGGATTACATATGTTCAAGAGTGCACAACATGACATATCCAATAATGGTTAAGTGTTCTAAACTCTTATTTCAATCATTGAAATTTTGTTAGAGGATGACAATAGCTGTTTTTACACACTATTAGCATCAAAGCAATTTTCAAGTTATTGAAATAACCATAGAGAAACATTCCAAGACAAACACCAAATGATTGTATCACATAAACCATGTAAGATGTTACTCGGAAATTTTCTCATGATATAAGATGAACTTGGTCGAAGCGAAAGCTTGCCAACACATATTTCGAGAAATATGTAAGCTAGATAAACTCATCTCGAAATCTCAAATGTGTATATATAAAACTATATCGTAACACGACTTACGTCTCAATATAGGAGATAGAGTAGAAATAGACTTTCCAAGTGATAGATGAGTTTAAGTCTCCACATACCTTTTGTCGATGAAGTTCCACAAGCTCCCCTTAGTAGTTCTCCGTCTTCAAATGATGAACGTCGTGAAGTCTAAGCTCAACTACACAATTTATGTCCTAGTCCGAGACATCTATAAATAGGCTAGAAATCAAGACTTATAGTTTTGATCACTAACATTGACAAACATGCTTGAGATAGCAATGCATGCGAGTTCGACCGAGTAGTGCTCTAACAATCTCCCCCTTTGTCAATTTTAGTGACAAAACTATCAATACATATGGATTACAAAATAAATTTTTTTTGTAGCTTCTCATCCAAATACTTGATCTCCTTGGCATCTTCAACACGACTCAAAAACTTCGTCACTTCCAAGTACTCCATGATTCTAAACGTGTTCAACTCAGCATCATAGTTGTTGAAGATCCGTAGCGATAACAATGAGAAAACAAATGCTCGCAATCATTGTAATACAGTGTCATAGTATTATTACACAGCATTAAAGTTCTATTGTATCACAACTTTGACAACAATACTAGGGTGATATGTATCACTCCCCCTTAGTCAATACTTTATCTCGACATGAAAACCACTCCCCATTACATAATGATCCGTTAACCATATGTATTTGTAGTATGAAACTATACATTAATTCTCCTCCTTTTTGTTAATAAAAATTGGCAAAGGTACGACAACTAATGGGATCCTCATGAAATTTTCACATAGATACTTCATGACCAAAAGAGAATAACATACCAACTTATTTAGATGCAATCATAAAGTCGAAGCTAAATGCATTCATCAAGGAGTTTATAAAGATACAAGAAAACCCCTATAATATTCCACAACCGCACTCCCCACAAAGATTTGATAATAAAGCACAAGTTCAAAAAGAACTCTCCCCCATAATATGTCATTCCCGAAAGAACAACAAAGGCGACCTTGTTTTTACAAGAAAAGAAGGATTTCTTTGGACATAACCAAATCACATGAAAACATGGATTTGAATCCAAAAATCTCAATTGAATCAACCACAAAAACGATCAATTAAATCGTCCATGCTCGACATAAGAGAACTTATGGAGCCTCACAGTATATGCACAAAAAGTGTGGATCGGAGATCGACCAATACTGCGGAATACACAAGGATTCATCTTATTTTTCATCACTATTTGCACAATGACATACAATAGACTCAATCCTTGTAAACAAAAGTTTTATCATTTCTTCCATCAAAATAATGACTTAAAAGGCTTTAACTTTTGTTTGTCAAAAGTTCATTCTATCTTTTATCAATATTTTCATACCGACATAATAGAGATAATTTTTGAACAAGTATGGGACAATCACAGGTTCACGGACGTAAACAACATATCCCATAACAATTTGCAATATATAAAATCATAAAGATTAAAATTGAAAAAATCATCTTCCAAAATCTACAAATGATCATAGAAGAGAAGTAATCCAAGAATCCAAGTGCCCAAGTCCAAGAGAAGTGGAACAAGTGCGACGAAACGGAGCAAAACACTCAAAAGCAAGAGTCGGGACAAAAACCAATCTTAACTCATCCAAATCCAAGAATTATCACTACCATTCTGAAGAGAATTCAAATAAGAAGAGAATACAAAAAGAATGAGGTCACTCCGAGTTCATACAAAGAAGTTGCGGCCAAAACGAGTTTACCAAATATCAACGTCTACAGGCCAATATGCACACGGGTTTGCAAACGAATTTTCGCGACCTGGAGCAGTATGAAAATGGGTATGCGTACTAAAATCCCTGGATTTTGCTTTTAAATGATGGTATGCATACCTGGTATGTTTATCATGAAGTCCAAACATCCCGAATTATTATTTTCAAACCTAAACACTTAAGAACCTTAAACACAGATCAAGTTAGGTAGAAATGAACGATAAGCAAGGTACATAGATCATTATAAGTACTCTAAGCAAATAGTAAAAACATAAATCTTGCTTAAGTTTATAGACATACCTTTTTAGAGGAATCCAATCGAATTATACAACCTTACCAAACATAATCTGTGCGCCCCAATTCTCGTGCTTCCCTCACCGTATATATAACAGGGCATTCCTTGGCGAGGATGCACTTACAACACAATCAAGTTGTGTTGAGGTGAACAAGGTCTTGCTCACCACAAGTGACTGAAACAGACTTTTCCGCAACTATGGATTTTTCACCATCTACAGTTTTTGGCTTATTCTGTTTCACTTTTGGATTATCATGAAAGAGATCGCTTTTGGAACCTTTCACATCCAAATCCATCTTTCCAAAGAACTTTTTAAGTTCCAACATCATGGATACTGCCTTCTCCATAGTCATGGAATTTTCTGGGAGATCATTCCTTTTCACACTCAAAGCATCATTGACTTTCTTTGGTATCCACTTCTGAGTACGTTCAAGAACAACCGGAACCTTCTTCCCATTACTCTCTTATAGATTTCTCGAAAGAGAAGTGGATTGACTATTCTTTTGCAAGTTAGTCTTTCTCCAATTGGGAGTATCGGATCTTTTCTTCGTCTTTACAAATTTATTCTTTTGATAATCATTACAATTGTGAAAAGACTTCGTATGACGTTTATAGGCAAATCCAGGATTATCACAGTACTGATTCCTTTGCCTAAAGGTTGGACGCTTATAACCCGTAATGTCAAGAGAGTTAGACTTAACATATGATCCCGGTTTAATCACTTCTTTTGACACCCAAACAAGAATATCATGAAGTTTTTCATTCCTTATACGAAAACGACATCCCATTTTCAGGTGACCTTTGTTTCCACAATAATGACAAATATAAGGAACGTTCTTACCCGGATTCATGTGTGCTGGTTTTGGAGGTTGATATACTTTGCTCTTTTGAACCTTAACTGTCGGTGAAGGTATTTCACTTTTGCCATCAATGGAAACCTTTTATTGAGAAGAATCACTAGCCTTGACAAATTTTACCTCTTTGCTAATGAAAAAGCGGGGGTCTAACAACCACACCCAATATTTCGATTAGCAATCTGTGTGGACAAACTCCAATATACTTTTAAGATAATCAACTAGACAGTCAGACTCAATCTTAATAAAAGTATATCAAAGAGGTATATCTCTCTTTCTCGATTCAATACTTACTCAAGCAAATAGAAATTTGCGATTCTAATTGAATACAAGAGAAATCACTTGAACCGTACCAAAGACCAATGTTCAAGTATCGGTCAATTTCGATCAACAACCAAAGGTTGGATTTCCCAACTGATTGGTTCAACGCACAACCTGTGATATTTCAATTATATAAAAAAAATATAATGCGGAAAAGAAATAACACAGGCACCAGAAGTTTTGTTAACAAGTAAACCGCAAATGCAGAAAAACCCCGGGACCTAGTCCAGATTGAACATACACTGTATATTGCTGCTACAGACACTAGCCTACTACAAACTAACATCAGTCTGGACTGTATTTGAACCCCAATCAATCTCACACTGATCCAAGGTACAGTTGCGCTCCTACGTCTCTGATCCCAGCATGATACTATGTTCCCTTAAATGATCTCACCCACAACTAAGAGTTGCTACGAGTCTACGACCCAAAGGCGAAGACTTTAGTAAAAAAATTTGTACCACACTGAAAAGTATACAGTAATAGATAAATCCGTCTCCCACAGAAATACCTACGAGTTTTTGTTCCATCTTTTGATAAATCAAGGTGAACAGGAACCAGTTGATAAAGCATACTTATATTCCCGAAGAACAACTCAATATTAACAATCACCTCACAATAATATTAATCGACTAGCGAAAGAAGATATTGTGGAATCACAAACGATGAGACGAAGATGTTTGTGACTTCTTTTATATCTTGCCTATCGGAGAAATCAATCTCAAGCCAATCTTATGATTGTACTTATTACGATAGAAACTGCAAGATCAGATCACACAACTACAAGAAAAGTAGTATTGGTCTGGATTCACAATCCCAATGAAGTCTTCAAGTCGTTAACCTACGGTCTCAGTAGAAACTTAAGGTTAAAGGAGAATCTACTCTAGCTAATACAACTAGTATCACACAGGAGGTGTAGGGATTAGGTTTCCCAGTTGCTAGAGTTCTCCCTTATATAGTCTTTCAAATCAGGGTTTGC
This sequence comes from Papaver somniferum, assembly GCF_003573695.1. NCBI lineage: Eukaryota > Viridiplantae > Streptophyta > Magnoliopsida > Ranunculales > Papaveraceae > Papaver > Papaver somniferum. Next base: position 82,293,663 of record NC_039363.1, read on the forward strand.
AATCAATGTTATCTTAGTAACAAAGCATTCAATATTCACCGTTAGATGAAAACCGATTAGATTCAAGCTAATATCTTTCAACCGTTAGATCGAAACTTACATTGTTACACACAAATGAAATGCACGTTTATTTAGGTTTGTGTAACCGTACCCCAACATGTACATCTAGTTGGTTCAATAGTAGTTAAACCAATGGTTAGCCATATGAGCACTTTCATATCAACCATATTCTTCTTTACCATAACTAGTTCAAATGACTCAAATGAAGTAGTTAGAGAGTCGTTCAATTGCTTAGATTTTATAGAGTTGTTCAATCGAAGAAAAAACGGTTTGATTCACTCGAATCGATTCATGAATTTTATAGTCACGGTTTGCAAATTTGCATTCCTTAGTTTATATAAGTTTAAGTTCACGCATAATCGTTTTTAGAAAATAACCAACTTAAGTACGCGGACTGGTACGCGAACTTAAGTACCCGGAATAAGTTTGTAAGCAGTTCACAAACTCCAGCATATTTTCTCGGAAAGAGAACCTCCGACAGTACGCGGACTGGGTTCGCGGACTCTAGTTCCGGTTTTCCTGAGCAGCAAAGTACGCATACTTTGGTTCAAGGAATAAGGACTTATACATGTATGAGTTACCACACAATTCTTATATCCAACAATGGTTATATAATCTAAACTCTCATTTCAATCATTGAAACATTCTTAGAGGACGTTATATAGTTGTTTTTCACATACTATTTTTCGTCAAAGAAATTTTCAAGTAATTGAAACTTAACATGACTTTCATCACTAGTAAAGAAGAACTTGGCCAAAGCGAAAGCTTACCAACGCATATTTAGAGAAATAGATAAGCGAGATAAACTCGGCTCGAAATAGAAAATGTGTATAATCAAAGTTTGTATAGAAAAACGACTTTTGTCTCAAAATAGGAGATAGAGTAGATAGACTTTTGAGTGATAGATAAGTTCAAGTATCCACATACCTTTTAGTCGATGAAGTTCCACCAGTTCCTTGAGTAGTTATCTGTCTTTGTATGATGATCGTCATGGAGTCTTTAGCTCAACTACACTTTTTATCCTAGTCTGAGACTTAGCTATAAGTAGACTAGAAATTAAGACTTATAGTTTTGATCACTAATATTGACAAACATGCTTGATATAGCAATGCATGCGAGTTCGACCGATCAGTGCTCTAATAATCTCCCCCTTTGTCAATTTTACTGACAAAACTATCAATACATATGGAATACAAAAATAGATAAATAAACTTTTGTAGCTTCTCTTCCACATGCATGATCTTCTTGGTTCTTCAACATTACTCGAAATCTTCGTCACTTCCAAGTACTCCAATGATCCCAAAGGTTGTAAGTTTAGTATCACCGTTGTTGAAAATTCGTAGTCATAACAATGAGAAAACAAGAATTCTCAATCACTGTTATACAGTGTCATAGTATTATTACACAGCATCAAAGTTCAATTGTATCACAAGTTCGACAACAATACTATGGTGATATGTATCACTCCACCTTAGTCAATACTCCATCTCACATGGATACCACTCCCCTTACATAATGATCCGAAAATCATATGTATTTGTAGTGTGAACTACACATTCATTATTACACAACATCAAAGTTCAATTGTATCACAACTTCGACAACAATACTATGGTGATATGTATCACTCCACTTAGCCAATACTCCATCTCACATGGAAACCACTCCCCCTTGCATAATGATCCGAAAATCATATGTATTTGTAGTGTGAACTACACATTAATTCTCCCCCTTTTTGTCAATAAAATTGGAAAAGTTACGAAAACTAGAGGGATCCTAATGAAATTTCCATAGAGACATTTCATGACCAAAAGAAAGCACATATCAACTTTTTAGATGCCATCATATAGCCGAAGCTAAGTGCATTAATCAAGGAGTTTATAAAGATACAAGATAACCCCTATAATATTCCACAGCCGCACTCCCCACAAAGATTTGGCAATTAAGCACAAGTTCAATTAAGAACTCTCCCCCATAACATGTCATTCCCGAAAGAACAACAAGAGCGACCTTAATTTCACAAGAAAAGAAGGATTTCTTTGGACATAACAAATCACATACAAATATGAATTTGAATCCAAAAATACTAAATTAAATTATCCACAAGAAAAACCCATGATTAATTTAATCGGAATACACAACTAAATTACCACAAGAGTGTGATCAATTGAATTGGTCATGCTCGACATAAGAGAACTTACGGAGCCGCATAGTATATACGTAAAATATGGATCAGGGAAGATCAATATCGCGGAAGAGACAAGGATTCATTCTATTTTCCATCACTATCTGCACAATGACATACAATAGACATAATCCTCGTAAACAAAAGTTCATCCTATCTTCCATCAATATTTGCATAATGACATATAATAGGCTTAAAACTTTTGTGATGTCAAAAGTTCATTCATTCTTTTATCAACGCATGCATATCGACATATGAAATACTTCACTTTTGACAAGGTATAGGACAATCATAGTTCACGGACGCAAACACACATATCCCATAATAAGTTGCAATATATAAAACCATAAAGATTAATACTGCAAAAATCATCTTCCAAACAATCTTTTAGAATTTAAATAAAATCTAAAAACAATAAAGATGAAAACATTGGACATAGCTATGTGTAATCACAATAACGGCTATTCCAAACTCTAGTAATTCTTCCTAAAACACAAGAATAAAAATTCTCATAAGAATATTTACTAGACAAAATAAAATCACATTTCATTGAGAGCCTCATACCTTTTAACGAATCCGTCAAAGAAGGTATCACTGATTTCCTTTACTCTGTTGACGTAGAAACACCATGTTCGTGAGTTATAACACTAACTTTACCATCAACACCCGAGAAATCTGTCTAGCCTTGACACAGACCATGCTGAGCTTCTTTTGATTCTGTATCAGAGTATTCTGATTAGCAAGGATTCTGGCCTGACCATCTAAGAGTTGGTTTATTTGCAGTTGAAGATTCGCAAACTCGACCTTTAAATTGTTCTGAAAACGAGTTAAATCCTTGACAGAATCATCAATCCAGGAGTTGTGATCCTTTCTTTCAAGCATCTTCTTTGGAACCAGCTCTTGAATTGACTCACATCCTTGAGTGTCTTCCTCCATATCAAGATGTACTATCTCTTGAGATTTTGCAGAGTTCTCCATATATATTTTTTTGATAGGGGTGGAATAACACAATAAAGAGTATATATGTGTTTGTAAACAGGAGAAGGAAACTCTTGTTTTTGGAAACCCTATTGTTGATGGTGGTTTTTCGAATAAGGCTAAAATTGTAAAACCCCGTATTGAAAGGGTATAAAACCATTTAAGAAGTTATGAGTGCAAAAAACCTCTTCACTCATTGAGCAATTCAATATGTATGGAATTCATTCAGAATGGTGCAACAATCCCGAATATTCTATGAATTTTCTTAGTAGCATTATCAATTTAATGCATTGTATGCCTTGTATTTTCCTACGCCATGTTCCGCAAGAGAACCCTCAATGTTGGCATGACATGACGATTAATTTTCACTCTCAGCAGAGTAGTATGAATCTCCCGAAGTGTCAGTATTGAAGTCTGCATGAAAGTACTCACACAGGCTGCATCACTCTCTGACAAAGAGAATCTCGTATCGACACACTTTTAAGTTGGATCGATCACGCTTGAATTCCTTAAGGAAAATATAGACTGTTAATATCAGTCTCAAAAACAATCACGGCCACACAATTTGACCGCATGTTTTAGCAAACCCAGACTACTCCTGGCAGAACTAGGTAATCACCGCATTGACCGCCGGTGGGACTACTAGTGTCCCAACCAATTGGACTTTATTTAAACACATTCCAGCATTGTCCAACGCCAACCCTAAACAGGGTGATCACGCTGTTAAAAGAAGCTCGAACGAGCTAGACTGTCCAAAACAGTCTCAGAAGCATCACAAACGTCCAACTTTGCCAGCCTGGTTGGACGGCTTGGATATTCCTACGAACGGTTAAGGAAGTGCTAACATGATCATTGGCGATCCCCCCTAGTCGATCGACTTGCATGCGGAAAACATATAGAGTGCTCAATCGCTTAGCCAAACATGGGCGTTCACGCTGCGTAAAATAACTCAAACGAATTGAGACCGGCAAAGACGGTCTCAAAATGCATCACGTCTATCCAACTTAGACGGCCTAGTTTGACGGCTTAGATCGCATCTTGAGCGATCAAAGAAGAGCGGGCGTGTCTACCGGTAGCCCAGCTTTTCCCTCACTCGATCGTTTTGCCCACGGCAAGACAATAGATCAGTACAACGTTTTCCCAAACTATGGCAGGCGTGATGCTTCTAAACCCTAAATTTGGGTCGAAGTACACTAGCGTCTTAAATCGATCACGACCATCCAACTTAGATAGCCTATTTGGATGGCTTAGATCACATTTAGGACCATCAGGAAGGTGCACATGCTTTCACCGTCAGCCCAACATGGTCCCCACTTGATCGATCTCCCAAGAGGAGGATCACGACGTGCCAAACCGCTTGGCCAAAGTCACGTGTGAATGACTAATTCAAACCCCTAATTAGGGTTTGCGACAATGCACATATGTCGTAGTTCGATCATGACCATCCATCTTCGCCAGCCTAAACGGAGGGTTTAGATATAGAGTCAAGAGGTCCCAAGGATGTCAATGTGATCACCATGGGCCCACCGTTGTATGTGATCGGGCGGCCTATGCAGAATAGGGCCCGGCGCCTCGAAACACACGCCCAAAGGTGGTATGCCACGCGACTTTTAAACCTTTGCGGCAATGTATTTCTGTCGCAAATCGATCACGACCGCTCATCTTTGCCGGTAAAATTGAGTGGCCTAGATCGAATCTTTGTGGGACCGAGAGGTGTAGACATGCACGCCGGCGGGCTGTCTCCACGCATGCCTGGTCGGTCCCTCCAAAATGAGTTCCCATGCTTGGATTCGATCAAGCCAAAGAGGGGATGTTGCGCACCTCTAGAAAACCCTAAAATCCATCAACGACATCAAATATGTGTCGTAAATCATCTCGTCCGTACAACTTTGCCAGCTAGGTCGGACGGCTTGGATTAAAGTTAGGTGATCAATGAAGCGTCTCAATGATTACCGTTAGCCACTCTGCCACAGGGAGTGATCGACCAGATGCCCGCCCATGCGGCCTCCAAACGATCACTCTAAGATGGTTGGACGTGCTGCCATTTTAAGACGCTTAATCCGCGACTTGTTCAATCAAGCTTTAAAACAACGATGCTTCATACATATTGATTGTTTGACCTGCTTGCTTAAAAGCGATGCATTACATGCATCGAGCATACACGATATTTCATAAATATCAATTCCTTAAATAACTTAGTTATTTAACCTAATAGCACCGTATGATATTTCTTGCGGAAGGTCCCACGACGTGACCCACTCATTCGAGACATCAAACATGTCACAAACTGGGGGATACTTAATGGGGTATTGGTCTGACGGTTTACAGCGTGCGGCGTGCAACGCGCCCATTACGAGAACGTGTCAGGAAGCATGGACGGTTAACGATGATGAGGGAAGTGGGCAAAGGCGTGATCGTGTGACAATCACCTACACGACCCCACTACTCCATCACTCAACTTCCTCCACTTCCTACGAGATGAGGATTGCGTTCAGATGACTTGTATAAATAGGTTCTCCAACCTATTTCCAAACAACACGAGAAACCAAGTTGTTATTAATACTGTATCCAGAAACACCCAGAACTGATAGCTTACATCATGCAAGCTAGTTCAACATTCTGATACAAGTCATAAACAGCCAACACCTTCACAATCTCAACACCTTATTCGCTTCCCTAAGATCAACCCCATCTCATTCACTTTGTGATCGAAGCAAGTCTGGAACGTCCATTTCGTGGTTTAGGCCAGAAGAATCTAAAGTACTCCCGTGCAGTGCATTTGTTTAGGGATTAGGTTCGTTTCTCATCCACACACACCCAAATTTACCAAAACCAGCAAAAACAGTTTTCACCCATAAACACCTATGAACTCACAGGAGTAGGACACGGACGTTCACAGACCGTTCACAAGAGAGGGATGGATTTGGAGTAAATACATTAAGAAGAAAACACAATGTTTGTCAAATTTATTAACAAAAGAAAATGACACACAAAGACGTACAACAAATCTTGAGATTCCTATAATCATCATCCTTGTACCTCTCAAGATAGATTCAAGGATGAGATTACCTAAAGTAAGGTAAAGGAGTGAGAAGTGATCTCACTACCAACCATGGGAAGAGGGTTGTACAGGTTCTTTGACCGTTTTACTTGTATATTCCCCTTTTCCCATTGATCATAACGTATTCCAGAGGAATTAGTCATAAACCCTTTCAAAAGTCCATCTGAAGGATTTTTCTGAGGACTGAGTCTAGGACCTCTAGAAATAGGTTCTAGAAAAGGAAATTTGGAGGATTTCCATTTTCTTGATCTAGACTTACCAGACTTGTACTTATGAACACAGGAAAAGTCTTCATTAGTGGCACAAGAGTTTATGACGTAATGAGAAACATGCAACCTGTGATGATTTCTTGAAGAGAGATCATAAGATTTCTGGTTTTCTGTCGGAAAGAGATTCACTGCAGATGTCCTCAGACGATTTACTCCATTGACAGTAGAAAGAAGCAAATTATGGAGATTAGAAAATTTTTTCCTCCAAACAAAACAGTGAATAGCATAGTGATTCTTTCTCCCACAGAATGAACAACATTGTGAAATTGAGACATGATTGCCTTGATCCAAACCTTCATCCTTCACATGTACATTTTGCAAGTGATTCTCAGTAGGTACTTCCTTTAGGAATTTTTCTTTACACGAGGTAAAACCTTGTGAGTATCAGGAGAAGGTGTATAGGATGACTTAGTCGTCAAAGAAGACTTTTCCTTTTTCAAGGCGTTACACTGCTCTTGGGCAAGGTGCAGAGCTGCAACAAGATTCTTTTTTTCAACACGATAGTTGTTTATTTCTGATGAATGCGTCTCGATCAAACGTTTTTCTCTAATTGAATCTTCCTTGGAAATATACTCAAGAATACTAATCTTTTCACGCTGTAGAGAAGTTTCTTGAAGAAGTTTTTCTTTATTGTTAGAGAAGGACACTATGATATTATAGAGTTCACGCACTCGACCAAGAGACTTTTCAAATTCATCAATGCGCTGAGCATGATTCTGAAAATCAATAGTCTCAGTCGAATTTTTTGAGATTCTGGTGAGCTCCTTTTCAGCTTTTGCGATAGTGTCAACTGTCTCTTTAGAGGAACAAATATCAACATTTGATAGATCCTTTTTTACACCTCGGGATTCGGGAGAATCAGCAAAGGAGTAATCCTTTGAGGTGACTCAAAGACATATGACATAGTTAAAAGCTTTGGAAGGAATTTTGGTATGCGTATATGCCAGAGATGAGATTTTGTCCACTGACTCAGATTGCTATAAACACAGACTGATAAGGTCTTTAAACGTGTTTGCCTGCTCTGATACCAATTGAAAAAGCGGGGGTCTAACAACCACACCCAATATTTCGATTAGCAATCTGTATGGACAAACTCCAATATACTTTTAAGAGAATCAATTAGACAGTCAGAATCAATCTTAATAAAAGTATACCAAAGAGTTACATCTCTCTTTCTCGATTCAACACTTACTCAAGCAAATAGAAATCTGCGAGTCTAATTGAATACAAGAGAAATCACTTAAACGGTACCAAATACCAATGTTCAAGTATCAATAAATTTCAATCAACAACCAAAGTTTGGATTTCCCAATTGATTGATTCAACGCACAACCTGTGATATTTCAATTATATAATTGTTTATGGGGTAAAAACTGTTTCTGCTGTTTTTGGTAAATTTGGGTGTGTGTGGATGAGAAACGAATCTAAACCCTAAACAAATGTACTGCACGGGAGTACTTTAGATTCGAGAGATCAATCTGTACAATTCTGGTCTAAACCAAGAAATGGTCGTTCCATACTTGCTTCGGTCACAAATTGAAGAATATGGGGTTGATCTTAGGGAGGGAAGCGAAGAAGGTGTTGAGATTGTGAAGGTGTTGGTTGTTTATGATTTGTATCAGAATGTCGAACTGGCTTGCACAATGTAAGCTATCCGTTATAGGTGTTTTCTAGATACTGTGACAACACTTGGTTTCTCTGTCTGTGTTGTTTGGAAATAGGTTGGAGAACCTATTTATACAAGTCATTGAGTGCAACCCTCATCCCGTAGGAAGTGGAGGAAGTGAAGTGATGGAGTAGTGGGGTCGTGTAAGTGATTATCACACGATCACGTATTTTCCCACTTTCCTCATCATCATTAACCGTCCATGCTTCCTGACACGTTCTCGTAATGGGCGCGTTGCACGCCGCACGCTGTAAACCGCCAGACCAATACCCCAGTAAGTATCCCCCAGTTTGTGACATGTTTGATGTCTCGAATGAGTGGGTCAAGTCGTGGGACCCGTCGCAAAAAATAGCATACGTTGCTATTAGGTTGAGTAACTAAGTTATTTAATGATTCGATATTCATGAAATATCGTGTATTCTCGATGCATGTAATGCATCGTTTAAAGAAAGCATCTCAAAATAATCGATGTGCATGAAGCATCGCTGTTTTAAAGCTTGATTGAGTAAGTCGCGGATTAAGCGTCTTAAAATGGCAGCATGCCCAACCATCTTTGAGTGATCATTTGGAGGCCGCATGGGCGTGCCACCATCTGGTCGATCACTCCCTGTGGCAGAGTAGCGGACGGTGATCATTGAGATGCTTCATTGATCGTCTAACTTTTAATCCAAACCGTCCGACCAAGCTGGAAAAATTGGACGGACGAGATGATTTACGACACATGCTTACTGTCGTTGGATTTTACGATTTTTAGAGGTGTGCAAACATCTCCTCTTTGGCTTGATCGAATTCAAGCTTGGGCATTAGTTTTGGTGGGACCGACCAGGCATACGTGGAGACGGCTCGTTGGTGTGCATGCCTACACCTCTTGGTCCCGTGAAGTGGTCGTGATCGATTTGCGACAGAAACCCATTGCCGCAAAGGATTTATAGGTCGTGTGGCATGCCACCTTTTGGCGCACGTTTCGAGGTGCCGAGCCATAGTCTTCCTAGGTCGATCGGTCACACGCAAAGGTGGGCCCACGACGATCACGTCGACATCCTTGGGACCTCTTGAGTCTATATCTGCACCCTCCGTTTAGGCTGGAGAAGATGGATGGACGCGATCGAACTACGACAGATGTGCATCGCCGCAAACCCTAATTAAGGTTTTGAAACAGTCACGCACACGTGACTTTGGCCAAACGGTTTGGCAAGCCACGCTTCTCCTTTGGGGATATCGATCATGTGGGGCCCACATTGGATTGACGATGAATGCATGTGCACCTTCCTGATGGTCCTAAATACGATCTAAGTCATCCAAATAGGTTGGATAAGTTGGATGGTTGTGATCGATTTAACACATTAGTGGAATTTCGCGACCCTTAGAAGAATCACTCCTGCCATGGTTTGAGCAATCGTTTCATTGCTCCATGGCCTTGCCGTGAGAAAACCGATCGGTGGAGGGAGAAGTGGGCCCGCCAACGTGTGCGTTAACGCTTTCCTGATCATTCATGGGATGATCTAATCCGTCCCACCAGGCTGGCGAAGTTGGACGGTTGTGATGGTTTTAAGACTGCCTTGAACAGTCTATGCTCGTTGAGCTTCTACTAAAACATCACGGACTCTCTATTTTAGGGTTGGCGTTTGACGCGCTGGGAAGTATGGTGTGGTGTTCGACCGGCTAGGGCATAAGTGGGCCCGCCGGTGGTCATCACAACTATTGCCTATTTTTTTCAGGGTTTGGCTAGGCTTGTTAAATTGCGTGGCCAACTTGCTTGGCCGTGATCATTTCTGAGACTGATATTAATAGTCTAGATTTTCCTTAAGGAATTCAAGCGTGATCGAGCCAACTTAAAGTGCGTCGATACGAGATTCTCTTTGTCAGAGAGTGATGCAGCTTGTGTGAGTACTTTCATGCAAACTTCAATACTAACACTTCGGGAGATTCATGCTACTCTGCCGAGAGTGAACATTAATCGTCATGTCATGCCAACATTGAGGGCTATCTTGCGGAACATAGCGTAGGAAAATACAAGGCACATAATGCATCAAATGGATAATGCTACTAGGAAAATTCATAGAATATTCAGGATTATTGCACCATTCTGAATGCATCAAATGGATAATGATACTAGGAAAATTCATAGAATATTCAGGATTATTGCACCATTCTGAATGAATTCCATACGTATTTAGTGGCAGAGCTTATTGCTATTCTACGGTTGGTAACAATATAAGTTCAACAAGAAATAAATTTGCATTTAATTAGGCTTCAGTTCAGTGACGGCGAATGATTCCCTAACCATCTTTCTCCTTATTAATTTAGACCAATATTTATTATTTTCGTTTTATAAGTTACTTTTATTAAAATCTAAAAAAAAAAACTTTCAGTTACTTTTTAACAGCTAGAAACTCCCTGCTCTTCGTGGGAACGAACTCCTTGCCATTATATTACGAGTTAATTGTGTGGAAAGAAGTAATTAATTTGTTGCGTAAACGACACGCAACCAGCACACAATGCATTAAATGGATAACGCTACTAGGAAAATTCATAGAATATTCGGGATTGTTGCACCACTCTGAATGAATTCCATAAATATTGAATTGCTCAATGAGTGAAGAGGTTTTTTGCACTCATCACTTCTGAAATGGATTTATACCCTTGCAGGGATCAACGCATTAAATACAAGGTTTTGCAATTTTATCCCTATTCAAAAAACCAGCATCACCAATCACAAAATATAATGCGAAAAAGAAATAACACAAACACCAAAAGTTTTGTTAACGAGGAAACCACAAATGCAGAATAAGCCCGAGACCTAGTCCAGATTGAACACACACTGTATTAAGCCGCTACAGACACTAGCCTACTACAAACTAACTTCGTCTTGGACTGTAGTTGAACCCCGATCAATCTCACACTGATCCAAGGTACAGTTGCGCTTCTACGTCTTTAATCCCAGCAGGATACTACGCACTTGATTCCCTTAGATGATCTCACCCACAACTAAGAGTTGCTACGACCCAAAATCGAAGACTTTAATAAACAAATCTGTATCACACATAAAAGTCTACGGCAATAGATAAATCCCTCTCCCACAAAAATAACTACGAGTTTTTGTTCTGTCTTTTGATAAATCAAGGTGAACAAGAACCAATTGATAAACCAGACTTATATTACTGAAGAACAGCTCAGTATTATCAATCACCTCATAATAATCTTAATCGACTAGCGAAAGAAGATATTGTGGAATCACAAACGATGAGACGAAGATGTTTGTGACTTATTTTATATCTTTCCTATCGGAGAAACCAATCTCAATCCAATCTTACGATTCTCCCTTATATAGTCTTTCAAATCAGGGTTTGCAATCATTGTTAGCTTAGTAACAAAGCATTCAATATTCACTGTTAGATGAAAACCTGATTAGATTCAAGCTAATATCTTTCAACCGTTAGATCGAAACTTAGCTTGTTACACACAAATGAAATGCACGTTTATTTAGGTTTGTGTAACCGTACCCAAACATGTACATCTAGTTGGTTCAACAGTAGTTAACCAAATGGTTAGCCATATGAGCACTTTCATATCAACCATATTCTTCTTTACCATAACTAGTTCAAATGATTCAAATGAACTAGTTAGAGAGTTGTTCAATTGCTTAGATCTTATAGAGGTATACAAGACACATTCGAAGCAAAAACGGTTTGATTCACTCGAATCGATTCATGAACTTTATGGCCACGGTTTGCAAACTTGCATTCCTTAGTTTATATAAGTTTAAATTCACGAATAATCGTTTTTAGAAAATAACCAACTTAAGTACGCGGACTAGTATACGGACTTAAGTACCCGGAATAAGTTTGTAAACATTTCACAAACTCCAGCAGATTTTACCGGGAAGAGAACCTCCGACAGTACGCGGACTGGGTACGCGTACTTTAGTTCTGGTTTTCCTGAGCAGCAAAGTACGCATACTTTGGTTCTAGGAATTAGGACTTATGCATGGATGATTTACCACACAATGCTTATATCCAACAACTGTTATGTAATCTAAAGTCTCATTTCAATCATTGAAACATTCTTAGAGGACGTTATATAGTTGTTGTTCACACACTATTTTTCGTCAAAGCAATTTTCAAGTAATTGAAACTTAACATGACTTTCGTCACTAGTAAAAATGAACTTGGCCAAAGCCAAAGCTTACCAACGCATATTTAGAGAAATAGATAAGCGAGATAAACTCGGCTCGAAATAGCAAATGTGTATAATCAAAGTCTATATAGCAAAACGACTTTTGTCTCAAGATAGGAGATGGAGTAGATAGACTTTTAAGTGATAGATAATTTCAAGTCTCCACATACCTTTTAGTCGAAGAAATTCCACCAATTCCTTGAGTAGTTCTTTGTCTTTGTATGATGATCTCCATGGAGTCTTGAGCTCAACTACACTTTCTATCCTAGTCCGAGACTTAGCTATAAGTAGACTAGAAATCAAGACTTATAGTTCTGATCACTAACATTGACAAACATGCTTGAGATAGCAACGCATGCGAGTTCGACCGAGCAGTGCTCTAACAGCTAATACTTGGAGCATATATTCCCTTATAGCCCAATCCTCGTGTATCACGATGATTTTTACTTGATCCTAGCATAGTGGTTAACTTGCTTGAACTAGTATTGAAATTTTTCAAGTCATGTTCCAACATCTTGATTTTATCAAGAGCAACAGCTAAATCAGCCTCAAGACGTTTTTCTCGAGCGAGAAAAGCGCTTTCTCTGTCATCAAAACTAACTTGTTGAGAGTTAATACTTGCTTCAGATTCTGCAAGTTTTTCTTCTAACAAAAGTACTTTGAATAAAGATTATCACATTCAAGCGACTTCATGCGCAGGTTTTCCTCAGAATCCTTGAGAATCGATTCGTTAGAACGATTCCAAATATAAACACTTGCATAACATCTTCTCAATTGCTTGTTTTTCTGACAGAAAGGAGTCAGAAGAGGTGTGACATTAAAAGTTGTCATCTTCTTATTTTCCAACGAATTCAAAACCTTAACATACTCTGAGACTTCCTCATCAACGTATATATCAATATTTGAATCACCTTTATCAGAAAGTTCATCCAACTGTTCTTCTAGGAGTGTTTCCCAGTTATCAACAGTTTTTACATTAAGAGAATGTTTAGATATTGACTCAGATGTGACAGTTCTCTCAGGTGAATCCAAGCTTTGAAAAACATCTGGTAATTTATGACCTGGTATGTTATTAGAGATATACTCATCCATAATAATCAGATTGCTACAAACACAGACTTATGAGGTCTTTAACGTGTTTTCCTGCTCTGATACTAATTGAAAATGCGGGGGTCTAACAACCACACCCAACAATTCGTTTGGCAATATGAGAGGACTTACTCCAATATACTTTCTAGAGAATCAACTAGACAGTCAGACTCAATCTAGATTAAAGCATATCAAAGAGTTTAATATATGTAACTCTTAATTCAATCTGCAATCAACAAACAGAAATCTGCGAGCCCGATTGAATATAAGAGGAGTAACTTGAACGGTACCAAAGACCAATGTTCAAGTGTCAATCAATTTAAATCAACAACCAAAGGTTGGATATTCTAATTGATTGATCTAAACGCACAACCTGTGATATTTCAATTATATAATAAAATATAACGCGGAAAATAAATAACACAGACATCAGAAATTTTGTTAACGAGGAAACCGCAAATGCAGAAAACCCCCGGGACCTAGTCCAGGTTGAACACCACACTGTATTAAGCTACTACAGACTCTAGCCTACTACCAATTAACTTCGGACTGGACCGTAGTTGAACCCTAATCAATCTCACACTGATTCAAGGTAAGTTGCGTTCCTTACATCTCTGATCCCAACAGGATACTATGCACTTGATTCCCTTAGTTGATCTTACCCACAACCAAGAGTTTCTAAGACCCAAAGTCGAAGACTTGATAAACAAATATGTCTCACACAGAAAAGTCTATAGATTGAATAAATCTGTCTCCCACAGAAATACCCAAGAGTTTTTGTTCCATCTTTTGATAAATTAAGGTTAACAAGAACCAATTGATAAACCGGTCTTATAATCCCGAAGAACAACCTAGTATTACCAATCACCTCACAATAATCTTAATCGACTAGCGAAACAAGATATCTTGGAATCACAAACGATGAGACGAAGATGTTTGTGATTAGTTTTATCTTTCCTATCGGAGAAATTAATCCCGAGTCAATTATTTCAATTGTTCTCAATACGATAGATCGGGCAAGATCATAACATGCAACTACAAAGAAAATAGTTGGGTATGGCTTCACAATCCCAATGAAGTCTTTAAAGTCGTTAACCTACAGGGTCTCGATAGAAACCTACGGTTAAAGGAGAATCGACTCTAGTTATGCAACTAGTAACACACATGAGGTGTGGGGATTAGTTTTCCCAGTTGCTAGAGTTCTCCTTTAACCTTCAAGTATGCAACGGGTACGCATACTTGAAATACCCAGACTAAGATTGGGTTTCGCCAATACGCAAACGAGTACGCAAACTTTTATTCCCAACAAAAATTCTCGGATATGAACCTGTACGCCAGTACGCAAACGGGTACGCATACTTAGGTTCCCTGATTTCTCAAACCAACCGGTACGCAAATGAGTGCGCATACTATGGTTCCCGGACATGGATTACATATGTGCAAGAGTGCACAACATGACATATCCAATAATGGTTAAGTGTTCTAAACTCTTATTTCAATCATTGAAACTTTCTTAGAGGATGACAATAGCCGTTTTCACACATTATTAGCATCAAAGCAATTTTCAAGTTATTGAAATAATCATAACGAAACATTCCAAGACAAACACCAAATGATTGTATCACACAAACCATGTAAGATGTTACTCGACAAATTTTCTCATGATATACGATGAACTTGGTCGAAGCGAAAGCTTTCCAACACATATTTCAAGAAATATGTAAGCGAGATAAACTCAGCTAGAAATCTCAAATGTGTATATAGAAAACTATATCGTAACACGACTTATATCTCAATATAGGAGATAAAGTAGAAATAGACTTTCCAAGTGATAGATGAGTTTAAGTATCCACATGCCTTTTGTCGATGAAGTTCCACAAGCTCCCCTTAGTAGTTCTTCGTCTTTAAATGATGAACACCGTGAAGTCTAAGCTCAACGACACAATCTATGTCCTAGTCCGAGACATCTATAAATAGGCTAGAAATCAAGACTTATAGTTTTGATCATTAACATTAACAAACATGCTTGAGATAGCAACGCATGCGAGTTCGACCGAGCAGTGCTCTAACATATACTTTGCTAATATAGCAATAAGAGATATACTATCCTCTAGGATATGGAAAATATATAATTTCTAATATCTAAAAGATACTAGAATATTTTGGTTTTGGGATCTCGCCTTGAGTGTCAAGAAAAATACCTGAACATTAAGTAATAAGAGTTTAACACATGTTCGAAAAACTTTGTCAACATTGTCAACTTTCCTTTTTAACCAAGCTATATTTCGGTGGCTATTAAACCCTAAAGTAATAACAAACTGAAAATACAATATTGGTTAACTAAGGGTGGGTCCTACTAGAGATCCATATGATCGGTCCTAGTAGAGATCTTTGGTAAGGGGTCGGTCCTATTATAGATCCTTATGATCGATCCTAGTAAATATCCTCTGACTCCTTTTCAACTACGAAACAAGTTTTACAAGTCTACTTCCTTAAACCATGTAATCAATCATAGGTTTTCAAGGTACGAAATCAACCCTCAAAAGTTCAACACACTAAATAATAACAAATTATTACTAAATAGCGTTATGTCGAATCTATGAAGTTCAATAGATAAACTATACTTAAATCTATATACAAAAAATTGTATGAAACAATTAGTATATCATTTCTTGACACTTTGATCATGGTAAAATGATCAAGTCACCAATACTAGAAACACGTAAACAAACTTTGTATGTTATGCTTTCAATATAATGACTTAAAAGAAACATTTATATAAATGAAACAAGTCAAGTGTGTGCTACTAACCTTGAACGAAAGGATGTTGTGTTTGTTGATGCTAGTACGTCTTCAAGTTCTTCAGATTAACACGAGTGAGTACCAACATTTCTTTTGTTACTAGTCTGACCTAACGAAGTTGATTCTAGTAATCGAATCAAGCAGATTTTGAGTTTTGGAACCTAAATATGACAACCAAACTTGGCATACCAATGTTTGGTGGGTCTAACCAACAAACATTTCATTTTATGTCGTTTAGCCTTCCTCGCTTGTCTCATAGACAAAGAAGTATAAATAATGTAGGCCGGGAGCTTTGAAAAAGTAAAAAAATTCTGCAGCGGAATACAAATCAAACAAAAATGAAATTGGTAAAAATTAGTTGATCTTCAGAAAGATATTATAAAATATATGGGTTATCTAAACATCGATGATTACGTATGAAATCCTCGGATACAAATAAGAGTTGCTTATTCAGATTGCAGACATTCCTAATGACAAAATTGTTTTACTAATTAGAAAAAGTTTATAGATTTCAGTTTTGGACATCCTTATATAGATAACTCCTTCCAAACATACCCTGAACTTATCAGAACCTTTAGAACTTGTCTTCCAAGGCACCTACCATTTGTGTTAAAACTCTTAAAATAAATTAGACTCTTGTAAAATTATCCTAACTAATAAGTTCAAAAATTAATTATTTTCTACTAAAATATCGTTAACATATCTCTCTTCATAATGCACCCCGAGTGGTAGACGTGCATCATACTGATAACAAATTTTGGGTTGCACCTGACAAAGCTTTGCAATAAATCTGATTAATAGGTTACGACCATACAAATCGACGCTTGAAATATTAACCAAGGTACATCCAGGAACGAAATAATCTCGGATCATCGCATGGTAAAATTCTCGCCATTAAAACATTGATTTTCTGGTGAATACTTCTCTAGACTTTAGATGTTTAGATACTTTCCTGCATATAATTGCAACATAGTGATAGTCTTGGTTCTGTCTTGTTCTGACGATTCATCTAATTGTCTCAATATCTGCATAAATGTTTCTTGCTTTCATTAAATCAAGTTATTCCATCTCAGGGTAAATTTAAACTAGATCCATTAACTGCAATTGAGAGAAACGAGTAATATATTACCAAAATAGACAAAAAGTGATAAAAATTTAATTGTACGTCAAAAAAGTATGAAAATATGTGCATTATAAAGTTTATATACAATAATGAACGAATATACGTGCACAATTATTATTTGAACTTTTTCATCAATTCTACCATAATAACTTGATATCCGTATCCACTTTTCTAGTTTGTGTTTTCGGCAAATGATATTAAAATTGCACATAAAAACATAAAATATCATAGGTTAAGCTGGAGATTTCTAGAAGTAAAAAGATTCACTTTTATGAAGCAATATGTACTTGCTTCAGAGTTTTGGGATCGATTTCTCCTTCTGGTAACAAAGCATGCACACTAATATCGCACCAGGTCATGGTTTAACAGAATTCAATATCTCCTTAGCTATGAGCCTTGAGTCCGCCTTCTCGTATATGAAGTAGCCCGGCTCTCGTGCACACGATGAGTCATGTGGAATTGGTACACCCTTTAACGGCTTCTGTCAACGCCTGTTGCCAAACACTCCAGCAAAAAACGGCTTCTGTGAAAGTAGTAATTATAGCATTATCCACTCGGTCATTCCAAATCTTCCCTGAGAGAATGGAAGGAACTATTTCCCGCTATTATTCTTCTTCTTGCTTCTCATCAACCTTGAATTTATCTCGTTATGAGAAAACCAATTTTCAGTTCAACTCCAATTCTACTTTGATGGTTGACATTTGTTCTCTTCGAGCATCCATTAGTTTTTCAGAAAGAGATAAAGCTTCAACCTTCAGAACTTCGAAGTTCACCAAAAGATCAAATTCAGGAAACCCACGTCAAAAAGAAGCTCCAAATCTTGTTAAAAATAAACCCATACTGAATTCGGAGATATCTCCTCACCGAGCCGGTAATAAAATGCTTCCTTCTATTTAATTTTTGTTCTCTCAGTTGGTAGTTCGCATATTGATGGAAAGGTTGAATTTTGTCTCGTATTGTATAGTGGCTGCAGTGAGATTGATGAGGATAGAATTCGGTGGTGCTTTTGCTGATCTTCTTAACGAGAAAGGAAAAGGTTCTGGGGCTAATGAGATGGGATATGTTGAAAGAACATTAGGGTTTCATACTCGAAAATTGGAGGATAGAGATCTCAGACTAGTAAGGGATTGTTAATTTCGAAATTTAATGGTTTATGATTCAAATGTGGTGGTATTTACCTTACATTTTGGTCATATGTTGTTACTTATAGGTGACTGACATTGTTGGTGGTGCCATTCGGTGGAGACGGTACCTTGATCATCTTATAGTGTCATTATGTGACGATGAACGAACGTTTAGAAATATGGAGCCTCTTCTCTTGCAGGTATAATTTCTCCGCACACCAGAACAGTCTAGATAGTACAAATAATGAATCTGAGTGTAGACGTTCTTACATCTTCTTATAGATGGAGTGTTCTCGTTTCTGCATATCATTTCTCCTTATTGGGCTATCAGGCCTTTAAGAGCTGGAGCACACTTATTGGTTGGATTATATGATACCTTTCAGGCTTCTTCAAGATTTGAAAATTTGATTCCAGAAACAGTACTTTTTAATCTCAGGATGCTTATGTTTCTTTGTCTAGATTCTCCGAATTGGTTTCTATGAGATTGTCAAACTGGAAATGCCACCATATGCTGTCGTAGATGAGGTAAATAATCTGTATGCCCAGAATTTTTATTTGTGATTAATCTTGCTTAATTAGGAATTTCACATGCTGCATAATGTCATGCTGGAACAGTAGACCCCAAATAGTATTCTGTAAACAGGGCCATGTTTATTCCCTAAGTGTTCATCTTGGTGAAGGCAATTTCGTGATCATGGCTGTGCTTCTTTTCAATGCCAATCATCTTGGATTTCTTTTGACACTAACATGTTCATAAACCCAGAATGTCAGGCTTGCAAAAACTGCTCTTAGGCCTGGTGCAGGCAATTTGGTGAATGGGATACTGCGGAAGTTGGTATTGCTTAAGGTTCGGTGACATTTTCCAACATGCATCATGTAATGCTCACGTATTTCATAAGATTTTGTTATTTATCTGACATTCTATATTTCTTGGTCAGGAGAACGACACCCTTCCTTTACCCAAATCGGAGGGTGATGATCGCTCGCGAGCACGTGCACTTGCCACACTTTATTCCCATCCAGTTGTAAGTTTGTAATCCCACTTACTTTCTTAATGTTTTGGTTCATAACATGTACATTTGCATTTTTACTGTTAGTGGATGGTTAGGCGATGGGTTAAACATCTTGGGCAAGATGAAGCTGTGAAACTGATGATGTGGAATAACAGCGCTCCAAGTTTCAGCATCAGGTTTAGTGATACTTTGCACTTTTCCAAAAAATACGTGTCAAGATTGACCTACTGATTTAATGGCTGATGTGCAGCCACTGCTTCTAATTCTATTGTCAGGGCAAACTCTGCGAAAGGTTTTACAAGAGCTGACCTTGTGAAGCGACTCGAAGAGCTTGAGGTCTTTTTCTTTTTTTCTTTGAAATTTCAAAACAGAATCATGTTAATTTGATTTTTTTTATTAATTCTTTTTGAACTTGGTTTTGCTCTTGAAAAAATCGCCAGGTTCTTTCAAAATACCATGGCACAGATTAGAGCACAGGGGTTGAAAATTTCCTAATTTTTTCTCTTTATCTTTCTTGAACTTCAGGTTCCTCATGAGCTTTCTCAGCATTTGGACGATTTTGTTCGTATTACAACTGGGATGCAGGTAATTTTTTGAATATTTGGTTCTAAACAGTAATAAGGTTCGATGAAAGGAGGCATAATGGTTAAAAACGATTACTAATGTCAAGTGACAAACTTTTATTGGATATTTGGTTGCTTTACATCCAATTCTGGTTACTAAACCAAAGGCCTATTGTTCTACATCACTCTGGTAGATTGTCCTCCAAGCTGGATTACTGAAAGAAGGTCTATGCTCAGTTCAAGATGAGAGTGCAGGTAAGTTTTTCTTCTTGATTTCAGTTTGGAATGCTGTAGATTAAGTTTCCTATAATTCGTGCGTAAGCTTTTGAAAGCATCGTGATCTACAAAATATGTTGGAAATCAATCAACTGTTTGTACACAGGTATGGTGGTTTCTATTATGGACCCCCAACCAGGGGAGAATGTTATTGACTGTTGTGCTGCACCTGGAGGGAAGAGCCTTTTCATGGCATCACGTCTGAGTGGTAAAGGTATTTTTCGAACAGAATTATACAAAGTGGTTTATTCGTACCAGATGCTGCATGGAACGAATATATCACACAATTTGGGTTCTTCCTTGAGTTGCAGGTATGGTATCTGCAATTGACATAAATGAAGGTCGATTGAGAATTCTTAAAGAGACTGCCAAGTTGCTCGAAGTTGCGGATGTCATCACAACTGTTCACTCTGATCTCCGTGTCTTTGCTGTAAGTAACTATTAATATGGATCATAGCATTTGATGCCTTACATTTATATGAGATATCTTTTAACTCTCTTTCCCTTTCTCTCACTCTCACTCCTTTTAATCTGCAGGAGCAAAATACAGTGATGTTTGACAAAGTTTTGCTGGACGCTCCATGTTCTGGGTTGGGAGTTCTCTCAAAGGTATACTTACTCTGTAGTATAGTTGAGGATTGAAGGCTATGGTAGTTGAGGTAAATTTGTAGAGCATATGAAAGAGGTCTTACTAAGTTTTTCATTTCTTGTTACCCATTGTTGAAGAGAGCTGACTTACGTTGGAATAGGAGGTCCGAGGACATGGAACAACTTAAAAACTTACAGGATGAACTTCTTGATTCAGCTTCAACGTAAAAGCCCATAGTTTCTCCACTTATTTGAGCTATTAATTTACAATTCAGTTCAGTATATTGTATAATTAATAGCTATGGATTTTTCCTGTATGACACAGATTGACTAAGCTAGGGGGAATACTAGTATACAGTACTTGTTCTATTGATCCTGAAGAAAATGAAGAACGAGTGGCTTCATTTCTTCAACGGCATCCTGTAAGTAGTTTTCTCTGGTCTGTTGTTTATATTCCAATAGATAGACACCATAACAATCATTCCTTTTTTTTCCCAGGAATTTCGCATATATTCTGTCGACAAATATGTTCCACAAGCTTTTGTAACAAGAACTGGTTTCTATTTTTCGGATCCGGTGAAGCATTCTCTTGATGGGTCCTTTGCAGCTCGCCTTATTCGATACACCTGAACCTGATTGCCATTGGAAAGGTAATACCAAAGTGATTGGTCTAAAACTTTTTTAGTTGCTAAAATGTGTCTTCTGGTGGTCACAAATTTCAGGTCCTGTCTTATCACACAAAATACCTATTGTTGAGACATCATACAATATGAATTCATAAACAACCTAATATTTCAGGTAATTCACTTAAGAGGGCAGAGAGTTGAAGACTTTGATAATTGAGGAATTCGAGGATGATGAATTTAGGACATCAATTTTGACCTGATAGAGTATAATATAACTGTATAAGGTTAATCTCTGCATTGGGTATCTATAACAATTTTGAAGATTTCTACAAGACTTCAATGGTGCGTTGCAGCATCAAATTGATCATACATAGATGAGGTATCTGCCTGAAAAAGGAGCTAGCGGGTGTTGATGATGATTCTTCAGTAGTTCTGCCACGTGGCCTGCCAGCTGCTGTGGTTATGTACTTCGACTCGTCAGTTACAGATCTTTCTTGTTCTTTTGAAGACTGATTTTCTGCATCTGTTGTATACTTCCAACCAACTTAATTGTGTCTACTGAATAACTTTAGCTGTAAGTATGTGGAATTGGTTTGTGGCATAAAACTTCTGCACACAAAAGTCCAAGTTTCAGAAAATGTAACTGAAAAGGTGCTATTTTATATAAAGAAGAGGTTTTGGTTTCACCTTCATTGCCTTGTTATTTTCACCTTCAAGCTCTCGTACTAACTTTATTGTCATTCATGGCATCTTCATCACAGCAGCAGGAAATTCTCCTAGCCAGCTCTCCAAACACCCCCATCACAGCCTATGATATCTCAACTGGTGCAACCTTAGGTCACTTCATCGGCAGTCGTTCACCACGTAAAGGCCTAGCTCTAGCTGGGAATACCCTAATAGCAGCTTCTCACATCTCCCCCGACACCACCACCTCTGCCTCTATACATCTGTACAATTGGTGGTCTTCCATTCCCATTCACCACCTTGCAGTTCCTGAACCGGTTGCTCCCCTAGCCAGCACACATGATGGCTCATACCTCTTTTCTGGTGGTGTATCAGGATATATTCATGCCCTAACGCTTCCATCTGGTAAACTTCTTCGTTCATTTCCTGCACATTGCAAACCTGTCTCTTGCCTAACCATGAACAATGACGGTTCTCTTCTCATCTCCGGAGGTGATGATGGAACTATATCCGTGTTTCCAATTATTCATGTACTAGACAGTTCATCTGTTGATAGTTCAACCGAGTTTGCATTGTACAGCTTCCATGGACACACTTCTCCTGTAACTTGTATCACAGTAGCAGGCATCGGCGGATGTAATTCAACTATTATCTCTTGTTCAGCAGATGGAACATGTAAATTTTGGAGCTTAGCAAATGGTCACCATCTGCGCTCTGTCCGGTGTCCTTGTGTGATTTGGAGCCTAGTGGTGGACTCAACTGAGTCAAATTTCTACGCTGGTGGATCGGACGGTCGGATATATGTTGGAATTTTGAAGGTGAAAAGGAGGAATGAACTGGTTAGCAGTAATATTAATGAAGTAGTGGCTTGGGGATCGGGTGATCACAGTGGCGGAGCAGTGACAGCAGTGGCGATGGCGAATGAGGGAAGGAATTTGGTTTCAGCTTCTGAGGATGGGAGTATAAGAGTTTGGGAGGTGGAGAATGGTAGGACTGTTAGGATTTTAGGGGATCACGAGAGTGGGGGAAGTGTTAGTGAACTTGTGGTGGCAACAGGGATCAGAAATGGGAGGAGATCAAAATATGGAGGAGCCAGTGGTATAAATGATGAAACAGGTGGAGACAGGGAGTTGATGAGTTTGGGTTACAGTGGTAGGGAGATAATGAAGTCAGTAAGAGAGACAATTGAAATGGAAGAAATATTGAATGTTGTTGTTGACGACAGAAGAAGATCAATTGATGGCCTCGAAAAGGCTATAGGGACGTATGAGAGACTGTTAGGACTCATCCTTAAGGAAGCTAAAGCAGCAGATAATACCAACGTCTGAACCCGTTTCTTCTACTTGCCCTATTCTGGCTGATAAAAACAATTTCACAGCACTCACAAAAACTTGTATGATTTCTTTTTATTGTCTTATATTTGAGACCATTGCATACAATAACAGTACTTGAGATTCCTAATTGAAGATCGGTCGTAAAAACAATGACATCAAAAATAAATATTGGTTGAACTTAATAGATTCGGATAACGTTACAAGTGAAAGATATAGAAGAAGAGAGAAAAATTGTAAATGTTACTCAAAAAATGTTAATGTTAGCCAGTGGTTCATTATGGTGCAGTCATGGTGCAGTCTTGTATTGGTCTGGTCTGTCTTGTAAGCGTGTGAACTGTTCATGTGTTGTAACTGACAGTCACAGGTTATATGAACGTTGTAACCTCCTGTAACAGGTCAACTGATTTTCAAATCAGTTTATAAACACACACAATGTGTGTTGTGTCTGTAATGAAAGATTATCAAATTCAATCGATGATTCATGTTGAGAGAGTGTCCAACGACATTATCTCTTTTAATATGGTATCAGATACCTGAATCTAAACCCTAATTTCTTTTCAATCCTGTTTTTCTTTCATCCTTCATCAATGGCAGAATCACCTAAACATATATCTCTCACCTTTAAACCTCCTTCCAAATTATCAATCTCAAACTACAATCTCTGGAAATCTCAGGTCGTTCCACTACTTCGAAGTTATGATCTATTCAAATTTGTTGATGGTTCATTTGTTTGTCCAACCAAATATTATCGTCGAACATCTGTTGAAGGAATCAAAATTGTACAATCTTCAAATTTTGTTGATTCAGATCCAGAAAATGATTTTGTTCACAATCGTGTGTATGCTTACTGGATAAATCAGGATCAGGCTATTCTATCTTGGCTGTTTACTGCTTGCACTGAAGAAATCCACTCACAAGTCATTGATTGTACCTTTTCTCATCAAGTTTGGTCTCGGTTGGAGCAAAATTACAATGCTAGCACTAGATCGCGATTGATGCAATTGAAATATGATCTCATCTCACTGAAGAAAAGCTCAGATTCAATGATGATCTACTTCAATAGAACACGATCTATTTCTCACCAATTAGCTCAGATAAATCGTCCAATTTCAGATGAAGATTTGGTTCTCCATATTCTACAGGGCCTGCCTCCAGAATACAACTCATTCAAGACCTCAGTCTGCACTCAACAGCTTAAACATGATGATCCTATTACTTCATCTGAGTTACTTGGCTTACTGCTTTCAGAAGAGTCAAGAATGAATGTTGAATCCACTGTTGATCTCACTGCTGCGTCTGCTAATATCACTCAACACAATCAGGATCATTTGCCTTCTCCCTTTGGCAATCAAAACTCAGGTTCTTCTTACTCTACTCATCTACATTATCAACAATCTTATAATCATTCTCAACACTATAACTCTGCACCAAATTACTGGAACTCAAACTCTTATAGAGGTGGTTACAATCGAA
This sequence comes from Papaver somniferum, assembly GCF_003573695.1. Lineage (NCBI taxonomy): Eukaryota > Viridiplantae > Streptophyta > Magnoliopsida > Ranunculales > Papaveraceae > Papaver > Papaver somniferum. Next base: position 82,318,753 of record NC_039363.1, read on the forward strand.
ATAATAATGCTAGAGGAGGTCGTTTTCATAGATCAAACAATAGAGGTGGTTTTAGAGGAGGTAGAAATTCTTTTGGTGGTGGAAGAACTGGTAGAGATTTCAATAACAATTTTAACTCCAATTTTTACCCTCCTACTATGAAACCTTCTTATGTCATTGAATGTCAAATTTGCAAGCAAGCAAATCATGAAGCCCCTACCTGCAAATACAGACATGTTCCCTCTAATACCAAATACATGGCTCAGGATTACAATACTTACTATAATGATGGCTATGCTGAGATTATGAGGAATATTACTGTCCAGAACCTGAAGCCTTTGCTGTTTATAATGAGGATACACCTTCTACTTCTCACTCTGGATGGATTCCATATTCTGGTGCTACACATCATTTAACATCTGATTTGTCCAATTTAAATCTGCATTCTGAATACCAAGGGACAGATCAAGTGAGAGTTGGCAATGGCTCAGGTTTGCACATAACTCATGTTGGTAGTTCTAAATTTTCTTCTACAAATACAACCTTTGTTTTGTCCAATGTGCTTCATGTGCCTTCCATTACAAAGAATTTAATCTCTATGCATCAATTTACCAAAGAAAATAATTGTTTCTTTGAATTCTTTCCCAATGAATTCTTTGTGAAGGATATGGTTACCCACAATGTTCTTCTTCATGGTCCTGTTAAAGATGGTCTTTATCACTTGGAGTTCACTGCTGATCAACTTAAACAAGCATTCCAGTCTGATGTCACTACCTCTTCCAACTGGAATTTCAAGCTTGGTCACCCAGCTTATCACACTTTGAAGCATGTATTAGCATCTGTAGACAATGTCATTCATGACCATTTATCCACTACTGTCTGTCATGATTGTCAAGTAGCTAAGAGCCATAGTTTACCTTTTCCTTCAAGCATAACTAGTGTTGTATTTGGTCCTTTAGAACTCATTCACTCTGATGTATGGGTATCCCCATTATGTTCTATTAATGGATACAAATACTATATTTCATTTATTGACTCTTATAGCAGATTTACATGGTTATATCCATTGGCTTATAAATCTGAAGTCTTGTCCACTTTTATTAAGTTTAAAGCTCATGTGGAAAAGCTACTTGGTGCTCAGATTAAATACCTTCAATCAGACTGGGGTGGTGAATATAGAAATGTTTCCTCTTACTTAACTTCTTGTGGCATAGGTCATAGAGTGTCTTGTCCTCATGCTCATGCTCAAAATGGAAAAGCTGAGAGGAAACATAGACATGTTGTGGAGACAGGATTAGCACTTCCTTCTCATGCTGGTTTACCAATGTCCTTCTGGTCCTATGCTTTTGAGACTTCAAATTTTCTTATCAATAGACTGCTTACACCAACTCTACAGAATGCATCTCCTTTAGAGACTTTGTTTCATCTGGAACCTGAGTATACTTTCTTGAAGACATTTGGTTGCACTTGTTATCCTTGCTTAAGACCTTTCAATAGTCACAAGTTACAACCAAGGTCTGTCAAATGTATTTTTCTAGGATACAGTCATCTTCACAAAGGTTATAGATATTGTAATCCTGAGACCAACAAGATTATAATATCTAGAGATGTTAAGTTTCATGAAACTGAGTTTCCATATGCACATTTGTTCAAGCCATCTAGCACCACATCTGCAACCTTGACCAGTGCTTCTATTGAGTCCTCTACTTCAGCTACTTTTTCTACTGCTTCAGCCATTTCTAATGATGTCACTATTCCACTACATGATCTGCATCAATCTCCTGAGTTGTCTACTTCAGTTTCTCCTACCATTTCAGCGCCTGCATTTACAGTGAATAATCATTCAATGACAACAAGAGGACAAATGGGAATCACTAAACCCAAAGTATATGCTTCTGAGGTGCAGTCTGTATGTGAAGATATTTCAGTTCCTACTTGCTATACTGAAGCTTGCAAGGATCCAAGATGGAGAGCAGCCATGGATGAAGAAATTAATGCTTTACTTCAAAATGGTACATGGAAACTTGTCACTAGTCATTCTGCTTACAATGTAATTGGTTGCAAGTGGATTTTCAAGATTAAGAGGAATGTTGATGGTACAATTGCCAGATACAAGGCAAGATTGGTTGCTAGAGGATACAACCAAGTTGAAGGCTTAGATTATCAGGACACATTCAGTCCAGTAGTCAAACCAACCACTGTCAGAATTATTCTTTCTATTTCCTTGTACAAAGGTTGGAAGGTGAGGCAACTTGATGTCAAGAATGCATTTCTGCATGGTTATCTCTCTGAAGATGTTTTCATGGTTCAACCTCCTGGTTATGCTGACAAAGTTCTTCCTCATCATGTTTGCAAACTGCAGAAAGCTCTCTATGGCCTTAAACAGGCTCCAAGAGCTTGGTTTGACAGGCTAAGTAAATTTCTGCTCCAGTGTGGTTTTCATTCTTCCAATACTGATACATCTTTATTCTATAGAGTAACCTCCACTGACACCATTTATTTGCTGATCTATGTTGATGACATATTAATTACTGGAAAGCTCTTCATCAACAGTTGATCATCTTATTCATAAACTGAGTTGTGAGTTTGCAATTACAGATTTGGGAGAACTCCATTTTTTCTTAGGCATTCAGGCAAAATATACTTCAGATGGCATTTTACTTACTCAGGAGCAATACATTGCCAATTTTTTGTCTAAAACAAAGATGAGTGTATCCAAGCCATATGCTACTTCATTTGCAGGTAACTCTCACAATCTCAACTCTCCACCATATGAAGATCTTGTTCTGTATAGGAGCACTGTTGGAGCTCTGCAATATGCTACAATAACTAGGCCAGATATTGCTTTTGCTGTTAACAAAGCTTTTCAATTTATGAAAGCTCCTACAGAAGAAAATTGGACTGATGTTAAGAGGATTCTCAGATATCTTCATGGTACCATCGATTTTGGTCTGCAATTTAGGAAGTCCTCTACTTTACAGCGTCAAGATTACTCAGATGCATATTGGGCTGGTGATGCACTTGATAGATGATCTACTGGTGGTCTAGCCATATTTTTGGGTCCTAATTTAATTTCATGGTGTTCAAGAAAGCAGAAGTTTGTCTCCAGATCCAGCACTGAAGCTGAATACAGGGTATTAGCTGATACAACATCTGAGTTGATTTGGGTACAATCTTTGCTCACTGAATTGCACTTTCCCAGCTCAAGAACTCCAATTCTGTGGTGTGACAATATGGGAGCTACTTATCTTACTGCTAACCCCATATTTCACAACAGAATGAAACATATTGAAATTGCATTTCATTATGTGCGTGAATTGGTTGCAGCCAAGGCATTGGAGGTGCTTTTCTATCCACTAGAGAGCAGATTGCAGATATTTTTACTAAAGGCCTCTCCACTATCAGGTTTTCTCAATTGCGGTCCAAGTTCAATGTCTCTGCTCTTGCATAGACTCTGGTCTTGCGGGGGGTGTTAGCCAGTGGTTTATTATGGTGCAGTCATGGTGCAGTCTTGTATTAGTCTGGTATGTCCTGTAAGCGTGTGAACTGTTCATGTGTTGTAACTGACAGTCACAGGTTATATGAACGTTGTAACCGCCTGTAACAGGTCAACTGATTTTCAAATCAGTTTATAAACACACTCAATGTGTGTTGTGTCTGTAATGAAAGATTATCAAATTCAATCAATGATTCATGTTGAGAGAGTGTCCAACGACATTATCTCTTTCATAAGTTAAAAGCAATTACATCCTAAAATTGATGAACCCTGAATGTCTAGAGTTGTCCTAGTCCTACTACTACATAAGAACATAGAGAAATACAACAACCATTCCCCAAACGCTAGCAGTGGTCGTGAAGTAGGATCCAATTACTGAAGATGACAAACTGAAAGTAGAATTGGGTACAGTGGGATGTCCCCATGGATGCTCACTAGAAGGCGACCCGACACCACTGGCTGACAATGGAGATGGTGAAGGTGCATGTTCCCGTGGCTTATTAAATTCTTCTGATGGGTGCACCATGACCCTTACAACAATCCTCTGGCCCAATTTGCAATGTCCAAGTTTGCCGCTGATGAAGTAGAAGAAACCATGACGATCGAACTGGAATATAGTGTTTCCATCTTCAAATTTTGCAACCGGATTCGAGATATTACAGTATATGTAGTCATTTCTGTTTACTACAAGAACCGAATCATTGTTATACTTGAAGTCTGTTGATAAAAAAATGACATAAGAAAAATTAGTGAAATATGAAACTATAAAGTAATTAAAAGGTACTAATTAGAAGCATATATACTTACAGACAGTATCACCGATATGAAACCTAGTTCTTGAAGCCCATTCAATGTAAGATTGAGTGTCATTCTCTGGTGGTATGATCCAACCACTGGGACCTCCTACTTCAAACTGATTGCCTGATGATAGTGAGACCATCATCATCATCATCATCATCATCATCATTATTATTACAGCAAAGATATTGAATGCACTACATTGAGAAGCCATTTTCGATCACTATTTGGTGAAAGTTTCTAAACACAATTACTAGGATTATACGAATTACTGTGAGTGAGTGAGTGAGAAAGAGAGAGAGTCAAATAAATAGAGGAATGAAGAAAGGAACTGAGTTTTATAAAGAGAAACGAATGCACGAAGGGGCGCGAAGAATTCTGTTAAGTTGGGTAGTTATAACTTATAACCGTTGGTACTCTGATAGGAAGTGGCAATACGGGGAACGGTTATCATTGATGAGACACGTTCCTTCGCCAATAGCTTCCACTGTTCCACATTTTTTTCAATGTTGACCAAAGACTGGGCCTAATGTACATGTACGCAAGTTTATTTCACTTTAGGCCATTTCCTGTCCTACTATGAAGTTCGTTACTTAACTTAACTACACCCCTTCGCTCTAAATGAATTCTATCCACATTCACACTTGAAGAATGAAAAGAAAATCATTTAAGACGTACTCATTGATTCTGTAATATTATATCACTATATTAAGGACACAACAGTAATAATAGGACCCTCGAACTTAAGTTGGGGTTGGTGTTGCTGGTCAGATAGAATATGAAAAAACATCATGAACATCAACCCCCCCTGGGCAGCAGAAGTAGCACTCCTGAAATGAGAAACAATCATTGGCCTTGGGATATTTAACATCCTGCTGGGGTACTCAAAGACTCCAACCTAGTATTTCATTCTTTCCTATATTTATCAAGTCGTTCCCTAGCTAATAAATGTCCATCTTCAATCATACCTCTCTGTGCCTTGGATTTTAGCATGGAATAAAACATTGTAAAAGTGACTAGTAATCGAGTATTACATTAAAAAAAAAAAAAAAAACACAATGGGGGAAAGAGAAGAAAAAGAAAAACATCTCTTTGGATTTCTATATCATCTCCTTTTCACCTTTTTCTTCTAGTTCCAGTTCTTGTTATCATATCACAACCCCAAACAATGCCTACAATTTCAACCCATAGCAGTAATGAGGGACTAATGCTTTTTAAAAAAATCAATTTTTTCTTTACAAATTGACATTTACATCTGAAAAATGAAATAATGACCCAGAATTACCCACTACAGACTACTGAAACTTTTGTCAAAACAACAAAAAGAAAACGACTACTGAAACTTTGATGCATTTCTTTTCTTTTCTTTCTGACACAGGTGCCATTTTTACATTTTCACTTGCTCATTTCATATGCTCTGCTTACAACTGAAAGCTACTAAGAGTAAGCAGCAGAGTAGGTCAAAATTCATGCTTGTAAACCCCTCCTTGAAAACCTTCATCTTTCGGCGAATCTGCTCAGATGTTCTTGTTATCTGTACAGTGAGGAATAAAATAACCTAAGTTTCTTTGCATTGGTTATCTGTAAAGTAAAGCACACAAGAAAACACTACCAAACCAGATAAAATATAAGAATGTTGGCTTCTATCCAGCATTATTACTCAAGTTATCAGATACTTCAGTAGAAGTTCAAACTAAAAAATATGTTAAAATTAGTAGTAGAATTTGGAAATGAAAGCAGCGAGTGATGAACTTATTACCTTATGCGATACTGATTTCAATCAAAGGGCTTACTTTCTCACTCCCATTGCATTCAGATGCAACTTGGCCGACACTTGAAGGCAGGCTGGAAGTAGCTCCATCACACTCATCGTCAGAAACAATGTCATCAAGGCTTAAAGGCAAGATAGAGCAGAATGATAAACTCGGCTTCACCTTAGGTATTTTTATAACCTCAGCTTCATCATTTAGGATTTGAAGTACTCTTCTCATTGTAGGTCTCTCAATACTCGAAGGGTTTGCGCAGCTCAGACCAACAAGCAACAATTTCTTCATCTGCTCTTCATTAAACTCTCCATTAAATCTTTTATCTGCTGCCTCAATGATTTGTCCTATGGAATGTAAACTCCAAACCCAATCCACCAAATTAACTGGATGCTTGTCATTTCCTTGTCTCTCAATAGGCCTTCTCCCACAAGCCACTTCAAGTAACACCACACCAAAGCTGAAAACATCTGTTTTCTCGGTTGCCTTGCCATACTGAAGATACTCAGGAGCTAAATACCCCATTGTTCCAGCTGTAAGAGTTGATACTGGGCTTTTATCGTGTTCCGTAAGTCGAGCTAAACCGAAATCTCCCAACCTAGCACTGAAGTTCTGATCTAGCATTACATTACTAGTCTTAATGTCTCTGTGGATCACTTGCTGCTCACATTCCCGGTGTAGATACGTCAACACAGAAGCTATCCCCACAGCAATATTATATCGGCGAGACCAATTCAGCAAAATCTCATCTTTGGATTCTTGGTAAAGAACACTATCAAGACTACCATTTGACATAAACTCATAAACAAGAAGTAATTCACCCTTATCAGTACACCATCCTTGAAGCTGAACCAGGTTCTTATGTCTCAGACAAGCTATAATAGAAAGTTCTGCAAGGAACTCAGATTTTCCTTCATGGGTCTGTTTCGTTCTTTTCACTGCAAAAGTCATTCCTGATTCAGGAAAAACTGCTTTGTAAACAGTTCCAAATGCTCCATGACCAACGATTCGACTAGGATGAAACCCTTTAGTAGAATGCTTAAGTTCGCTGTAACGAAATTGTCTGGGACTTTTGAAAAGTTCCAGCTTGAAACTCTTATCTGGTCTCTTCTCTTTAAATTTCTTAACAAAGATAAAACCAAATACAACTAGTCCTATGCAAAACAAGCCTGGACCAGCAATTGCAAGACCTAATCCGAGTTTCTTTCGATTGTTTTTACTACTAGAATTCAAAACAGTAGGAGTTATGGGTATTACCGGAATGGTGTGGTCAGACACATTATGAGGAATGGATGATTTTGGCCTCCTCACAGGATAGAATCCAGAAGTCTCGAAATTCCAATCTTTAATCATATGAATTTCTGTACTGCCTTCTGTAGATGCTGAAAACCCTACAAACATAAACTCCTTGAAATAAATAGAAAGATCGATTTCCACCACCAGTATTGGTTGTTCCGGCTTGAAACTTTTGTAACTCATCCAAACATTCATAATCTTTTGATCATTCTTGTAATCAACCCAGACTGTAATCAAATTCCCACTTTTCAAATCAAACCCTTTTGAAACAACATCTTGTGTTCTTATCGAAATCAAACTATCGATATCTAATCCGATATGGTTATCAGTAGGATCATTGAATATTGAATCTAAACGAGTATCGAATTCAATGGCGATGAATTTATTTGGGGTTAATAATTGAGATGAATTAACAAGACCCAAATATCTACCAGGACTACCAAGAGTAAGATTATCAGTTGAGATAAAGAAAGTAATTCCATCACCGAAAGAACCCGGATTTATATTTGTAATCAAGAAAGAAAATCTAGTAGAAAATGAAGCTGAAATTTCTGATTTCGGATCGAAGAAATTAATTGGAGAATTGAATAGAACAGAACCAGAACTTGAAGAAGGAACACCAAGTTCTTGGGTTAATCCAAGAATTCCGTTCCTGAGATAGGAATCACCAAGAAGAGTAAGGTTTTGTAAAGAGAATGAAGAGAAATTGAAACTTACATTCTCTGCTACTGTTGATGAAAAGAGTGAAAACCCCAAGTAAGTGAAGGACAAAACGAAAAGAGAAAGAAGATTTCTTGAAGATGAACTCATAATGAATCTGAACAAAAAAAGCTAGGATTTTTCAAGAAATTCAAGGGTTTTTAGAAAATAGAAAGCGCTTCTGAAACAGAGGAAAAGCTAGTATTTCTGAAGGAGTCTAGAGAAGGAGAGGTTGAACGGTTAGAAATGGGCGCGTGGAGAAGTGGAAAACTAGGTTTTGTTAACAACGGTTATGAAGAATTTTTTTGGCGCACTTGGTTAAGTAGTGGCGCAATAACTCTCACTGACGGCGACATTCTGTGTGGATCATGTAGAGAAACTTTGACTTGGTCTCACCGGAAAAAGACAGAGAAAAGAAAATATTGTTTAAGCTGTCGGTTCCAGGGATTTGACACAGACAACAAATGTGTTTGTCTTTGCATAGAAACCTGAAACCAATTGGTTTGTGGCTGGATTAGTAAACAGGACTGAAATACCATCTGCAGTCAACTGGAAATTGGTTTCAAAAAAATCAAAAATGATTGATACACCGTGAAAAATGAACCGAGTGAGAGGGTGGTGGGGCCCACTCATGCCCCACCCCTATCCCAATGCAAAGAGGGTGACATTTAGACCGTCAGATTCCTTCTCGGTGCATATCACGGGACATTTTCACGGTGTGTGTATCATTACTGCAAAAAAAAAATTCATTCCATTCGATAGATAAAAACTACCCTCCTTTTGTTTGTAGAGGAGTAGGGCAACATACTTGGAAGAAAATTTGGATATTTACATTAAATCACATGTATATGTCAGTGACCTACAAACAGATGGGTAGGGGGAAAAGGATCACTTCTTCCCCATTCAATAATCTCAGTCAAGCTCCAAGTGTCGTCATCTCACTCTTTTGCGCCATAAGGGCTCATTTCGGGAGACTTTTTACCTACAGAGTTGTGGCAATCAGATTAGAAATATGGGAGTGAAACCAATAAATGCAGCACTGTAAGGAAGTATATAATGTTCAGAGGCGTGCTAAACCTAAAACTCAAACATTACCTCTATTTATACACGAAACTATCCAGTGGAATGTTATTTAGAGAACTAACATGCAGGAAACCGAAGTTCCCAAGCCAAACTCGTAATTACTTGAAGCTCTTTCGAGATTTAAGAACTGCAAAACCATAGGAGATCAGCTTTTTAGACTATGGTACGGAAATGATCATGTTTACAATAGACTACTTGAGAGACTTACCTTGATTTATATTGCAAAAGCTTGATAGCTTGAAAATGTCTTTTGGTTGTTGGGAGCAAGAGTGTGGAGCCGGACAATACTGCCTGTTGTACACAAGCGTTTAGAACATATTAAGTAGAGATGGGTAGCAATCTTTATCAAGTTACTCTATAGTCGAAAGAAACTCGTGTATTTTCTCTGACAAACAATTGAATATGGAGCAGATTGATGCAGGGCCTGAGTGGACTCCTTCCCGACAAAGACTTAAAACGAGATAAATGGACATATAATAACACCCACCGGGGTTCAATGTACCCCGACATCATCTGAGCATCAGCACACATTATAACACCCTAACGCCAAAATAATATAATGCTGCCCCACCTCAAAACACAGGCAACAAAATCAAATGCACCAATCCAGCACAGGCCATTATAATAGAGGGCAGAGTTTAACTGTTACCTGGACCAAGAAGGAATAACCTTCCTAGAAGGAAGATCATCGTCCTCTTCTCCATCCGAGCTCTGGTATGGAGATATGTCATATGACTGCTCCAGAGTTCCGCCAGTAGCCAATGAACCAACTTCATTTACTTGACCGAAACAATTAACCGCCTACAAGATAAATGGAGAACCATAAATACAAAAAAAATAGAGAACTCACACAGACTTAGAAGAAGATATAGCCACTATTATGTATAAGACTTATAGGTGTAATGTGCAGACTCACATTCTCATTACTGTGAGACTCTTCCAAAGCCACAGAATGTTCATGAACACCACTGGCTTTCTTTGTTTGAGTCTGCCTCCCTTTTGCACACTCCTCTCTTCCCTTCACCTTTTCTGGGTTCTGATCCTTCATTTCCTCATCTTGAAACCCTTTTTTCTTTGATGCTTTGTCATCCTATAAAGTAGTATAAATCAGCACAGTTAGGGATATCAATAGGGTGAACAAACTGAAGCCCAGACTTCTATGAATAACAAGGAAAATAACTTACGGCAGCTCTGTATTTCAGTTCTTTCTCTTCTTTCCCGGCATGTAATTTCTTCTGTGGCTCCCTGCACAACTTTTTTCTGTCCTTCTCCTTCTTTTCATCTTCTCTAAGCCTTTTCCTCTCCTGCATTTCAGCTTCTTTTCTCTTTGCCTCCACTTCTTTTCGTTTCTGAATCAATTCCTGTTGCCTCGCTTTTTCTTCCTTCAGTCTTTCTCGCTGGTGCTCTTTTTCTTCTTTTTGTCTCTGCATCAATTCCTCTTCCCTAGCTTTTTCTTCCTTCTGCCGTTCTCGCTCACGCTCCCGTTTTTCTTTCATCATCTCTCGCTGTTTCTTCTTTTCCTCTTCCTGTTTTTTTGTTTCCTTAGCGAGATCTAGGGCTTTCACTTTAGGCTCCTTTCTCTTTGCTATAGAACATTAGAAAAGAAAGAAAGAAAGAAACATATTAGATGATTAGCTTTTGTATATCAAGCCATCTTTTGTAATTCACCATCCTTAATAAAACTGTTCATAATGTTATGGCTTACTGCCAAAAAGAGCTAAGAATCATGATCGTGATGTAACAAACGCCACTACAACAAGACTATCTTGTAAGCAATATATGTTCTGAAAGTACCTGGAGGCACTGCAGTTGGAAGGTATTCAAAGAGGGATTTAACATCAGTCGCAATATTAGATCCTTTATGGGCCTTGTCTACAGTAGTATGATTACGTTTCTCCGCAGTTGCTTTCCTCTGTAAATTTGGCTTACTAACCGTATTCTGAAGACATCTAGTGGACTTACGTGTACCGGTTCCAAATGTAGAAGAACTTTTGCTCTCTCTATCCTTGTTCATGTACTTCATCTCAGTGCCATAGCCACATAAAGAAGAACTTTTGTTCTCTTTATCCTTGTTCTTGTACTTCCTCTCAGTGCCAAAGTCATCTTTAGACATCTTCGAAGGACCAATCTCAGACCCATGCAGGTTCGCATCTTCCTCCAAAGAATCTATTAGGCGTCCTCTCTCAAAGATCTTCTCATTTCCAGAGACAAAGTCAAGAGGGTTAATGTTACTTATGTCTACAAGGGGTCCTTTATATGTTGAGCTCTTCATTTCTATTGCACTGCTTTTTTCCTGGACTTGATAAATTACCTTGCATAGGTTTCGGTTCTCTTCACCACCACTACTACTATCTTCATGAATCGGAGTTAACTCTGAGTTTGTGCTTCGTTGCTTCTTAGAACGTTGACCACCAGATGATGAGAGAATAGTATGAGTAGCCTTCCCAACTTGAGGTGTGTAAGGACTCCAAGCATCACACTCGGACTGATCACTTGAGGATGGCATGAAATCAGAATAAGACCTTCCTGGTTCCAATGGATTATAACCCGACCAGGTGCTCAAGTCCATTTGAAATTTAGACTTTGAAGGAAGAGAATATGGGGTACCCATGCCAGAAGACGGACACAGCTCCTCCAGAATGCTCATTCCTTCAATTATTGTGTCCGGAAGATCTGTGAACTTCTCAAACTCAGGCATGCTTTGATCAGCACCAACAAGATCAAGATTATCATAATTTGATAATAATTGCTCTTCAAGATTAGATTTGATATCTTGTTCAGTAGAACACGCTTCCCCCATGCTTCGTGGAGTTTTTTCACTTTCAAAACAGAAAAACTTCTGCTCGTATTGAGGAAGACACTGCCTATCCACACTCATGGCAACGCTAAACGGATACTGCTCTTCAACTTCATTCAAGTGAATGCCTGTATCCTCTACCTTAATGCCACTAGAGCCAAGAGAAGACTCTAATAGCATTGGTATGAAACCCAGAGGAATGTTTGCATCTCCAAGGACAAACCCCTCATCAACTTCAGCCTGCCACACACAAAAAAAAAACACGAAAGAATAATTATGCATCTCACAATCTCAGTTGTTAGTAATAAAACAAAAAGAAAGATAATCTTTGATCTCTGTAATGTATTATTCATTCTTTGACAACCATATAAGTGTATGAGTATATGGTTCAATAGGGGACTTGTTAATTACTCCACATAAATACTGGATTTCCAGCAATCCTAGGTAGGTAGTAAATTGTAAAAGATCAGGTAGATAATATTCACATGGGTCTCCTTGAAAAGACAACTGAGGGTCCATTCAGAGTCCATGCACGAAGTCATGTGTGTGGTAACAGGTGGAAACTGATGGAGGGATTTACGAGGCAGGTTTTCAGGTTTTCAGATTAAATTTGTACCATAACTCAAAGTATAATCTATCGTAACTATTAACAAAGAGAATATTACCTCCTCTGCATGGATCTGAGGTGAGCATTGAACACCCTCCATTACGAGGTGCTTTGCACCATTGGACATCTCTCCGACAGCACTCTCGATGATGCTCGATTCCACAACACCAGACACGGGAAATTGCTGAAACTCCAGATCAGTCCCCGAACCAGTTTCGGCACTATTTAAGTTTAGGCAAACAATGTCTTCGTGATGGTTAGGTTTAGCACTCCAGATCCTTGGGCAAGTAGTAAACCCCTTATCAGATTGGCCTTCAATCTTCCTTCGCTTACACTGAGGCCATGAGTTTTCCCACCCATTATAACTAGTCATTGCCGATAGAACAGAATTTTCTTCTTTTGAAGAATCATTTGATTTACTACAACCAGCATCTTCTTCATGGATGGCGGAAGGGAATAGGTGGGGAACTTGACTTGCATCATGTACTAGAGAAATATCTTGTTTAACTGACTGCCTAGAACTTGACTTGCTACCTGCATCTCTATCAATTCTAGAATCTTCAGGCAATGATTCCAAATCAAACTCCCTTGTCAAATTCTTACCAGAAGTATCTTTGTTTGAATCAACCCCAACGTCGGGCAAATCAATGTCTAGTGCTCCTTCCAGTTTGCATCCAAATGAAATTCTACCATACTGTAAATCCTTTAGACAAAACGATGAATCTGATGCTCGTTTTCTATCGTCACATTCTGAAGATCTATCAGCTACTACATGCCGATCAATATCAGGTGACTCTTTCCTTAATGCAAGAGAAGAAATATCTGAAACTGCACCAGTACACATTGCTGATGAAGTACGGTCTCTTGTTTCTTCAGTATCGAGTAACTCGGGCCTCTCATCTTCATAAAAGGCATTAGACAACCTTATAGAGGCATTTTCTCCATCTCTTTCAAGACGGTCCATAGATGTGGCGGATGGTTCCTGTAAAAATTCATGACCAGTTACCTGCACCTTGTTCGACGACATTTTGCTTCCTTCCGAAGATCTATCAACATCGAAATCTGAAGTTTGGCGAAGTGACTGCCTAGGAAACAAAGCAGAAATGCTTGATGTTTTACTGATAGGTGATATAGGGTGCAAATCAAACTCAGCTTTCTCTGCCCCAACAAGTTCAGACCTTTCTACCTCAGTTGGGGTTCCAGATTTAGCCTTTAAATTGTTTTCTGCACCTACAACTTCCATATTTTGATCCATCTTCAGCATTGCATCATCAGGAATGGAGTTACATTTTTCGCGGATATCACTGGACATGTTTATATTCTTTTCGTTTCTCTCTGGAGATCTATCGGTTACAAAGCCTTCGTAACCCTCAGCTCGTTCGGCCTGTAATAAAGGAGAGCATAACTTCGAAGCGTCTGCAACAGATTCAAGGGACTGTTTTCTCCCAGCATTTTCAAACCTTTCTTCCACATGAGGAAGAGAACCCGTCATAGTTTCACTCTCGATCACCATTTCCATTCCGTGATCCTTCTTCAGCAATGACCCATCACTAGAAAGAACACCTTTCGCATGGAAAACACTAGATATAGGTAATTCATCAACTGATCCCTTCAATCCTAAAGGAGTTGATCCCACCTCTGGTGACTGGTTCAATATTTCCCTCCCTGGAGAAGGCCCAACAGTCTCAACATGCTCCAAATCTTCAGCATCGCCAAATACAAGTTGCTTTGGCTCAAAAAATTTCATATCATCTGATTGAGGCCTTGAAACTGAGAACTCCAAACTACCTCCCACACTAACATCTTCCTGAACTGAACAAATATACTTGCGGTCAACTGGCATATCTGCAACATGCTTAGCTTCTGAAATCCTAGCAGCAGAAATTTCCTCATGAATCAATACTTGAGGGTCAGATGCCTGCAATGTTTCCCGTCCGAAAGAAGGCCCAAAAGTTTCACCCAACCTGGAATCTTCAACATCATCAAAAATAAGTTGCTTTGGCTCAACAAAGTTAATCTCATCAGATCGAGACCTAGAAATCAAAAACTCCAAACTAGCTCCCATGCTAACACCTTCCTGCTTAGTTACAGTACAAGTAGAATTGCAGTCAACTGACACATTTACATGCTTATTTAGTGCAATTCCAGCAGCAGAAATTTCCTCATGATTCAATACCTGAAGGTCTGATGCCTTTGGAAGGTCATGTCTTTCGACCAAATCCAATGGATTCAGATGCTGGGGAGATCTATTAATTGAAGAAGATCTGGAGCACGTAATTCTGCCAGTTAGCTTATCCGAGTTATTATGTCTAGCTAAACCCAGTTCAGCAGAATTAATCTGCGGCACAGTAGTTTGGGATCTTATATTATCCTCATAGGTTGTTGCATTTTCCTTGGATAGATTGTTCTCAGTATTTTCCGCCGCAGAGTTACAAAGCTCCGGATCTTTTTGCACCGGGCTAGACCCTTCCATGGTCCCTTCAGCATCTAAAACATTATGAAGATCAATGCCTTCACTTTGGGTGGCTGATGTAGCTATACTACCGAGAACCTGATAAGGAATACTAGAGATTCTGGCATCTGTTTCTAGCAGCTCTTTAGCAGGAGGAGGCTGTTCGCAAGATGTTCTTGACCTTGTACTCCTACCAGCAGCCACATTACTTTCTTGTATAGCACGCTTTCTTGATTTTCCACTTGCACTATTACGAAGTTCTAGAGCTCTTTGCCTTGATCTGGACCTTTGGATCCTTGCCAATGATTGAGGTAATTCAAAGCTGGACTCGGACACCTTCAAATCCGTCTGGCATTGAGGAGTGCCAGTAGTTCCACCCTGATGTGTAATTGTGTTAAATGTACATTCTGACTTGAGACTGCTTCCATTCAGACTGCACTTCGGATCAACAGTTGATCTCTCTCCCACGGTTGTGACATCAAAGTGATTGGTCAAATCTGTTTGATTTTGGGGAGAAAAGATGGTATTATCCAGCTCAGGAACCGTGTTTAATGTACTTTCCAGCTCTATATTCTTACCATCCAACGGGCAGTTGGGTATATCTGCTGATCTCTCACCTACACTATAATATTTGTTGGAAGCACAAGTTTCTGAAAAAAAATCGCCTGAAAGCTGCTTTACAGTATTTGCAGCAAAAATTGACCGGCTATAGAAGGTTTTACTTCCAATGGAAGACGGATAATTGGCTCTGGAAGGTGGGAATAGAAGTCCTGAAATCAAGTCTTCATTCTTCAACTCTACAATGAGAAAATCCAATCAGAAGAAAGAAACCAAAAGTTTAACAACCTATAGAAAGTAGATTGCAGGTGATTTTCATAATTTTACAATTGACAAAGCAAAGGAAGTAGCTAATAATTGCATATAACAAGCCACTTCATATCAACACTAGCATTTGATGGGGATCGTGCAACATTTATTTTTTTTGTAAGCAATGGGGATTTTGCAACTACCACGCTCACATCATGGAAGAAACCATGCAAATCGTCTATCCCTACCAGCATTGTCTTAGAGTCAAAATGCTTGTTTTCCGTGAACTTTTTTAACCTAATTCTCATAGCTCATTACTGCTTTACTATGTATTCTAACACTGACAAAATGCGGTTATCCAAATGAAGCTCCAGTTTTAGGGAGTAAAACCAAAAAATTAGAGAAAACATATAATTCCCGAAGTACATCACATCTACAATAATAACAAAACCCTAAAACCCCAAAATTTTACACATAAATTCGAAGGAACAAAAAATTAAAACGCTAAAACCCTAAATTGAAGAGATAATGGAATAATACCTTTGATTTCGGAACTACCAGTCTCAAATCCATCTTTCAAAAGCCAAGAAGGAGGTCGAATTCCATTAATCAAACATGTTGAAGCCAAATACTGATCATACAAATCTTTCTGTTGATTGAGCTGTTCAATTACCGAATTCTTTCTCTCGAAGAACTTGCCGAATAATATCTCTACTGTTGACATCTTCAGAAATTAAAACCCATTCAGATCTTTCGAAACCCTAGTGAGAAGAAGAAAAAGGGGGGGGAGATAGAGAGAGAAATGGAGATTTTTAGATTTGGAATTTGAATTTCATAAGTTTATTATAAACGTCTACGTTGAAAAGAAAAGGGATTGCTGCTAAAGTGAGCCTGTGGTGATTTAAGTCTCTGGGTATAATTGGAACCGAAGATCCATATGATCGACGGTGCATATTTGCCTTCTATAGATTAGCGGTTGAGGTCTCGTAAGCTGTAAGCGCGGACTTCGATTTCGAATTTCGAGATCAAAGATACACGTGTTGTATGTTGGTTAAGAGCAAGTCTTATGGTGTAATTCAAACTATTCCAAGTGTGGAAAAGCCATGAAATGTCAAGTTTAGTGGCTTCCAAGTTGGGATCTTTCACAGAAAATCTAAGCAAGGTTCCACGGTTTCGTGGAAGGGTTCGTGGAATCCATCTGAACGCCAATAAGAATAGCGTTAAACGCAATTAAGAATGGAGCTAAAAAAACGCAATTAAGAATTGCGTGTTTTTTTTTATCCTTAGATTTAAAATGAGTTGTTGAAATCTAACGGCTGGAAAAAAGCTCAATTCTTAATTGCGTTTTTTAGCTCCATTCTTAATTGCGTTTTTTTTTATCCGTAGATTTAAATGAGTTGTTGAAATCTAACGGCTGGAAAAAAAGCTCCATTCTAAATTGTGTTTTTTTAGCTCCATTCTTAATTGTGTTTTTTTAGCTCCATTCTTAATTGCGTTTTTTTAGCTCCATTAAGAATAGCGTTTCTACTATTCCACCATTACACTTGCGCTTCCATCCACAGTTCCAAATGCTGAGGTGGCATGGAAGATGGAAGATGGATGCATTCCACCATAAGACTTGCTCTAATAATCGAGTGGTCGATCACCCGATTCCCCACCCAGAGCTTTTTTTTTCTTCTTTATGCCCCATAACTTGTTTATAAAATGAGACTTACTATTTACAAGCTCATATGGTTATGCAGCAAAAGAAAGAAAATTACTGCACCCTAACACTGATGAGTTTCAAACGTTAGTATCATTATCCAACGATTTATAATTCTACAACTGTGATACTTATCGTGTTAATTTAATCAAAATTCTGGAGAAAAATGCCACGTTAATAGGCTTGTATAGTTGTATTGATAGGTTTTGACATGCTTATGCAGTCATGGGACGTCGAGATATTGGCGGCTAAGATTGTCCCAATTTAATTCAAATAACTAGGTAAACATAGATCCGTAATTTCATATGCAATTTATTGTTGTCTTTTTCTCTTTCATTCGATCTTTTATTTTCCTTTTGTACAGAAAAAGGATCATAATAATGAAATGTGAAATTTGATATCTAACTCAACATTAATCTAGTTATTTAAATTTTATTATCAAATTTTTTTTCTTTCCTAATTAGATCATATAAACATATATTGATTTAGATTGCACAGTTAGACTCTTTTTTCTCGGTTCTTATTAATTTATTTCCTTTCATCACACTTGATTTCTCAATTACGCAAAATAAGTTCCATATGAAATCACATCAATATCGAGAATAGAATAATCGCCAGAAACAGAGATTGTATTTGGCATCATCCACAACCTAGGATAGACTTGTATGAGATCCATATGTGATTAATCGATAAAAAATAAACTCATATTGTTATTATTGTACGAGTCATTATACCAATTTTTAAGTAGTTTGAAACCTTAGTGTAAAACCTTGGTTAAATGAATATAGTTAAACCGTTGATTTGTTCGATTATACTGTATATAAATTCGATTAAGGAAAAACCCTTGCAAAGTTCACTATATAAATGTAAGAAATATATGATATTCAAATTATATCAATCTTACTTTACAAATAACGTGATATGGGAAAGAAATTATGTTGGCAAATAATGATCAAGGAAAAATTTTCCCTTCCACGATCTGCAGAGAGAAAGGAAGAAGCCAGAAAAAAAGATAGAGATGTCAGATTTTAATGACGAGACATGGATTAATCTATGTTATCCATATCAAATGAGATAATTCCATCCATAAATATCTCAACATCAAATGTCCATAGGAGCGTGTCAAAACTTGTCAAGGATCCCTTCCCAATTTTGAATTGAAATCACAAACTAAACATATGGCAGCAAGCAACGCATGCAATATATGAAAGCTTTAATATATCATGTGTTTAAAATAAAATCACTCATATCATTTAAATTGCATAATTTCCTAGTTCACTTGTCTTTATCGTCATTAAAGTTTGGATATGTTGCTTATTTAAATAACGTGTTTACAGTTTTACTAGTAGACTCCAATAAAATTTCACTTTAAATGTCATTTAGGATTGATGTGTTTTCTCCTTGTATTAATTTTTCTCTTACTGAGTTTGATTTAATTTTCAGAGTTCGGAAATATAAAATTGTTTCTTCACCAATGACGGTGACTATTTCTCAGTACATTAGGACTTCTCGTTCCTATGTACTTCCAAATAAACAATGGTTTTTAATTGGTGACGCATTATCACTAGAGAAAAAAAATTTGGAGTCGCTAAATTATTGAACAAATTTAATGTGAGAAAAAAGGAACATTCATCAGAAACTTTTAAATTTGAGAACGAGATTTTTTTTTCTTATATACAGATATAAGTTTTCGAACCATTTTAGGAAACCTCTGGTAATCATATTGCATCTTTTCATTTCCTAGTACAACTAAGACAATAAAATCAAAGATTCATACTCTCAAATTATCTACATATTGATCATGCAATCAAAAATAAAAAAGGCAACAACCAAACTTCACAATTATTTTTGTTTAATTTAGTATTGGATCACTTAAGAGATGGAGAAAATAAATTGTGCATTATAACCAGAGTTACACAATTGTATAAGCTTTGTATGTTTTTAACGAGTACCTTCAAGGGTGATGTGTGCCTATTAAACATTCAAAAAATGTATACCACACGATCAAAGGTAAACTTTGTAATTCCTGCCTCTATTTTTCCGTATCTGCGAATTCTGGATATGATTTTAATGAACATAACGGTTTGAGTTCACTTTTTAATTTTGTACCCATTAGAGTGTGATAATCCTTAGATCATCATCTTTGTTTTATCTGATGAAGATCATCATCATTTGCTTGCAATTTATAATTTCTTTATTTTTTTCTTCATATTTTTTGTTTTCTTAGCAATTAACAACATAGTTATTTCTTGTTTGTTGTATAGTTTATGTTTTTCTTCGCCTCCATATTTTCTTTATGATTAGAAAACATATGGAATTTGTCTTTGTACCACAAGTAATATATGTGCCCCATTTTTCAATGTTGTCATCGTGCTTCTTTAGTTTTTTCATGAGCTTTGCCGATATTATATTCTGTTTATTTGCGTGGATCTAACATTTTATGTGAATGTGTAAGCAGGATCATCGAGATATTATCCAATGGTTGGTAAAGGAACGCCAAAATTACTGCTCATAATTTTTGCTTACAACAAGAGAAAAAATAAATCTACTAGACCACATGGATCATGGTCATATGCATCAATGTAGTATGTGCATGAATGTAGCGTTGATAAGTTTAGAACATGAATATCGCCTTTCCTAGTGCCTTTTCACCCGATGAAGTACCCCAATAGAAAATTCCTTGTCATAATACTATTTTAACGAATGAACCTTTACTATTTGTACCCAAGGAATCCTTTTTCTTCGTAATACTTTATTTCACACGATGATGGCGTTTTGGGACGTTATACAATAATGTAGACGTTTTATGGGGAAATAGTATTTATTTACCATCAACGTCATGAAGAAGCATGCGTCCTAAAATGTCGGCATCATGGGAAATCAAGTATTGCAAGGAAATATGTTTGGTCCCTCGGGAACAAATAATAAAGTTTCATTCTTCAAAAGAGTGTTATGACAAATATTTTCGATTGGGATGCTTTATCGGGTGAAGAAGCACTAAAAAGGGTGAGAAAATTAAACGCGATGAATGATGGACGAATAAACCCATAGTCAAACGATCTTACCAAACTCTCAATGATGAACCTGTGGATGACAAGAGATATCAATACTCTTCTAAGAAAGACTCATCATAATACTTCATTTATATTATAGAGCCTATTCCATGCATGTACACTTCTGGGATCACACTCTTATGTTCATATAAGATTGGTCGGGTTATTCTCAACGGGTTCTCCCAACTGTTTATATAGCGTAAAGCTTATAATATTGCATAATCCCTTATTGAATTTTGAGCACGAACAGAATCCTCTCAACTACTCCAATATTTCGAAGATTTTCCATAAAACAATCATTAATGCCAATTTAAAAACTTTATTGCATAACCAAATATGATATTTTTCTGAATTTAAAAGAAAATAATGTCTTCACTATTAGTATTGTACTTTATCTGGTCATGTAAGATACATTCGTTACATCGAGTATAAATGGTGTTCTAAAACCATGACATGCAGGTCCCAGTTAAATTTTCTTGATTACAAAGAATTTAATTTCTTTAACTTTAGATTAATATTTAGGACCAAACTAGCCTTCAACCAATAGGATTCATGATGTTAAGCTTCACGCCAATTTGAGAAAAATTAGAGAAATTCATATCTTCACATGCATTGACGTCTTCACATGAATGAGTCTTCTCATGAAAATTGAGTGAGATAATTATATTTTGTGTGTTGAAAAATTGAGATAAACACACTATTTTGTATGCTTGCACCAAATGGGCAAAGAATTAATTTTTGCGTGTTGTAACAAAATTAGGCGAAAAAAACAAAATTAAAAAAATAAGTATATTTTGTGTGTTCACACAAAATCGTTAAATTTTGTTATTCTTGTGTATAACAAGGCAACTAATTGGTTTCCGCTGGCATAGCTGTGATGCTCTTGATCAGGTACCCCCATGCATAACTTAATTAAACACTTTAGTGAATCCATGTTATTCAACTGAGAATAAACACGGACGTCAGGTCGGTATTAGGAGTTTAGCTGAGGAACATAACATTAAATAAATACACATAGGCTCTACACTAGTGAGAAATTCATCTAGGATCTTAAGATTTACTTTGGTAAATTATAGGACACATGAGAGTATTGCAGCATGCACCAATACTATTCTGATAATTTTTTATATATGTAAATATCGAATCACACAACAAATACAATTGTATATATATACGTGTATATTTTCTAAATTCAGCCGGGAGAAGTTCATGAACATATCTATATACATACAGGAAGAGAGGCATAAATACTCATCAGGTCCTAATGTATTGATTAAATTCTTTGCAGAATGAAGACATGTCAGTAAACTACCTCCGTCACCACTCAAAAACTGTTATGGTTTATTGTAGATTTTTCACCAAATCTTATATGAGAATGTAATGTTTGGTACATATAAGGACCGACTTAGATTAGTCTGGTCTTTGATTATTTAAAATTATTTAAAAGACTGATTGTGGATAGTAGGTCATTTTAAGAAATGAACTGTAGGACTCTAGTTACTTTCTTAAGTTGAATTGCAGTTTGAGCATATCATTTCACAAACTAAACCGTGGATAATGATTTATTTTCAATAAGATGCAGTTTAGTAAGTTATTTCACGAAATGAGCTGCAATTTTAGCAGGTCGTTTCAGAAAATGAATTGTGGATAACAGTTTGTTATGGGGTATAATAATTCGCTTCTAATAACTAAGTTTTGTATATTTGCACCTATCAAGAAATTTTCTTCTTGTAATGAAGCTGAAAGAATACTACCATAACAACTGAAAATAAAGTCAAAAACTGAGAGCTAAATATACTAAAGATATTATGAGATTTATGCTTAAACACGAGAGAGATGGTGATTTACAAAGTGCTCAAAACTGTTTGGTTTGTCTAAGAAACTACGATGGAACATGATTGTTTAAGCAACAATAAATAGAATCATCGTAGTTCTATCTAGTTAATCACTACAAGAAAACCTGGAATAGCCGACTGGGCCAAAATTGTCGGCTAAAGTCCATTTTGGCTACGACTGGGATTTTCCAAGTGAATTTGGTAGTCAGAGTTAGTATCAGGCAAGCTAGTCGTGCGATAAGGTTGTCCAACTCTGTAATCGCCTAAAATTTGACCCACTACAAATTTGTGAGCAAAACTGGATGTGGCATAAATTTGGTACTTCGAAATAAGCAGTGGCCATGTAGTTGTTATGGCCGACTTCGTTTGATATTTGGAAAACTTTTCGATCAGTGACATAAACTTGGTAATTCGAAAATAAGCAGTGGCCATATCGTTGCTTAGGTTATGCCCGACTCTATTTGAGAGTTGGAATGCTATTATTGATTGGTTAGATAAAAAGTCAGCTACTCGATTTAGTAGAGGGTAGGCAGTCGACTATATTTTAAACAACCAAATGTGAGACTTGCAAAGTAACTTGTAATGAGTTGGAATATTGATAAACAACTTAGATTGGTAATTACTAAGTAGTGAGGCCATTTTAGGCTAAGTGAATGTGGTTGCTGGTAGAATATATTTAACCAGTCGGGACGTCTGATTTGTTATTGAAATTTGTAGTTACCAAGTAGTGGAATTACATTTGTCCCGACTCCATTTGGCTGTTGGTAGAGTTTGTTTAAGCAATCAAGATGTCTAATTGGATTCTCTTGCGCATAGGTCATGTGTAAACGGGAATTAATAAAACCAATAATAGGATGTGCTTGCTATGATATCGCTTTACACTTGAGCCGACCACATTTGGGAGTCGGTATGCAATAGCCTTAATTTAGGACCAACTTAAATGAGCAATTGCAACATCGTCGGCCAATGCGCAGAACCACTAGATCGGTGAGTTGGGTGGGATATTCATTTCACATAATCCTCAAATATGTTGACCAACCATATTTTGCACTTGTTACTGTATCGGTTTATGCTTAAGCCACCGCATTTGAGGATAAGTAAGAGATTTCTGGATAGGCGGAAAATTGAACCAGACACCAGAACTAGTAATTGATATGTTGTTGCTCTGTACTTAGGTCCACCAAATTTGGAACTTGCTGATTGTTAATTATGGAGCACTAAGTCAACAGAAAAATTGTAAATTTGAAATTTATGCTAGGTAATCCAAAATTAACACAAACATCCATATAATAAAGCATAATGTAATCATTACAATTAGTTTAAATTGTGCATATTATATGTAAAACACTACATGCTTTAATTTGTAGAATACTGCCACCCGCTTAAATTTGTAGAACTTCTTGATTTCAGTCCATGCTTTGAGAGGTGTTATATCCCATACGAATTTTTATAACACTGCATGCTTCCATACTATGCTTTGAAAGGTGATCACTTACATCTTTTGTAGGCTTAGATTGGAAAACAATCGGTTTAGGTCTATTCAAGAGACATTAAATCTCATCTTAAAAAGAGTTACTGACATTCGAAATACAAATCCACTTGTTTTGAAAAAGATGGATATTGGTTCACACCAAGGCACCTTTCAAGAATGTTAGCACAACTTGCTCATCTAATAGGATTAAAAACAAACATTCTGGCATAATTAAGAAGAACATGAAAGATTTCTCAAAGACATGGGTTCCAATAAGAACTCACTTTGGAGAATGTAAGGATTTACCAGTTAAGGAGACAATACAAACTACAAACATGAACTTGATGATAGCAAGTTACAACGATCTCATAGACAAGTTATCTTGCACCTTTAGAAAGCATAAAAACTCAGGCAAATGTTCCAATTTCATCTCCCTTCATGATGACAATGAGTTTTATAATAATTTCTCTAAACCAAAAGGTAAAGACTTAAGTAGAGTAAAATTGAAACATGGAAGAGTCTCTCATAGTGAGTATGAAAATACTCATCATGATGCTTTGTAAGCAATGAGACAGTAATCACATGACAAGTCGTATTTGTGATCAGGGTGTTCAATTATGACTCGATATAAATAGATTCTAAATCTATTCTTTAAAATAAAATAACAAGTATCCAGAAAATATAGAGAACACGTCGCTTATAGTCTACAAGCAAGTTCTATCTTCTGATACACAATCATAAACAACCACACGTTACAGAGTATATTACTTTAATCTCAGTACTTTCTATGTTTTCCCCTCTAAGATCAACCCCTCTCCTTCCTTTGTGACTGAAGCAAGACTAGAAAGACAATTTCTTGGTTTATGCCAGAATTATACAGATTGAACTCTCCAATCTAAACTACTCTTGTGTAGTGCATTTTTTTAAGGTTTAGACTCGTTTCTCATCAACCTACACTACACCATTTTAAGGGATTAGCAACAACATAATGGCGTTGCTAATTTTCTTTTGCTAATTTCCGCTGCTAAGTTTTCGCAACGGTAAGACATTGCTAAATTTGCAACCGCAAAACCTAGGTTGCGGGTACCAACCGTTGTGTGGTCAAGCATGCGAAGAGCGCGTGTGGTCGGGAACACTAGAACTAGTCTTTACGCCCAATTCAAAAGCTGGTCATGTGTTCTGGTTTTTGTTTCCGCCCTTCAGAGTCGAGCAGTGGTCGGGCTTATCTTTCTTTTTCCATTTTTCTTCTCATTTCTCAACCACAAAATTTTTCCTCTCTTTCATTCTGGATCTGCAGCTCTGAAGAACTTCTGTTCTGCTGAAATCATTTAATCTTGTTATTTGTTTTTATATTTTCGTTTTGGGTTTATACTTCTTAATCGATTTCACCTGACCTGTAATTAATACTACAATTGGAAGCATCGATCTGAGATTTTAGGTCATTTGTTAGTTATTTTGCTTCAGCTGCTATTGGTAATCATAATAAGCCAGGTAAGTCATCTTTTTGTTGTAGTTTTGGAAGAGAATTTTTCTGAATATCATCTTAAGATCTCAAAACTCACAAATTTTAACACCTCTCTTTCGATTCGGAAATGGTGTTTTGACAAGTGACCTTGTGACAATTCTCATCAGCGTTAGTTAAAAATCATGAAGAGATTTCGAAGATTTTTTTGTTGTTGCTGTTGTTAGGGTTCCCAATTGGGTTTTCATATATCTCTCGGTATTAATTTTAAAATAAAATCGAATTTCAGATTCAACAATAGTGTAGCTAGGTTTCTGTCAAGTCCTGCTTGCATGCTTAATCAAGTGCATCTGGACTTAATTTGTTCTTATTCGTTATTATTAATGTCGATTGAGAATTGTTTTGGCTAGTTAGACATAGCAATAGTTTAATCAAGCTTCCGACCTTTGAATTATGATAACTAATCGAATTATTTTTCTTTCCATTTCGGAGAAGCCGATGTATTGGATGAGCTCAACGGTTGACAACAGTTTTGAAGACAGGGAGGTGCATATACCCTTGATGCGGCTTAGTTCGAGCACATCTTGTACCCAATCTCACTGTCTGCAATAAGGATTTTTTCAATTTACGTTGTCTAATGTAATTTGCTTGGATTAGTTATGTCTATATTAGAATGGTTTAGCAGTTTATTGTGATTTTTGCTTGATTCAAGTCGTAGCTACAGGTTAGAATTAAAGTAGATATTTGCGAAGGAGAATCAGAGTAGTACTGCTAAGTTATTAGAGCAAGTAAAAGTGAAAGATACAGAAGATGTGACACTGGAAGCAGTAACTACGTCGTTGAGAAAAGCACATTGCGGGCATTGGGCAGGAGATTATGGAGGTCTTATGTTTTTTATGCCTGGAATGGTAATTATGAAACATAATTCTATGTTCTAAATTTTTTTAGTTGTTATGGAAATTCCCTTTGTCTTTATTCAGATTTCGTTGAGATTCATGAATTACGCATCTATTAATGCCTATTTTAGTGGTCTTGTGGGACGTATTATTGCTCTACATATTACTGCAGCACTGAATGCTGTGTTGAGCATAAAAAAGAGATGTGTCCACATCTTTACAATCATCAGGTAAGTGAAACGTTTTCCGATTACCTGTTGTCTTTGTCTCTGGCTTAACTTGTTTAGAATCATCGAAGACTATTTAGTTTTCCACTGTGTTCATATCTTGTGAATTGATAAATGTGGAGTGTAGAATGAGGATGGGATTTATCCAAAATTCTGTACCACACTGAGTAGGTCTACATTAAATATAGGTATTGTTTTCTTCTTACTATTTGGTATCCTTTATTCTTCTGGTTTTATTTGTTGGACTATAGATATTGAAAGCTTTGATAACATGTGTTGAAAGTTATATAGAAACTTAAAAACACTCGATACTACTTCGAAGATATACGAGCTTAGTATCGCATTAACGTTGCTTGTATAAAGCGCTCCCAGAATTATAGTAGTATTGGTTATGAAGCAAGACTTAAGTCCCTCAAACTCTCTTCCCTTTATGCAATTTTTTAATGGTAAGAAAAATCATTCCTTTATTATAGTGTATCTCTTACTTTGTTCATGTTCACATTTCATTTGTCTCTCGATGATGGTTTTGTATATGGCTTACCGCAGGGATAGGGGTTACCTCGTAGAATGCACCAAAGTCCAATAAGCATCCTGCTGCAGACCTAACAACCGAGGCAGTCATAGAGTAAACAAAGACTACCAGCAAGCAGTAGATACTCTTTTAACAATATCCAGTAGCCAAAGACAGCATATGTTAAGTCCAGCACAACATTATTTAATGTTGGGTGATGCAGTAGCTGTAAGTTGTGGAGTGTACATCTGTTTCAATTCAAGCACTAACAACGTCTAAGAAGTTATATCCTGGACATCGGAGCGACGAGATAAAACATCACCAAAGCTGTTAAATTCATTGAAAGTATTCAACAACCAGATGGTTCATGGTTAGTGATTATTTTACGTTTAATATATAATGTGACAGAAACTAAAACTTGTCACTTTGGCATTCTCAAAAAATAAATAAAAAGAATTTGTGGCTAATATTTGGATGACTGTTGAAACAGGTCTACACGAACCTTGAGGTCAACCAATCTCACATGGTAAAGGATGAGCTGTGTTGGCTCTCATTGATGCTGGGAAGGTGTGCGTGGTGTTTTGCTGATTACTATGTCTTTTTCGTTAGTTGTGTTTTGAAACTAGAACTGCATGCTTGAGTTACTTGTGCAGTAACAAATCTCTTGACGCAACTCCACTCCGAACTCTTAAGTGGGTCAGAGGTAAATTAGATATAATTATCTTCCTCTCTCACCCTAGAACAGTAGAGCCATATAAGTTATTATGAATGGAAATGTCTGATATACGAGCTCACCAAATGGGTTCTCTGATGCAAATAAATGCAGTTGTTCGGTAGTCAAATATCTACACTGAATTTATATAGTCGCTAAGTGTCAGTAGTCAAATATCGTTTCAGCATATATATGTAATGTGCATCGCTTGAGTCGGTAGTTTCTTTTACAACATATTTTGACTCAGCAAATGCGGATTTACTTTAAATTTGACAGCATAAGGCGGTGACTGATGACAAAGACATGCATATGTTTACGAGGCTTAGAGGAATAGAAAAAAAACTTCTATTGGCAGTTGTCGGACTTGGTCACATAGACGGAATTGAACTATTATGGAAATGTGTAGAGGATGCCGATGATGATAAGTTTCTACAGGCAACATCAGAAAAGGGAGATCCACCAACAGGGTAATTTCATCTTTGGGAACACTTTGTTTCAGTTGACACAAACTAGGTCACCCATCCATTTATGAACGTCAACATACAACATTGTATGTCAGTCACAAAAATTTTGGTCTTCATGATCATCTCAGTAAGTTTGCTATGATACTTGTATACATTTGTATCTCCTACTCATACTTTAAGTTTGAGTTCACTTCAATTGAAGGATCCTTTTTTTATACTAGTGATTCTCAACAATAGAATTATGTATGTCCATTGAATGAGATTGTAGTTTGTATATCTTTGGGTATGTTGAATATGGGTACTAGGAAATGGCAGGGGGTGCATTTTGACCAGGTCAATGAAGACCTGACCTTTTTTTTTATTGTTGCAAAATATTAGCAACATTGGAAATTTGTTGCTAAATTAGATACAGAACCAGTAAATTAGAACCAGAACCAATAATATCTAGTTCTGGCTAGGGGTATTACTGTAGTTAACAACGGGTTAGCAACAACGGATTTTTTTTGCGAGTCGTTGATTTAGCAACGGCAGCGGCTGTTACGATTCTCCGTTGCTGACCGGGATTCGCAACAGAGCTTATGTCGTTACTAAAAATTGCGACACAGTGTTTAGCAACGACAAAAGCTTGTTGCCACCCCGTTTAGCAGCAGCTATAGTAGGTTGCTAATACCTTAAAATGGTGTAGTGATACCCCATTTTTACCATTTTACCAGAATCAGTTTTTACCCTACTATACTAGTGAGTATTTTCATACTATATTTTTTTCTTCTTCATATGATTAAAGTCATACTAACTTAATTATCATTCATTTGATTTCAGGAAACTTATGCTCTGTTGTAATACTTGGATCTCGAAGAAGGACAATTCATATACGATTTTTGTTACGAGCTCTTAAAATAAAATGCTAAAGGATTTAATCTCCGTTTTTATTAATGAAATTGAAATTGAAATTAATAAAGAAACATGGGCATACTTTTAGTTAGTGTGTATTTTCTAAATTTATTCTTAAAGCATCTAATATGGTAAGAAACACTCTATTTATATATATTTATGTGGGTGGGTATTAATGTTCTCATCTTTCTTAATGAATGAAAATTGGTTTATTTCTTTATTTTATTTTCTGAAGAAAATATCTTGATGTGCATTTCTTTGTCTTTACTAAATTATTCTTAAAAATTGCTTAAAATAATAAAAACCAAATTTGAATATCAACAAGTAAGATTCCTATAATTTTGTGTACAATCTATTATGTTACCATTTTTTTAATTATCGGTAAATGAAAAGAAATATACCTATAAATATGATACGTGTCTACTGGTCAAAAATGTAAGCGTTGTTGGCTAAAAAAATATCTTTGCCAAACAGAGATCATGGCTAAAAGCTAGCCGTTTATTTAGGGGTACTAGTGCATGTAAGAGTTAAACAAATAGTATAATATTCTTGAACTTGATAGGTTGGGGTTTCAGTATTATATAAGAAAGCCTCCTTCTAAAGCATAAATTACTCCAAATAATAAGTGTTTACGTTGGTTTTTTCTTCTTATTATCCATGCAACTATATAGTCTGTTAGAACATTGCTCGGTCGAACTCGCAAGCGTTGCTATCTTAAGCTTGTTGTCAAGTTTAGTTGCCAAAACTATAAGTCTTTATTTCTAGTCTACTTATAGTTATGTCTCGGACTAGGATAGAATGTGCAGTTGAGCATTAGACTTTATGGCGTTCATCGATTGAAGATGAATAACTACTAAGGGGAGCTTGTGGAACTTCATCAACAAAAGGTATATGGAGACTTGAACTCATCTATCACTCAGAAGTTTATTTCTATTCTATCTCATATTGATACAAAAGTCGTATAGATATATAGACTTTATAGTATACACATTTGATATTTCTAGCTGAGTTTAACTCGCTTACATATTTCTCGAAATACGTGTTGGTAAGATTTTGCTTTAACCAAGTTCATCTTTATTCTTGACGAAAGTCAAAAGATGATCATGTGAAAATCTCCTGGTAAAATCTTACATGATTTGTGTGAGACGGTCATTTGATGTAGACTCAGAATGTTTCGTATTGATCACTTGAAAATTGCTTTGAAGCTAATAGTTTGTGTGAGACAGTTATTCCCGTATTCCAAGAATGTTTCAATGATTAAGATGGAGTTTAGAACTATTAATATAGCACAATATGCATACTTGTATGCTAACTGTTGCAAGTTCTTCAAAGTCCGGGAACCATAATATGCATACCAGTATGAGTACTGGTTGATTAGTTGAAAGTCGGGGAACTTAGTATGCATACCCGTATGCGTATCGATGTAAAGTTCAAGTCCGGGAATTCAACTGAGTTTGGAGGCATGCATACCCGTTTACATAATGGCGAACCCGAATTATGTCCGACAACTTAGGTATGCGTACGCGTTTGCTTACTTGAGTGGGTTTGAAAAAGCGGGAGTCTAACAACCACACTCAATATTTCGCTTAGCAATCTGTATGGACAAACTCCAATATACTTTCTAGAGAATCAACTAGATAGTTAGACTCAATCAATAGAAAAGTATATCAAAGAGTTTATATCTCAATCTCTCGATTTGATCTATACTCAAGAAAATAGAAATCTGCGAGTCTTTATCAAAGAGAGATAACTTGGATGGTACCAAAGACCAAGTGTCAATCAATTTAAATCAACAACCAAAAGGTCGGATATTCTAATTGATTGAACAATGCACAACCTGTATTATTTCAATTATATAAAAAATATAATACGGAAAAAAAATAACACAGACACCAGAATTTTGTTAACGAGGAAACCGCAAATGCAGAAAAACCCCGGGACCTAGTCCAGATTGAACACACACTGTATTAAGCCGCTACAGACACTAGCCTACTCCAAACTAACTTCGGTCTGGACTGTAGTTGAACCCAACCAATCTCACACTGATCCAAGGTACAGTTATGCTCCTACGTCTCTGATCCCAGCAGGATGCTACGTACTTGATTCCCTTAGCTGATCTCACCCACAACTAAGAGTTGCTACGACCCAAAGTCGAAGACTTTAATAAACAAATCTGCATCACATAGAAAGTTCTATGATAATAGATAAATACGTCTCCCACGAATATACCTATGAGTTTTGTTCCATCTTTTGATAAATCAAGGTGAACAGGAACTAATTGATAAACCGGTCTTATATTCCCGGAGAACAGCCTAGTATTAGTATTATCAATCACCTCATAATAGTCTTAATCGACGCAGCGAAAAAACATATCGTGGAATCACAAACGATGAGACGAAGATGTTTGTGATTACTTTTTGATCTTTCCTATCGGAGATAGAAATCTCAAGCCAATTATTACAATTGTACTCGTACGATAGAAACAATAAGATCATATCACACAACTACAAGAAAAGTAGTATCGGTCTGGCTTCACAATCCCAATAAAGTCTTTAAGTCGTTAACCTGGTTTAGAAGAAGAAACCAAAGGTTAAAGGAGAATCGACTCTAGATTAGTGTAACTAGTATCACACATAATGTGTGGGGATTAGGTTTCCCAATTGCTAGAGTTCTCCCTTATATAGTCTTTCAAATCAGGGTTTGCAATCAACGTTAGCTTAGTAACAAAGCATTCAATATTCACCGTTAGATGAAAACCTGATTAGATTCAAGCTAATATTTATCAACCATTAGATCGAAAACATAGCTTGTTATACACAAATGAAATGCACATTCCTGGGCTTGTGTAACCATACCCAAACTTGTACATTAGTTGGTTCAACAATAGTTAACTAAATGGTTAGCCATATGATCACTTTCATATCAACCATGTTCTTCTTCACCATAACTAGTTCAAATGACTCAAATTAACTAGTTAGAGAGTTTTTCAATTGCAAGGAAATCTTATGTACTACACAAGACACAATTGAAGCAAAAACGATTTGATTCACTTGAATCGGTTCATGAACTATATAGCCACGGTTTGCAATTGCATTCCTTAGTTTATAAAGATAAGTTCACTAAACATCGTTTTTAGACATAACCTACTCAATTTCGCAGACTGGGTTCGCGGATTTAAGTCCCCGTGTGGAGTTCACAAACTCCAGCAGAAATTCTCGGGTTTGAGAACTTCGCCAATTCGCGGACTGGGTTCGCGGACTTAGATCACGCACTACTCCGGTTCACGTGATTAACAAAGTTCGCAAACTTCGGTTCAAGCAATAAGAACTTATACATATATGTGTTTCCACAACAATGCTTATATCCTCCAAATGGTTATATAGTCTAAACTCTCATTTCAATCATTGAAACATTCTCAGAGGACGTTATATAGTTTTTATTCACAAACCATTTCCCGTCAGAGCAATTTTCAAAGTGATTGAAACATAACATGACTTTCGTCACTAGGTAAAGATGAACTTGGCTAAAGCGAAAGCTTTACCAACATATATTTCGATAAATAAATATGCGAGGTAAACTCGACTCGAAATACCAAATGTGTATAATCTAAGTCTATATAGCAAAACGACTTTTGTCTCAAGATAGGAGATAAATAGACTTTTGAGTGATAGATAAGTTCAAGTCTCCACATACCTTTTAGTCGATGAAGATCCACCAGTTCCTTGAGTAGTCCTTCGTCTTGTATGATGATTTCCATGGAGTTCTTGAGCCCAACTGCACTTTCTATCCTAGTCCGAGACCTTAGCTATAGTAGACTAGAAATCAAGACTTATAGTTTTGATCACTAACATTGACAAACATGATTGAGATAGCAACGCACGCGAGTTCGACCGAGCAATGCTCTAACAGGGTTAAGTTTTAAAATCGGTTTGTTCATGAACTAATACATTTATATATTAAGGAATGCAATCTTTTGCAAACCGTGGCTATAGTGTTCATGAATTGTTTCAAGTGAATCAAAATCAATTTTGCTTCAATTATGTCTTGTATACTTCTACGAGAATATAAACAATTTAAAAACTCCATAACTAGTTTCATTTGAGTCATTTGAACTAGTTGTGATTAAAATGAACAAGGTTGATATGAAATTGTTCATATGGCTAACTTAGGTTACTATTGTTGAGCCAACTATGTGCACACGTTTGGGTACGGTTACTCATAACTAAATGAAGTCACATTTCATTTGTGTATAACAAACTAAGTTCGATATAACAGGTGAAAGATATTAGCTTGACTCTAATCAGGTTTTCATCTAACGGTGAATATTGAATGCTTTGTTACCAAGATAACATTGATTTCAAACCCTGATTTGAAGACTATATAAGGGGGAACTCTAGCAAATAGGAAACATAATCCCCATACCTCCTGTGTGATACTAGTTGCGACTAGAGTCGATTCTCCTTTAACCTAAGTTTTTCCTAAAACCATTATAGATTAACTACTTGAAGACTTCAATGGGATATTGAAGCCAGACCCAACTATTTTCTTTGTAGTTGCGCGTTCTGATCTTACTTTGCTCTATCGTGTTGAGTACTATCTTTTCTAAGATTCGCTCGAGATTTAATCTCCGATAGGTAAGATAAAAAGTAGTCACAAACATCTTCATCTCATCGTTTGTGATTCCACAATATCTTGTTTCGCTTCCATACGATTAAGATTATTGTGAGGTGATTGATGTTACTAGGATGTTCTTCGAGAGTATAAGTCCGGTATACCAATTGGTTCATGTTCACCTTTATTTATCAAAAGATGGAACAAAACTCATAGGTATTTCTGTGGGAGACATATTTATATATTCAATAGACTTTTCTGCGTGAGACATATTTGTTTATCAAATCTTCGACTTTGGGTCGTAGAAAATCTTAGTTGTGGGTGAGATCATCTAAGGGACTCGAGTGCACAGAATCCGGCATGGTTCAAGAGGCGTAAGGAACGCGACTGTACCTTAATCAGTGTGAGATTGGTTATGGCTCTATTACATTCCAATCCGAAGATAATTGGTAGCCATACGATTAAGATTATTGTGAGGTGATTGATGTTACTAGGATGTTCTTCGATAATATAAGTCCGATATACCAATTGGTTCATGTTCACCTTGATTTATCAAAAGATGGTACAAAACTCGTAGGTATTTATGTGGGAGACATATTTATCTATTCAATAGACTTTTTTGCGTGAGACAAATTTTTTTATCAAGTCTTCGACTTTGGGTTGTAACAAATCTTAGTTGTGGGTGATATCAGCTAATGGACTCAAGTGCACAGAATCCGACGTGGTTCAAGAGGCGTAAGGAACGCGACTGTACCTTAATCAGTGTGAGATTGGTTAGGGCTCTATTACATTCCAATCCGAAGATAATTGGTAGTAGGCTAGAGTTTGTAGCAGCTTAATACAGTGTGGTGTTCAAATTTGTACTAGGTCCCGGGGTTTTTCTGCATTTGAGGTTTCCTCGTTAACAAAATTTCTGGTGTTTGTGTTATTTCTTTTCCTCATTATATTTTCATACAATTGAAATATCACAGGTTGTGCATAGTTCAATCAATTAGATAATCCAACCTTTGGTTGTTGATATAAATTGATTGACACTTGGATATTGGTCTTTGGTACCATCCAAGTTATATTTCATATTAATACGGCTCACAAATTTCTATATGTTCGATTGCAGATTGATTTGAGAAATTGAGATATAACTCTTAAATGTATTTTCCTTGATTGAGTTTGACTGTCTAGTTGATTCTCTTGGAAATATATTGGAGTTAATCCATACAGATTTCCTAAACGAAATATTGGGTGTGGTTGTTAGATCCCGGTTTTTCATAATCGATCAAAAAATCGTTATGTACGGGTTTTTTATTTGCAACAGAAAAGTGGCAGCTTACAGTTTGGATGAGGATGAATAGATTGTTCGAGCGTACGTAACGTCTCGACCATGAAATTGAAATACCAAAAGACAAAATCTTTTCAAATGCAATATCAAAACAAAAGAATGATGAAGATGAAATATCGAAAGAAAATAAGGATGATCATCGTGAGGAGATATGAAAAGAAAATAATGGTATTAAAGACAAATCTCTAGACGACATTCAAGATGGAAGCAGTTGCGCCACGTCATATATGTATACCACATGTGCCAAGATTAGTATTTGTTGGAACTCAAGATGCATATAGGTTATCACAAATATTTGCATCAAAAAAAAGAAAATTAGCTAGGATCATCACTAATCTGCTTCCAAAAAAAATGGTCATCACCAGTCCTCATCAATGTAGTCTGAATCACTTTATTCACTTGATCCAGGCGAACCTTTGCTAATTCCATGAGAAGCCAATTTCACCGTACTAGCAGACGGAAAATCTTCACAACTTACGTCCGTCGAACTCTCATCTTCAAGATCAGGCGGTGTAACCATTGGTAGCTTCGAAAGATCCCTCTTCCCCGTGAAATGCCTAATTTCCCTTCTTTCTTGCTTGTGATCTCATGTTCCTCCTCGTCATAATCCGAGTTGCACGAGTCGGTACTAGTAGTAATTGGAGATTCCATTTCTTCTTCATACCTTTTCTTAGCGCAGTATTCTTTATGCTTTAACTTGTTGGCCAAACATTGGTTCTTAAATTGATCAAGCAACCTCTGTCTCCTTTTTCTTGGCATTCTTTCTTTGGATTGGATGTTTTTTGCTCGACGGATCTAACCACCTCCATCTGATTCTTTCTTCCCCTGGATTAATAATCTTTCTCTTTTTTGACATTGGCGGATTGTTGTACTTAATTCTGCAACTCTTTTTTCTTTCCTACTTGTTGTTACTAATAAAGTAATTCTTGGTTTATAACGTTTATAACTGTCGACGGTCTTTTTATATAGGGATCCATGCATATATTGAAAAGGTATGATTAATTCTTGCAGTTGTATGCATCCTTTGTCCGAAGACTCAACCAATAAATGCATTGGTTAACGAAATAAGGCGTGCCTCTTCATTTTTCTTGTGAAAGAGGTGTCTCTTCGTTAATAATTATTACCAATATTTCTCTCATAATAATTTATTTCCCCCCACAAATTTAATATTTAAAAAATCTTTATCTTTTTGGTCTTCAATCTATCTGATTTTGAGACCCTAGTTCAAGCGCATTATATTTTCCAAATCAATATTGATTCATAGATTATCTTCGATTTATGTAATAATGGATCATTGTGCCACTTGTTTCCATTATATTCATATGAAAACAGGGATGTCCGTCAACATATTAATTATCTAGCTAGCTGGAGTATAAAAGGATAATTACATACATCAACATGATATTATGTGCACAGGTTTTCCAGTAAAATTGATCTATCCTTTCTCTCTTATATTTCAAAGTTATCTCACTGCATGCGAGCATTCAAGATATGATTTGATTTGAAGACGCATTTCGTTTACATATAATTAAGTCTCCAAAGTCATGCATAACTCTAAAACAGAAGATAATATTAAACTGCAAAAATGTAAATTTATTCTGGTCCATGGATTGTCTTCGATTTACGTAATTAGTGAATCCCTGCACCACTTGTTGCCATGCATATGTAAGTAGGATTTCCTTGCTACGGTACCGAGTAGGTAACTAGTGGTGTATTGATTGTAGTTGGAAGGGCCTAATATCTCGAGTGTATAACCACTGATTTGATTTCTTGCTTGGGATGTTGGTGTTGCTCAGGTCCTTACCTTACTATTCCGTATGTGTTGTTGACATACACATCTTGGCTAATATACATACCGACTAATATATGTTTGTGGTTTCAAAATCAGCAGTGCGTCTGTATTCATCGCGTCAAAGGTATTTCGATTGTGGTCAATTAAGTGTGGTTTGAAATACCTTGTGTCCATAGTAACATTGTGGTGACCAAGGATTTGTGGCTTGATGTACATCACGTCCATGGTACTCATGTGGTTGCAAAACCAAACATGGTTTCATATACATCGTGTCCATGGTACTATGATGGTGTCCAGAAAAGTGTGGGTTACACTACATCGCGACCAAGGTGTTTTTGGGGTGGCCATAAAATGTGGCTTTATGTACATTGCATCGATGGTATTTTTGTGGTTGCAAAATCAAATGTGGGTTCATTTACATCGCGTCTAGCTTACTTTTGTAGTTCCAAAAATAATATGGGTTCACGTATATTCCGTCTTGCATATTTCTGTACTTGCTATGTCGCCATGGGAAAGAAATTGCGTGACCAAATATTTTTCTAGTTTCGAAAAATTAGTGTATAAAAATTCTCCGTGACTAAATTTCGTATATGTTGGATACCTATGTTTCCTTAAGCTTGGCCGACCACTTTTTTGTGTAGTCGGATGATATTGGTCTGCTATTTAAGGTTTTCTTGTAGTAGATATTTTGTTTTTATTATGTTTAAATAGTTATCGCCGGACGACCAATCAAAAAGGTATGTCGTGTGGATTTCTTAGGCTCTTTAATGAAACCAAAAAAGTTTTTTTTATGAATCAATTAAAATGGTTTAGTAGATAGAGCAAACAAGCAATCCCTCACTTGTTACAAAATTCGTTCTTTGCACGTAACTAGATGTTATAAGACTTTGGATTTAGGGGGAATGTTAAATTTTGGTGCAAATATGATTAGAAATAAGTGTTTAAATAAATTAAGCTAATTTCGTTATTTCGCAATCATCTAGCTAACTAAGTCAGGGAGTCTCATATATAGTAACTAAGTCTGCAGAATCTACACTTTCTACCCATTTAGTGACGAGATTCTACTTTCTTCGGATCATGTCTAATCATAAGCACAATATTTTTTTTGTCTGGACTTAAACTACCTGCACTTGCGATAAGTTCGTACTTCATGTTTTCTTTTATTCTACCCGATTTCACGACAAGTTATTGGTACCTCATATTTTCTTCATGTCACATGTGTGCATGTTTTTAGTTGTGTGCATCTGCTTCTATAATCATTTGATATTTGCCACCTTATCTTTTGTGGGATTGTACAAGACTACCCGGAAGCCCATTTGCAGTTCTAATACCTTACGGGTCATGGGTCTCCAAGTATATGTGTAGTTTTGTGAATAATTAGCACAATCTAATTTCACTTCAAACTTGTGTTATTTCTTATTTATTTTACACTTAATCATCTATTAAAATATTAATAAAACATTTGCAAAATATATTCATATTAAAATTATTAGAGCATCGCTCGGTCAAATTCACAAGTTTTAGTGTGCTAAGCTTGCTGTCAATTTTAGTTGATTGAAACTATATCTTGATTTATTGTCTACTAAAGACAATCTCGGACTAAGAATAAAGCATGATAGTTGAGTATCAGAATTCAACAATCAACCTTGAATACGGAAGACTGAAGAACAACGGAGACATCTGTGAGAACTTCATCAACAAAAGTATGTGAAGAGTGATATAATATTTACTCATATTTTTTTACCATTCCGTTTACTAAGATAATGTCGCATGACTTTAGTAAGAAGATGGATATTGTGAAGAAGAAATTTCTAGTTCAAGTTTTTTTTTCATTTTTTGATAAGAAGACAAGAATTATAATTATAAAGAAGAATACTTAAAAATACATACTACTAAAGGTAGAACTCAGAAGAAGCTAAAAAAACAACATCCCAATTAGATACAGTACTAGTGAAATTGACATGAATCTTGTTACTACTAGCTGCAGACCAAGATAAGATCAAATACTTAGCTTCAGTGCTAAGACCATTGTCCGTTTTGAAGCTATAATTCTCTTTAAAAGTTCGATTATTCCTCTCGGACTAAAGGACCCAAGAGACTGCTGCTGCTGGAATAAGATTCCATATATATATATATTTTCTGACAGTTTCCGGAAAGCTATCCTTCTAACAATTATCTAGAGCAAGCATAGAATTAGAAAGGACCAGGCCTATTTAGACGGAAAAAGCGTTACCCACACTCTGAGTCTGTATGCAACCTTGCAACGAAGAAGCAAATGATCAGTTGTCTCATTAGCTCAACATAAAGGACACAACTATCCTCAATAGTAATACCTTTTTTAGAAGAAGATGAACATTTTTCCGCATTTTATTGTTTATTTTTATAATAAAAATATTATAGGTAATATGTTAAACAACTTAGATAGTTTTTAAGCTCAAGCTGTATAAAGCCTACAAGACTTGCTCTAGCGAATTCGTGTCATGAAATACAGATTAAAAGTCTTGGTCTTGTTGCAACTCGACTCGTATATAGTTCGGGTACATGTTAGGTTGTTCTTGGATGGATATTGATTTTTGAGATCGCCCAAGGAACTTGATTTTTTGTTGATCTGTATTTAACAATTGTAACAAGTTTGTGCATACATATTCCAAAAGAAAATTTTGGTGGTGTACTTGGTACCCCTCCTTTTTGAAAAATAAATTAATAAGATTAAGATTTTAAAATAAAATAAAAAAACTGATTGACTTATAAAGAACCTATGGTTACTCTGATCCAACAAGTATCCCGATATTTTATTGCTTTCGATCCCGATATCCGACCAGAAACTATCTCGTTTTTATTTATTTATAAAAACCAACACGTTGATATCCCTAATTTAAATCAGCTGAGTTATTAGTCGATCTCTTAGTTTGTTTTGAAGTTCCTAGTTCTCATTAGATGTCTCGCAATCATTTGTGAAGGTGGCTACAAAATAAGAATTGTTTAGCTAGGTAATGTTTGTCTCATGAAGTGGCAGTATTCACTAACAGGTTGTTTGTTTTTTCTGGCTCAACTTATTATCAGGATCTAACTTATATGGACATGACTCATTATATCTGACTCAAAAATTATTGAATAGTAGAGTTATAGAAAAAAAAAATTTATATATATTTTTTGATTGAAAATAGTACTTTATTTAGATTAAGAAAAGCGTTACATGATTGTATCCTTTTCCGGATTTCTTAATAAGAATTCTGGTGGATAATCATAACATAAAGAAATATTGTTTGTTCTTGACTTTTTCGCTAGAGTATCAGCTGCCTGATTAGCTTCTCTCTTAACATAACAACACGTCCAACTAGAAAAGGGTCTGAGGATATAAATGCAATCTTGAACCACACTATTTGTGGTCCAATTTATTGAACCAACAACACCATTAATATCATTTACTACATTAAGGATGTCTCATTTCCTTTAGCCCATGTCAGTGCCTCTAGAACTGCAACAGCCTCCGCCTGCTCTTCATCTATGGCTTTGCTGATCCTTCCCTTGGCTTCAATGAAGGCACCTGTGGCATCACGGATGATTAGACCAAAACCCATTGGTTGTTCAACAGAAGTGAAAGATGCATCAAAGTTTAGTTTTAAAAAGGACTCTGCCGATGGTTGCCACTTGACAGGTTCTTGTTCTACACCATCCCTTGTTACCGATAAAATAGCATTTTCACAATCATTAACGAATTCTTTAACAGTATGAATGGAATTGGTTGGATTAAGATGTATTTTGTCAAATACAATTGCACATCTATGTTTCCAAATCCACCAAAGAACACAGCAAATATGCCTTATTCTTACCTGCATTGCATTGTCCCAAAAATTATTAGCATTGAATAAGTCAGATAGCCAGGCAGTAAGATTAGTATTTGCACTTATACCTACTAAATAGTGATCAAGAGAAAACCATAACCTTTGGGATATAAGACAATCCAATAACAAATGCTGACACGTTTCATCATTAGATTTACACAGGGGACAGTGAGGATCAATGTTATCAACTACTTTATGAAGTTTATCTCGAGTTGCAACATAATTATGCAAAATTCTCCAGATAAAGTGAAGAAATTTAAGAGGCAAATGAACTTTCCATAGTTTATTCCAAGGAAATAAAGGGATACCTGAATTTTGAATATTATGAATATATTGAGATTCATGCAATAAAATATTGTAAGCATATTTGACAGTAAAACTACCATTTCTAGTGCCTAACCATCTGATTTGATCTATGCCTTGCATGGGTAATTTAATCTTCAAAATCTGTTCCACAATATCATTAGTGAACAAAGCTCTTAACATGTTAATATCCCAATTTCTAGTGTCAATATCTATAAGTTGAGAAACTTTAGAAACTAAACTAGAATACATAGTACTGGGAACATGCGTTGCTAAACTAGGAACCCACACATCCTTCCAGATATTGATATCCTTATCATCTGCTACTTCCCAACAAGAATGTTTTTTTAACTATTTCTAATCCCTCACAGATTCCCCTCCAAATCCAAGAGCCATTAGTACTCATAGAATCAGACAATGGATTGAAGTCAGGAAAGTATTTATGTGCCATAATTTTAACCCACAAGGCATCCTGTTCATTGACTAATCTCCAGGCAAGCTTAGTAAGAAGAGCCCTGTTAAATTCACAAGTTTTCCTAGTGTTCAAACCACCTAAATATTTAGGGCTAGCCACAACATCCCAGGATTTAAGAAACCATTTTCTATCATTATTGTATTTGTTCCAGAAAAATATTCTTTGAATACCATCTATTTTATCAGTGATTTTTTTAGGCATTGGAAACACTGCCATCTGATGAGTGGCTATGGAACCTAAAACAGTTTGGGAAAGAACAGTTATACCTGGTTGATTAAAGTGCTTAGATTTCCACATGGATAATCTACTATCAAACTTAGATAACATACCTGAGAAGGATTGACTCTTATCATGCTGCAGCAAAGGAGGAACTCCTAGATACTTATCTTGCAGAGCCATGTTCTTAATGTTTAGGATCTGGGAAATAGTCTTCTTTTCATGATTGTCTGTTTTTTTTGCTAAAAGCCATTGAAGATTTGTCAAAATTAATAGCTTGGCCAGAGGCCTTACTAAAGTTATTTAGAATATTGTTCAGAAATGTCTTACCTCTTTGGAATTGGCTTTCATAGAAACTAGGCAGTCATCTGCAAAAAAGAGGTGAGTAATTGCAGGAGTAGAAGGAGTCACTTTTATACCTTTGATATGATTTTTAATTTCAGCATCTAAAAGATTTTTAGAAAGAACATCCATACACAATATAAAAAGGTATGGAGACAGAGGATCTCCCTGTCTCAGTCCTCTGGTAGACCAATATTGTTCACCTGGGACACCATTAAGAAAGACTGAAGAGGAAGCAGTGGAGACACATTGGTTAATTAAATGGCACCAATCATCACAGAATCCTAAAGTTTTAAGACAATCATATAAGAAATTCCATTTTATCCTATCAAATTCTTTTGACATGTCTAGTTTCAAAG
Organism: Papaver somniferum; assembly: GCF_003573695.1. Taxonomy (NCBI): domain Eukaryota; kingdom Viridiplantae; phylum Streptophyta; class Magnoliopsida; order Ranunculales; family Papaveraceae; genus Papaver; species Papaver somniferum. Next base: position 82,361,033 of record NC_039363.1, read on the forward strand.
CCATTAAACCTTTTTTGGATTTGTGTTTTTTCATAGTATCAACCAATTCATGAGCAATAATGATGTTATCAGTCATGAGTCTTCCTTGAACGAATGCAGCTTGGTAAGGAGTAATAATCTTATCTAGCAAAGTTTTCAACCTATTTTCTAATAATTTAGAAATTATTTTATAAGATGTATTACACAAACTAATAGGTCTGAACTCACTAGCAGTATTAGGACAATCAACCTTAGGGACCAAGGAGATAAAGTTATGGTTATTTTCTTTAAGGAGATATTTACCCTGAAAAAAACCAATGACCATTTTCACAGTATCTTCACCTACAATGTCCCACATATTTTGATAGAAACCTGGTGGAAACCCATCATGACCTGGAGAAGTCCAGGGTTTCATATCAAATACTACCTTTTTTAATTTCCTCACTAGTAGGAAGTCTCATAAGACAAGCATTATCAGCCTTCGTAACACAAGTACTCACACAATCAAAGATATTGTTGATATGACTAGGATTACTAGTTCTATTAATAGTAGAAAAATGATTTATTAGATGGTTAGCTATATCATTCTTATTAGTTAACCAGATCCCAGAATTATCCCTAAGAGACTCAATATTAGTTTTTTTTCCTCCTAAAATTGGCTCTAGAATGAAAATAATTAGTATTTTTATCATCAAATTTGATTAAGTCATCTTTACCTCTTTGATTCCAGTAATCATGTTCCACCTGTTGCCAATAATTCAGTTGCTTATTAAGGTCTGCTAGTCTTGGGTTACTAGTATAAGCTATTCCCTGAAAATACAAAGTTTCTATTTGGGCTTTGATATCCTTTAAGTTATATTGGATATTCCCAAAACTATTAAGATTCCAGTCCCTAAGAGAAAATCTTACTTGTTTAAGAGAACTTTTGTGTTTGAAGGCAGCAAAACCATTATTTAGAGATTTCCAGTTTTCAGCAACAACAGATTTACAAGATGAATCTCTAAGCCAGCATTTGTTAAATCTATTAGGTCTCTTAACAGAACTTGAGTTTCTGGAACTAGTGAGGACAATTGGACTATGGTCACTAGCTATGGGAGCAAGATGATAAACATGAGAATCAGGGAAGAGACTAAACCAAGCTTCATCTCCTAGAAATCTGTCTAACCTCTCTTGGATTAAATCAGGCCCATGTCTCCTATTTGTCCAGGTGAAAATATTTTCTGAAAAAATCATATCGTGGACACCTAAGGCATTAACAAAGTCTCTAGCAGTATCCAAAGAAGATTGAGAATGAGGATTCCCACCAATTTTTTCTCTATTGCTCAAAATGAAGTTCATGTCTCCTAGAAGGATCCAAGGAAGAGAGGTTGATAATATGAATTGCATAATAAAATCCCATTGAACAACTCTATTTCCATTAGCTAAGGCACCATACATACAAGAAAAAGCAACTTTAGTTCTACCATAAAACTGAAACAAACAGTTTATCATATTTAATTGGAACTAATAATCTCTAGACCTAGACCATCTTTCCACAGAAGACAAAGTCCACCGGATAGACCAATGGAATCAACAACAAAGAAATTTGGGTACTTTAGAGGTTTGATAAAATATGACATCTTTTTGAAACAAGTTTTTGTTTCAGCTAAAAAAATGACATCAGGATCATTAATGTTCACTAAGTCTCTTAAGTGGTTTATAGTGTATTTATTCCAAAGCCTTGCACGTTCCAGGAAATAAATTTGGTATACAAAATCAAATCAAATACTAGTTTATCACATGGCAAGTGAAAAGGCTTAACAATGCAAGAAATAACACCTAAAGTAAGACCAAAACCAAATAGCAACAGTAAATCTCTAGATACAGAAAGACCTAAATTCAGGTATATAGTAAAAGACCTAAAAAAGAAATTGGGGAAAAAATTAGGGTTATGGAAAAAACTTGATAATTGGAAGATCCCCCCTGATGATTTTGTGCAACCAAACCTCCATTCTGAAAATCTGTGTAATCCATTGTTCTCAAACCTTCATCATTGTGTTGATATTCCATGTTTAGATCCATCATAGATCTATTTTCATCAGATGTCGTATTCTTGCTCATAGTTTCATCACTCTAGAAAATTGGATTGGTATGTGTGGTACTATTAGATTAATGGATGATTTCAGATAAAGGATTTTCCTCATCTCTAACTCTCTTGTTCTTCCTTGAATCTCCATCTCCATTATCATCTATTTCTGAGTGTGTATTAGACATGATTGTACATGACCCCGCTATAGAGTTCACGAGACTAGCTGCTTCTGTGTCTAGGATATATGCACCCAAAAATCGTCTTCCCTCTTCTATTTGACTATATTCAGCAAGTTCTGGCTCAGTCATCGCTTCAACCATATGTTCTTGCTGTAAACGCTTGCAGTTTTCTTCAACATGCTCTACTACCCAGCATTTAGTACATATTTTGTATAGTTGCATATCAAAGTGGTAAATTACCCAGACTTTTCACCATTAGGAGCTTCCAGCCAACCACCTCTTCTTAATGTTTCTTTCAGATTGACTTCAATGTATACCGTATTGGTAAAACATGGTCAACAGTCAGTTTATATCTTGTAGGAGTCTTTCATTTAAGATTATCTGCTTAAGATTTCGAAGCTTTACACACCATACTTGACTAATAAATTTATAGTCTTCTAATGGCATATTAGAGTCATATTTTTGAAGACTCAGAAGAAATCCTAGCATTGACCATGGAGCATTGGCAACCACACTATCATAAGTTGTCTTTCTCTCGAATATGAAAACGAAGAGATTAGTTCCCTTAGAGATAATCTCAAAACGGCGATAACACTTCCATATCATATTAACTTCCTCCTTGACCTTTTCATGATTTTGAGCATCTTTAGAAATAAGTTTACCAAGTAAACTATACATCCATTCATCTGCTGCATCTTTCACCACCTTTGCTGAGGTGATAGCTCTACGGATTCTTCTTGAAGGACCCACACCAATATCAGCTGCTTGCATACTCTGAGATAACCCCTCCATATTATTGTTTGCAATTTTTCTCTGAGAGTAATATGTTTTCCTAGACCTAATATGTTGATGAATATAAGGTTTGGGGGAAATAGGGTTTTGAGTAAATGTAGGATATCTTATTGGGTTATAGAAGGACGGGGAATAAACAGAATATTTTTGTTCCTTAAGATATTGACCTAGACAACTGTCTTGCTTGATTAGAGGGATTAAAGGCTTGACTATTTTTTGGATATCACAAGGGGGGAAATAATTCTAATTATGGTAACTGAAACTAAACTGACTGTTGACCATCTTTTTGAATATACCAACCCATGGAAAACGATAGAGTTGATGATGATTAATCTTGATGAACAGAGAAGCATACAATGATGAAAACTTTGATGTTGAAACCAAAAACTACTTTTTTGTAACACAGTGATGAATAGGAACAATACGACTATCGGAGAGCAAGCACTACTGCGATAAACGAGAGATAGAATCAATGAAGATTTCACCACTACTAGTGTTCACGACTGAAGATTACACAAAATCAACCAGGAGATCTGCCAAAAAAGTTAACACCCCATTAGCAAATAAATCAACAAAGATATTTTGAAAAACTTTCAGGGAAATAGAAAGTACTAAAAGAAAAACTCAGATTCCTTCTACAAGTTAATCTAAGATAAAAAAAACAAGCAGCATTAAACTTAAAACAGATTTACTGATAATTAAATCGAAAAGACAACATCAAATGGTTCTAAGTAACGGTGTAACTAGACTCCTCCGGACATCTTATTAATTGGCCTCTGTACATGAAAAAGATGATATTGACATTAGAACGAAAAAGATTATAGAAAACTATTGAATACTGTCTGATATGTGCTCAAATAATTTCGAGTCAGATGTATGAGTTGAGTCAGACCTCGAGTCAAACATCACAAAAATAAAAAAAACAAATGATCTGACATCAAAGACCGAATAAGATTCAGATCACGAATCAAGCTCAAACGAATAAGCGTCTATCTTACATACCTTACCATTTATCAGTAACTAGTTGTAAGTTATAGAAATTAAAATTCAGATCAATGATAATGTGGATTTTTATTTGTTAATTTATTTTTTACGATCCATAAACTCCAACAAGTTTGTGACTAGAACAGTATATTCCATTATATTATCATTGCCATCATACAATTACAACTGTTGTATCGATTCTTTTACAATGTGTAACACTTTGTATATTATGAGGAGATTATACGATGAAATACTCGTCTCCTTCTTTTCCAAGTACAAATTTTTAACCTATAAGCAAAAAACTGCAATCTACAAAATGAGAATAAATTTCTTTTCAAATTCTTGTAATTAATTTAATACGGAGTATAACATTTCTATATAGACTTCTCAAATTTTTCAATCTTCTTCACCCTTTGCATAGACCTTAATAACAATATGAAAAAAATACCTGCAATATAATGTTAGGGACATATCATTAAACAGAACGTCCATATAGATTCGAACGAACTTAAAGAAGCATTTCTCGATCATTAACGAAATGAATGGACGACTTACTTGCACCAACGAAAGACCCATTTGCAATCATGTTATTTCCCTGGCTGCTAAAAGATACTCCAATGTTTAGTAATGAGCCTCCGATAACTGTGTACATTGTAGCCATTTGAAGTATCGTTGCCTTTCGAGCTGACCTTTCCGACTGGTTTATTGGGAAAATTTCTTTAGCATATGCTTAAAAGAATTTTTTCTAAAAGGTAAAGGGGTCTCGAAAACTAGATAGATTTTAAATTACCTCAAGTACCCTGACTCTGAGTTTTAATTCCCCTGATTCAAGCTCTTTCACGAACTCCTCTATGCGTTGAACTCGGGATGGCATGGAAATGGTGGAGGTTCTGGCCTGCAAATTTTAACATAATCCAGATTTTACAAATGGCAAACTAAAAATAATGAAAACTAAGCTGATGCCGGATATATTTTGATAACAGAACTAACACAAGACAAACAATTACTTCATTAGCCTGTCTTCTTATACCCTCCACGAGTTGGGCTCCACCTTGTTGCTTCTGTCTTACATCTAGGAGTTCCTGGAAATTTTATTTGAATTCTAGAGATTAGCTCATATATATGGATTATGGAAGAAACCAAATAATATACTAGTAGTATTGAAGTAAGAAATACATACTTGTGCATAAGGGGAAGCAATTTTCACAAATGAAAAGTCTGGATCTAGTATATATCCTATACCTGTAAGAAAGAAGAGTTACCATCAGGGTAAATCCAAACAACGCATTGTAGCCAGAAAGGTGAAGCCAAGTTAAGCATTCTTATTCCTTATCTACAGAAGTTAGGGGGTGAACCTTCCAAGGTTGAAAATGCCCGAATGACAAAGGTAAAAGTAGATGGGAAGCGGAATGGCTGATCTGTTGCTATTGCAAATAAGTCCTATGAAAACATAAAAATACCCAATATTACAATCAGGACAGTTAAGTCGATTTCACATATGAATATGCTCTGAAAGTACCTCCATAATGAAGTCAGTATACATGTATAATATCCAAATTATAACATACCTCACCAATTGCAGCTAAAGTCTGCTGCTGGTCAGGACTTTGGCTTAGTAAATTATCCAAAAAGAACTGCACAGATCTCTTAACCTAGACATGATAACAAAACTTTGCAAAATTTATCAAAGATTCCTATTAATCAAAAACAACCAAATTATTACTACATTAAGGTCTTAAACGGAAACAGTGGGCATACACACCGATGACAAGTCTCCAGTGGGCTGGAGTGCTTCGAGCTCTATTAAACATTTTATAACCTGAAATGCACAGTTCATAGAGTTGTCTTAATCTGAAGAAGTTTGAAATTTTAAATTCCATAACTTACAACCGTAGGTAAGCTTAAGAAAGGTGCAAACCTTTTTTGCATCCTTCTCATAAACTGCATAGAAGAGTTCAAGCAATCTCTCTCGAGTGAAAGTTTTTATCTCTCCCATCATACCAAAATCATAGTAGATGAGGGTTTCATCCACGTCAATGGCAAGATTCCCAGGATGAGGATCAGCATGAAAGAAGCCAGTTCTCAGTATCTAAGAAAATCAGCGCCAAAGAACTTTAGTGTCAATGGATGAGAATATGTGACTCATTTGAGTGATATGAAAGGCCCGAAAGCTTCTTCACCTGAATCAAGTATGCTTCAATAGAACGTGAAGAGATGCGAGAACGATCAAACCCTCGAGCATCTACCATGTCCAAGTTATTTATCTTAACACCTGCAGTATAGAAACCAAATTTAAACAATCAAGTAAGTATCAATAATACTTATACGACCAAGCATGTGTATGGTTCAGATGGAAACCTGGAACATATTCCAATGTTAACACCTTTGTCGCAGTATAGTCCCAAAACACCAGCTATAAGAAAACCAAAATGCAGCTTGTTAGAATAAAAGTTCTGTGCATATTTAACGGAACTATATATGGTGTGTGTGGTTGTCTTGAGCAAGAAACATACAGGTACTCGAACCCACTTTATGTTTCGGAAATCACGACGGAATCTATCAGCATTTTTCGCTTCATTTATATAATCAACTTCCTGATACAGAATCCTGAAAACATTACAAAATGTTGGAATTAGTGATAGATATATCATGCTAAGTTAAAATGAATAAGTGGATGCTCGTAGTCTTACGTAGCACATTCTTCATATATACCCATCCAGTCCCTTTTAGGACCTCCCAGAGTTTCACTTCTTTGAAAATATTCAGCAATTAGCTTTAGATTTCCTGTAAGAAAAGCAGAATTCAATAGGAAACCCAGAAAAGGACTAAACATACATAGAAAAACTCAACTAAGCTGTATGAGTATATGTGCTTACGTAAGTCAATATCAAAGAGTTTCTTAAGACCAGGTCTTTGAACTTTCACAACCACTTTCTCTCCGTTATGCAGAATAGCTCGGTGTACCTAAAACCAAAAGAACTTATCAGCAAAGTCATTAGCAAAACTATACCGGTTTTTCTCATTACCAACGGAAACAGAAGCTTGTCAAACAGCCATGGGATAAAAGTGTGACCTGACCAAGACTAGCCGCAGCTATAGGTCGATCTTCAAATTCCTTAAACAGAACATCAACTGGAGCTCCCAATTCATTCTCTATGAATGCTCTAGCTTTCTTAGCTGAAAATGCTGGGACTCTATCCTGAATATCACGTTCAATAAGAAACAGATGTTACCCTAGCTAGTCCAAATTAGTTCATGAAGTAAACTGACACATTATTCTTAAGCTCTTGATTTTGAGTTTATTTTGAAGTAATCAATATAGCATTATTAGAGGAGGTGTATATTAAGATTCAACATAGCAAATACCTGCAGCTTGGCAAGCTCGTCCACAAACTCACGCGGGAACAAGTCAGACCGTGTTGAGGACAACTGTCCAAGTTTGATAAATGTTGGCCCAAGCTGTAATACACATTCTCTTAACCATGAAGCCGTACCCCGTCTTCTGTTTTTCTGGATGGAACATAGCCAGATTGACCCAAATAAACACACACTTACTAAAAAGCTTGTAAGTGAGACCTAATAGAAGCTAGAATTGGTACCATTAACTAACCTGCTTATCTTCAGTGAAACCTCCAAGATATGACCATTTGGCGTTGTCGAGGAGTATACGTACACGTAAAGAAAGAACGAAAGACCACACATCTACACTCCTTTGAAAAGAGTTGTAATTTTCATTAGCCCAACTAAAAGTTTCATCTGAAGGCAGTACTTTTAGTTCCTCATTAAATGAAACATCATTGCTAAACCCAACAGTTTTCTGAGTATTAACTAGATTAAGTGAAGTACTTCTATTAACTGTACTTGTTCCATTAACAACCTTCTGTGAACCATTAACTGATCTCATGTTTCTCATTGCTTCCCTGGTGGGTACCATTTTAGTAGCACGCCCATTACCAGTTACACCTCCGTTGATTGTATTCTTACTTCTGGTTACTTCAGCCGCTGAAACCATTCTATTAGCTTGCCCATTTACACCTAACCTCTTGGATAAGTCGGCTTGTTGCGCATTTACTCGAAATGTAAATCTTCTATTAACTATTGAAACATCACTTAAGAAATTCTCAGATTTTGGTAATTTTTGTACAGAAATTGAACTAGAGAAACTAAGACTATCTACTACTGCTCTTCCTTGTTCTGGTTGCTCGTTATTTCGGCAATAACAGCCATGCGAAGCCAATATTGCCGTCATTGCAGAGGGAATAACCTGTTTCTATACATACAAGAAAGAATTAGACTAGACTCTTGTTTATAGTCTCAACTGGTGTAATTTATCAATTTTCATCCACAGAAAATAAATTAGAGAGCAATATGATAATGAAACTAATGGAGTTAGCTTACTCAAACTTGTAATTGAAAAAAAAATTCAATTTGAAATGGATGATAAGAATCAAACACTTACAGAATATTGGAATTAAGAATCTTTGGATTTTCACGGAAACCACCACAGTGATGAAAACAGAGTGTTGTTGTTTTTCTACGGATTCATTGACAAATTTATTAATAAAATTTGATTATTTTGATGTTGAAAACTCAACCTCAAACTCTCACAACTGAAAAGGGAGAGAGGAGAAATAAGGGAATTCTAAAGAGTATGTCAGTTTTTTTAAATTATTAAGAGAGGAAAAAAAAGAAACTTATTGGAGCCACTAAAAAACGAGGCTGCTGTAGATGCTTCACAGTGATCGGCCACTAACGACCAATAACAAGCAGACATCTGTGAGTTGAACAGTTGACTTCATCAGTCGTATGAGTGTAATCTTGTTTATGTACGTGTCCTGGCGATATCAGTCGGTCATATTGGTTTATATATTTGTGCATTACATTTGAGTATAACTCTGAGGAACAGGTCCGATTCGCGTGTGGTGTTGGTTGAACAAATTTCCTGTTAAACGACAGAAAAACCTTGAGCGGGTGCGTCTTGCACACCTTGAGCTAAATAGACGGGTACTGTTTTAATACGTGTACTTCCAACAACCAATTATTTTATCCCAGTGATTGTCGATTCCTTTGTCGTCGTCGCGGCCTTTTCACCACTGTCGTAATCTTAGACGGTGTTACGCTACATTGTTGTTTTTCGTCGTCTTACAGTTAGGTTTTGCGTGAGAGTATATCAGTTTCTGATTGCCATTTTCAATTTAGTTTTTGATTTTCATACCCAAATTGATCTAACTGACGATTATCGTGTAACGAAAATAGACACCAGTCATATCATGGTGAGAACTAAGCTCGTTTCTGATTTTCATACCCAATTTGATCTAACTGACAATTATCGTGTAACGAAAATAGACACCAGTCGTATCATGGTGAGAATTAAGCTTAAATGTAGTTGCTCATAAATTCAATCATACAGACACAAATCTAAAGACAATTACAGGATATAGAGAAGACTTCTGCAGTACAGTTCAATAACTGAAGTGGTGAAGGATAACAGGCTGGCACTGACTGTCACTCATGTGTATACTGCACGTGTATATGTCGGTCTCAGTAACTGTAGTAAACTTTGTAGTAGCTTTAAATACAGTCATTTACTCTATCTGTCAATTCTGGTAATGAGTCTGAGTGTAGTAACTGTTCTTGATAATCACCATTAACACAATGTTCTTATGGTATCAGACAGGTTAGGTTAGCTTCAATCAGTTTTTAATCCTTCTTCGATTATGTTCTTCTCAACAGAAACTTCAATCTGTTGATGAATCATATCTGTCCTGATTATTTTTCAGAGAATTCTTGTGTGTTGTTTGGTGATTTTGTTCAGTATTCATCTTCGTTGCGTTTCTTGATCTAAATCTCATATTCATCCATTGTTTTGATCAAATCTCAAGCATTCTTTCCTCTCCAATACAACGGTGTGATCTTTGTTTCTCTAATTTCAACAATTTTTTGTTGTTTTCATCTTTTCTTGAATCTCAAATCTGTTATGATTCAAGAATTCGGTTCTACTTTATCAATGGAAAATCCTACTGCGTCTTCCTTTTCAAAGGTTCCACTAAATCAAATCAATACTTGTTCAATATACTCCTCCACGGAATGAAGCCAATGGTACACTACAATCATTATGTGGATCAACTCAACCATTATGCTGTACTGAAGATCGGTTTGCAAGAGCATCACCCACACATTCTATTCAGTTGCGTACTAAGCTGCTTTCACTCACTCAAGGTGACAAATCCATTCCTATACTTATTAATGAAATCAAACTGTTATCTGATCAATTGGCTATTGCTGTTAGTGAGAGATTCAAGACCACTAAACTTGATATGGATATTAAAGCTTTTCTAGTTAACAACAACTGTAGAGGCTCTTTTAGAGGTTCTTCTAGTAGAGGTCATTTCAGAGGAAGATACTCCAGTGGTAGATTTACAAGTGGTGGAAGATATCCAAATCCTGCAATTTTCACAAGACATGCTTATGGAAGAGGCAATTGTAGACACCCCAATTTCACACAAACGTTGGGTCTAAATTGAAAATGTTGTTGCGAACCAAATCTAGCAACATGCGCACCGCGAGCCAAAATATGTTCTGAGAGTAAAAGGATACATCCACCAAGTACAATGGACCAAAATGAATTCAATTAGCCCGACCAATTTTTGAAAGTCCACTAATTAGTGTCAAACCTCTTTGGCTGGACATCCGAACCTAATAGGTCCACTAAGTCCTGCCCTTTCCCAAATGAATACCCTAGTCATTCTCGTTAGCTAGTCGCCCCCTAAATATGCCGACATGCTTTTTGACATAAGGTTCCTTTGTTCCCAAGTCTTTCCTTCCAACTAAGATCCTAGGTTTAAATGAAATCTTTTGCATTTTTGGTATTAATATCCAATGAATTTATAAAAATGGGAATAATGTTTTTGAATATGAGTAACAATATTTAGGTTTTAGAATTTCACCGTGTGATCGTAGACATTCAATCCTAGGGTCCTAGATGGTTGGAAGAGGTTATAAATAGGGAGCTTTTTCATGAGTTTGGAAAAAAAAAATTAGTTTGAGAGAATTGATAGAGGTATAGGGAAGAAAACGGTAAGACTAAAAATCCATTTTGAAACGGAAATGCGCAGTTGCTAGATTCGGAACGTGGAAGCATCATTCGTTGGTTCTCGTTAATCCAAGTTACATTTTGTGCGGATTGATCCACTTTGGAATTTCTCATGCTTGTGTGTCAACAATCGAATGAATCTGTGGTATCCATATGAGCATAATTATGGCTGTTCTGTTTATCTTCATAATCTGTGACAACATGCGCATGCAGTAGGCCCTGGCTAAGCCATCTACCTATACCCGTGTGACTGCTTGATATTTGTTTTGTTGGTGAGGATTGAGTTCTGTTTCCGTGGTATATTGCATGGATCCTAAATCGTATCATGTTAGCGACAAAAACATCATGTCCCTGTGTGTTTCATGCTGCAATGAGATGATGTGTGGTCTAATGGTTAATAACAATAATAATGCTAGGTTGATTAGTGGTCGGTGATTGATAGTCAATACTCGTGCTCCGTTGCATGATTTTCTTCATCTAGAATTTGCATAATAATAATAATAATAATAATAATATAGCCTTTGTAATTAACTCTTTTTTCTTCAAGGTGTGGAGTACAACTTGTTGCTCGACTTCCTGCCAAATTTTTGTAATTAACTCTTTTTTTTCTTCAATATAGCCTTAGTGGCATCTTTTATAATAATAATAATAATAAGATGTCGGTGCTCAGATTGTAGCCCGACTACCTGCCACTTCTGTGTAAATATTACTCTTTTAGTTTTCAATAATAGTAATTGATAATAATAATAATTGTGGTTTGATTGATATTGATTAAGTGATAATGATAATAATTGATTTTGGCTTGATTGGTATTTTGGTTCTCTGTTCCGTCTTAATAATATTTTCCCGTAATAATAATAATAATTTCATAATAATAATTTTCCAATAATAATAATGATGATGTTTTGGGGATACTGATTGAAGTTTGTTTTCTTTGACATGATTGAGTGTTAATTAGAGAATGTTTTCTTTACTTTATGCTCATTTTTGTTATATATCTTTGTAAATTTAAATCCTAATATCCCAAATATAAAGTAGAGGCCAGTCTTCGGATTGGACATGCTAGGTGCCTCACTCCTTCCTAGTTTGTACTTTGATTCCCGGACTCATCTCTGTAATTGGACCTGTGCCTAAATTGGGTCCCAACTCTCTAAGTTGGGTGAGACTTCCCCTAATAATAATTTCCATGTGATTCCCGTTCAGATATTTGAGATATCTTAACCGATTTCGACGGTATCTACATCAATACTGCTAGTGAAACAATACCATGTCAGATATGTCTATCTGATTTTCATCTTGCTCCTAACTGTCCTCAAAGACTGAATTTTACTTACAAAGGATATTTTTGATGCTATGCTTTCTACAACAGATATTTTTGATAAAGATGAATGGATAGTAGACAGTGGTGTTAATAGTCATATTACAACTGATGCTTCATTGATCCAAGTACTTCTAATAATAATTGTTCTCTAACTCTTGATTCTCATGGTTTCTTTGTGAAGGATCAGACCTCTGGGAAGATTATCTTCCAGGTTCGACAAAAAAATGGACTCTATCATATAAACTTTCAATCATCTCATCATGCTTATACTCGTCAAGAATAAGTGACATTGCTCTTCTTCATGGAAGATTTGGTCATCCATCCTTTCAAACCCTTCAAAACTTTATAGTACATTGAATCTAGTAAATGTTTCTAATAAATATTTTTGCTTTAATGAATGTAAGCTTTGTAGATCTCAAAAATTACCCTTTCAACTTTCTACTACAATAGTTGCACAACCTCTTGATCTGTTACACATGGATCTTTGGGGTCCTTGTTATGTTGCATCTGTATCTGGCAGTTTGTATTATACAAATATTATTGATGAATATACAAAGTATTGTTGGATTATTACCTTGTCTTCTAAAGCTCACTTTAAGCAAGCTTTTGTGTCATTTGTTATTAGAATAGAGAAGCTACTTTCCAAGTCAACTATTACAATTAGGACTGACAATTGTGGAGAATTTCTAAACAACTTTTTAGCTCAATATTGTCAATCAAGAGGTATTTCTCATGAACTTACATGTCCACATACACCTGAGAAAAATGATGTTGAAGACGTTAAATATAAACATCTTCTAGGAATCACTAGAACTCTTCTCCCATAATCTGGTCTACCAGATATGTATTGGGTTGAAGCCTTACAAACTGAAAATTACCTAATTAACATACTTCCTACCAGATCACTTGACTTCTACACTTCATATGAAACCCTCTTTCTTAAACAACCAGACTATCATTTTTTTAAAGTTTTTGGTTGTGTCTGTTTTCCTTGGTTGAAGCCTTGGACATACAATAAGCTTGAACCTAGAAGCAAACTATGTATTTTTCTTGGTTACAACTTACAACATAAAGGTTATAGGTGTTTAAAACCACTCTCTGAAACAATCTGTATCTCTATACATGTTTCATTCAATGAAAGTTCTTTTCCATATGCAAATATTGTTTCACATTTGTCTCCTTCTACTGAGCCATTATCTTTTTCACTGCCTAATCCACTGCCAAAAGCTAAATCTCCTAATTCTTCTTCTCTTCCTCTTGTTAAAAATGATCATTGCATGACTACTATAGGTAAAAATGGAATTTACACCCCCCAAGTCTTACTTTGCTACTAAGCATCCACTGCCAACAACTTTAATGTGTCATGTTCCTAAGAGTATAGGTGCTGCTAACAAAGAAAAAGTATGGAAAATATCTTGAGTTTCATAGTATAATGCACTCATGCAAGAAGGTACATGGTCACTGGTTCCACCTGATTGAGCTCAAAATATCATTGGTTGAAAGTGGGTCTTTAGAATTAAATATAACGCAGATGCAACTATTGAAAAACATAAAGCTAGATTGGTTGTTAAGGGTTTTCATCAGCAACAAGGTTTGGATTTTAATGAGACTTTTAGTCCTGTTGCTAAACCAGCTAATATCAGAATTATTCTTTCCATGGCAGTGCAGTTTGATTGGAACATGCATTAACTTGATGTGAGCAATGCATTTCTTCATGGGGACTTGCAAGAAGAAGTTTATATGTCTCAGCCACCAGGTTTTGTAGATCCATATAAACCAGGTCATGTCTGCTTACTTCATAAAGCTATACATGGACTTAAGCAAGCTCCAAGATCTTGGTATGACAAGCTGAGCTCAGCCTTGAAAGCTCTGAACTTTGTTAATTCTGTGGCTGATCCATCTTTGTTTATTCATAAACAAGGTTCTCAAATTTCAGTTGCTTTGGTGTGTATTGATGATATCCTACATACTGGTTCTAATTCTTATTTTCTTCAACATGTTATCACTCAGTTACAAGCTCAATTTTCTTTGAAGGATTTAAGTGATATGCATTACTTTCATGGATTGGGAGTTACCAGAAATGCAGATTCTATTTATCTTACACAAACAAAATATGCTATGAATCTACTTCAAAAGCATGACATGGATGGAGCTAAACCCTGACAGACTCTTGTATCTCCCACACAAAAATTGAGTATACATTCAGGTGTTCTTCTTGAGAATCCAACTGAGTACAGAATCCTTGTAGGTGCACTGCAATATATTACTTGGACTAGACTTGATATCTCCTTTGCATTTAATCAGGTATGTCAGTTCATGCAGCACCCTAGAACTGAGCATCTCCAAGCTTCTAAAAGAATTCTGCGCTATCTCAAAGGTATATTGGATTATGGTCTTTATTTAACTAAAGGAGAATCATTTCTTTTAGGCTTCTCAGATGCAGATTGGGCTGGTAATATTGATGATAGAAGATCTATAGGAGGGTACTGTATTTTTCTTGGTTCAAATATTGTTTCTTGGTATTCTAAAATGCAAACTACAGTTGCAAGATCGAGTACAGAGGCTGAATATAGGACTTTAGCTCACAGTGCTGCAGAAATGGTTTGGATCTGCTATATTTTGAATGACTTGTACTTTTCAATCTCTAAAATTCCTAAACTTGGTTGTGACAATATTAGTTCTATCTCTCTGGCTTCAAATCCAGTTCTGCATTCCAAAATGAAGCATGTTCATCTGGATTATCACTTTATTCGAGAGCTTGTTCAGTCTAAATCTCTTGATGTTTACTATGTTCATACATTGGATCAGCTGGCTGATATTTTCTCAAAAGGATTGCATGGTATTGGGTTTATTACGATCATGTCCAAGCTCAAGGTTGTTTGTCTACCCATGAGCTTTAGGGGGGCTAAAAACTGAGTTACAGAGCAAGATATAGAGAAGACTTCGACAGTGCAGCTTAAGGACTGAAGTGGTGAAGTATAACAGGCTGGCACAGGCTGTCACTCATGGCAGATTAAGCTGCAGAAATTTCTTAATGAAACATATCCTTGTCATGTTCAATATACTTCTCCGCATAATGAAGCCAATGGTATTGAGAATCCTGATTACACAGACTGGATAGAAGAAGACTCTATAATCATTATGTGGATCAAGTCAACCATTTCTGATGTTGTTATTGTATATTTTCCCAATTCTACAACCTCATATCAGCTTTGGAAGAGTATTGAAGATCGGTTTGCAAGAGCATCATCTACACATTCTATTCAGTTGCGTATTAAGCTGCTTTCACTCATTCAAGGTGACAAATCCATCCCTACGCTTATTAATGAAATCAAACTGCTATCTGATCAATTGGATGCTCCTGGAGAAATTTAATCTGATAGAGAATTAGTTGTTATTACTCTCAAGGCTTTAAATTCATATTACATTTCATTTGCCATCTCCATGAGACACAGAAATCCACCTGTCACCAGTATTTAGTTGCATAATAATCTACTCAGTGAAGAATCTGTTGTTAGTGAGAGACTTAAGACCACTAAACTTAATATGGATGCTAAATATTTTCTAGCTAACAACAACTTTAGAGGTTCTTTTAGAGGTTCTTCTAGTAGAGGTCATTTCAGAGGAAGATACTCAAGTGGTGGCAGGTTTAAAAGTGGTGGAAGATATCCAAATCCTGCAAATTTTACCGGACCTGCTTATGGAAGAGGCAATACTACTGGTGAAACAACACCTTGTCAGATATGTCTATCCGATTCTCATCTTGCTCCTAACTGTCCTGAAAGACTGAATTTTACTTGCAAAGGCAAAGCACCACCAACAAATCTCAATGTCATTCTTGCAGCATCAAATATTTTTGATAAATATAAATGGATAGTAGAAAGTGGTGCTAATAGTCATATTACAGTTGATGCTTCATTAATCCAAGAAGCAACACCATATGATGGTACTGAAATCATTAATACATCCAATGGAGAAGGTATGCTTATAACTCACATATGACACTCTAGTAGAACTGTCAATAATCATTCATTTAGATTAAATGACATTCTTTTTGTTCCTCAAGATGCTCATAATCTTTTGTCGGCTCATAAATTTACTTCTCGTAATAATTGTTCTCTAACTCTTGATTCTTATGGTTTCTCTGTGAAGGATCAGACCTCGGGGAAGATTATCTTCCAAGGTCCACATAAAAATGGACTATATCATATCAACTTTCAATCATCTCATCATGCTTACTCCTCAACAATAAGTGACATTACTCTTCTTCATAGAAAATTTGGTCATCCATCCTTTCAAATCCTTCAAAAACTTTGTAGAACATTGAATCTAGTAAATGTTTCTAATAAATATTTTTGATGTAATGAATGTAAGCTTTGTTGATATCAAAGATTACCCTTTCAACTTTCTACTACAATAGCTACACAACCTCTTGAGTTGTTACACATGGATCTTTGGGGTCCTTGTCATGTTGCATCTGTATCTGGCAGTTTGTATTATGCAAATATTATTGATGAATATACGAAGTATCGCTGGATTATCCCCTTGTCTTCTAAAGCTGACTTTAAGCATGCTTTTGTGTCATTTGTTACTAGAATAGAGAAGCTATTTTCCAAGTCAGTTATTACAATTAGGAATGACAATGGTGGAGAATTTCTAAACACCTTTTCAGCTCAATATTGTCAATCAAGAGGTATTTCTCATAAACTTATCTATCCACATACACTTGAGAAAAATGGTGTTGCAAAAGTTAAACATACACCTCTTCTAGGAATCATTATAACTCTTCTCCTACAATCTGGTATACCAAATATGTATTGGGTTGAAGTCTTACAAACTGAAAATTACCTAATTAACAGGCTTCCTACCAGATCACTTGACTTCTACACTCCATATGAAACCCTCATTCACAAACAACCAGACTATCATTTTTTTAAAGTTTTTCGTTGTGCCTGTTTTCCTTGGTTGAAGCCTTACACATCAAATAAGCTTGAACCTAGAAGCAAACTATGTATTTTTCTTGGTTACAACTTACAACATAAGGGTTGTAGGTGTTTAGAACCACTCTCTGAAAAAATCTATATCTCTAGACATGTTTCATTCAATGAAATTTCTTTTCCATATGCAAATATTGTTTCACATTTGTCTCCTTCTACTGAGCCATTATCTTTTTCATTGCCTGATCCACTACCAAAAGCTAAATCTCCTAATTCCACTTCTCTTGCTCTTGTTAAAAATGATCATTGCATGACTACTAGAGGTAAAAACGAAATTTACACCCCCAAGTCTTACTTTGCTACTAAGCATCCACTGCCAACAGCTTTAATGTGTCATGTTCCTAAGAGTATAGATGGTGCTAACAAAGAAAAAGTATGGATAATATCTTTAGTTTCAGAGTATAATGCACTCATGCAAGCAGGTACATGGTCACTGGTTCCACCTTATTCAGCTCAAAATCTCATTGGTTGCAAGTGGTTCTTTAGAATTAAATATAATGCAGATGCAACTATTGACAAACATAAAGCTATATTGGTTGCTAAGGGTTTTCCTCAGCAACAAGGTTTGGATTTTGATGAGACTTTTAGTCCTGTTGCCAAACCAGCTACTATCAGAATTATATTTTCCATGGCAGTGCAGTTTGATTGGAACATGCATTAACTTGATGTGAGCAATGCATTTCTTCATGGGGACTTGCAAGAAGAAGTTTATATGTCTCAGCCACCAGGTTTTAGAGAACCAGATAAACCAGATCATGTTTGCTTACTTCATAAAGATATATATGGAATTAAGCAAGCTCTAAGAGCTTGGTATGACAAACTGAGCTCAGCCTTGAAAGCTCTGAACTTTGTTATTTATGTGGCTGATCCATCTTTGTTTGTTCATAAACAAGGTTCTCAAATTTCAGTGGCTTTGGTGTATGTTGATGATATCCTACTTACTGGTTATAATTCTTCTTTTCTTCAACATGTTATCACTCAGTTACAAGCTCAGTTTCCTTTGAAGGATTTAGGTGATATGCATTACTTTCTTCGATTGGAGGTTACCAGAAATGCAGGTTCTCTTTATCTTACACAAACAACATATGTTGTGGAAGTACTTCAAAATCATGACATGGATGGACCTAAACCCTATCAGACTCCTGTTTCTCCCACAAACAAATGGATTATACATTCAGGTGTTCTTCTTAAGAATCTAACTGAGTACAGAAGCCTTGTAGGTGCACTGCAATATATTACTTGGACTAGACCTGATATCTCTTTTGCAGTTAATCAGGTCTGTCAGTTCATGCAACACCCTAGAACTGAGCATCTCCAAGCTGCTAAAAGAATTTTGCATTATCTCAATGGTACATTGGATTATGGTCTTCATTTTACTAAAGGAGAATCATTTCTTTTAGGCTTCTCAGATGCAGATTGGGATGGTAATATTGATGATAGAAGATCTACATGAGGGTACTATATTTTTTATTGGTTCAAATATTGTTTCTTGGTCTTATAAAAAGCAAACTACAGTTGCCAGATCAAGTACAAAGGCTGAATATAGGACTTTAGCTCACAGTGCTGCAGAAATGGTTTGGATCTGCTATGTTCTGAATGACTTGCACTTTTCAATCTCTGGAATTCCTAAACTTGGTTGTGACAATATTAGTTCTATCTCTTTGGCTTCAAATCCAGTTGTGCATTCCAAAATGAAGCATGTTCATCTGGACTATCACTTTAGTAGAGAGCTTGTTCAGTACAAATCTCTTGATGTTTACTATGTTCATACATTGGATCAGCTGGCTGATATTTTCACAAAAGGATTGCATGGTCCTCAGTTTATTACTCTCAAGTCCAGGCTCGAGGTTGCTTCTCTACCCATGAGCTTGAGGGGGGTTAAAGACAAAGTTACAAAGCAAGATATAGAGAAGACTTCTGCAGTGCAGGTTAAGGACTGAAGTGGTGAAGGATAACAGGCTGGAACCGACTGTCACTCATGTGTATACTGCACGTGTATATGTCGGTCACAATAATTGTAGTAAACTTTGTAGTAGCTTTAAATACAGTCATTTACTTTGTCTGTAGTTCTGGTAATGAGTCTGGGTGTAGTAACTGTTCTTGATAATCACCATTAACACAATGTTGTTAAAATCTTCCTTGGCATGTCTGGGCCATTTGGTATCGTACTTGCTCTGCAAATATAGTACTGCAGAAATTGCTTCACATATTTGACCCAAAACTAGTTATTTCTATTCTGAATCGGCCACTATGGATTTCTACTAGGTAGGAAAAAAAAATAATTATTGAGTTTGAATGAATTTTATGTATCTCCATATCTCTTGTAATACAAAAGAGCTGAATTGATAAATCTGTTACATATATTTAGTACAAAAGCGTCTCGACAATGCAATTATATTCTGTTGAAAAAACATGCTTGACAGTAGATATGCGACGGATATTCCCGCGATCTTCACTTATGTCACTCTGCAGCTCTTGAAAAAATTCCACTGGCATTTCTTGTAAATGTAACTTCTCAAGTGTAGTAAGATGTTCAATCCCCAGGGGAAAAACTTTCAATTATTCACGTCGAATGAGATGCACAAACCTAATACATGGCAATGCTCTCTCATTTATGATTACATTGTTCAGTCGTGTCAGTTCACATAAACTCAGTTTGTTGAGTTTAGCAAAGAACCCTGCATGAAATTGTAGTAGCTCTCCTTCATATGACTTCTTTAGTTTAAGAAACACAAGATTATACAGAACTTGGAGAGATGAAAGTATCATCTCGGCCGAATCGTGACCAACCTAAATACAGATGTGTTAATTTCATGAGTGAGCTGAGCCAGGGAGGTAACCTCTGCAAGTGACCAATCAAAATGAGCTTCTGAAAAGGAGTCGGAGGAGATAAAACTTATAACTGGAGTAATTCCTCCTCGTTAATTGTCGTTACACCCAAGTAGTGAAGGCAACTCATCTTCTCAATGGAGGCACATAATTTTGGACCATCACATTTGTAACTTGAAACCTCCTAAGTAAATTCCATATTCCTAGAGGAGGCTTTCTAGAATACAAAACAAATCTTGGCTAAGTTAGGCTAGATAAAGAGCGTCCGAGATTTGTCTAGGAGAGATAAATCTACGGCCGTGATTTTTTCAACTAACCATTGTAAATACTTTACTTATTAGTGTCCTATTAATTGATCATAATGAATGATTAATTAATTTTTCATGATAAATGTCAATTTAATGAATCCAATAAATACACATTTTTATTAATAAATAAGTTTATTAAAAACTATATATATATATATATATATATTGACCGGCAAAGAATTTGGTGCTGGCGAGTTTCAAACTCATGTAACTGGTATTATCACCCAATGACTTTACCACTGTACTACAATAACCTCGGTTAAAAATTATATTAATAATTTTTATTGGTGGTAGTGAAAGAAGCAGTGGATGGTAGAAACAATGGCGAGTATTTGTGAGTGGTGTAGGTGGTAACATTACTGGTGGTGGAAAAAATAGTAGGCGTGGCTGGTTTTTACGTACGGTGGTGGATGTTAGTGAATATTAGTGGACAATAATAGTTTTGTGTCTTTACGAAATGGGAAACATTTTATTGTGATATATGTTGTTGGTTGTTTTTAGGACAACTGGTAAGAACAAAACACAAATATTTTGAGGAGGATACTAAATCATATAAGACAATATGATCATGACCGCTGGACACCCAAATGGGATCCCAACTATTTATAGTACCCGATCGAATAAATCACAGGTTTTAGTATTAAAATAAAATTGATTACATTTCCAGAATACAAAACAAGTTTGGATAAGTTAGCCTAGATAAAAAACGATCAAATTCATACTTGCAGAACATAAATCTACCGTTATAAATGATCACGTTTAATTAAAATTTAATAACAAATATTCAATTGATATTTCATAATAAATGTTTTTTTAATTAATCAAATGAATATATTTTTGTTGATACATAATAAATTTATTTGATATTAACCATACCAGTAAGCATTAATGGTGGTTGTGATGGTGGCAGTGGTGGGGATAATGGTGGTGGGTATTGGTGAGACTGGTGGGGTGGTGATGATAATGTGGTGGTGGAATAAGTAGTGGTAGTAGGGTGAGAAAATGGGTCCTAAAATAGGTAAATTAAGCACTAATGGTGGTTGTGATGGTCAGTGGTGGTGCTAGATCGACGGTTGGGATAATGGTGGTGAGTATTGGTGAGACTGGTGGAGTGGTGGCGATAATGTGGTGGTGGAAGAATTAGTGGTAGTAGAGTGAGAAAAGGTGTTCTAGGATACGTAAATATATAGTAACTCTTGGTTAATTTTTCTTTGTTTTGTTTTAATTTGATTTTAGTTTTCAAATTACTTTTTTTTTATTATTTTTTAAAATTAAAACAATTTTTAAAGGCCAGATTTTTCTAAAAAAAGAAGATGTTGTGATTTTAAGATTTGTCTGATAGAGGGAAGTAAGAAAAATGAAACATATAAAAAAATTGACCAAACACAAGGATACACGCGAATTAATTGTAATCGGTTCAGTTTCTCACATCTCTCTTTATTCCCCTTTTTTTTCATGGTTTCTATTTCTGTCATTATTTCTCCCCTACTTCATGGGATTATGCAAGGCTAAGCGTGAATTAACTGTAATCGATTCAGTTTCTCACATATCTCTTTATTCCCCCTTTTTTGTCATGATTTCTGTTTTTGTCATTTCTCTCCAACTTCGTGTAATTATGCATGCTTGAAAAATGGTTCATAATAATAGGTAAAGAGACAAGAAAATAAATTGATCAAGAATTAAATATTATTATAAATTTTAGGAAAATGAATAAACACAAATCTACGTAAATTGGGAACCAACAATTTATATCAAAGAGAAAAATTAAATTCTAATGCTAACAGATTTTGCAAGATTAATCTGATTGATTTTCAAGTAATTTTAAGTGTTTTTAGTTTTGTTACAAGTTTGGTGAATGACCTTTGATGATATTTTTTTTAAGTAGTGAACGAAGTAATGTTCTACTGCCCATAAAATTTGCTCTAACGATTAACTATGTTTGTCCCAAAGGGTTGTATGACTTACATACACAATATTAAAAGATTCGAGGATAAGGACATGTCTATTAACCAACTCCTCAAAACATTTAGACCTGGATCGATCGGTTCGATTCTTCTCAGACAATTACGACATGTGTGAGTCGATGGATACATTTAAAACACATATCTTTGCCTGAGACCTAGGCATTGTACAAAGAAAATTGAAATCTTTGGCGCTATCATTTTTGTAACAATACATGTATAGATGACGTAAATTTGATAGATTTGTTAGTTCATTTGGTATCCTTTGAACATTGGTATTCCTGATATCCAAGGTTTGAATGTTTCGTAAACTTCCTATCGATTTAGGTATCTTCCTTAACTTAGTATCTCTCAAGTTCAAATACCGTAAATCGACTATGCTAAACAATCTACCAGGCAAGGTTTCAACTGACACACCTTGCAGGTCTAAGACTTTTAGCAATTTGAAGTGTGATAGATTATGATGCAAAGAAGAAAATGGGAACATTTCAGTTTCGAAGAAAAAGAATGAGCGAAGATAGTTTGACATACTCTTGCACAGCTGAATATTTCTGCCACTATATATATTGATAAGCGACGAACTCTACCCTCCATCCTCGAGTCTGCAGCACCCAAATGTGTGCAGAAATTCTGTTTTTCCGATGTTGTTAACGCCAATTCACGCATGAAGTCATGCAGTCATGTCTTGACTCTCCCAGCATCGTTGGTTTCTGTAATGTGAATCATGCTTCGAAATATAAGTTCCCTAAGGTATTCTTATGCAACTTCCTTCATTGTCATTCCTTTCCTTTCTTCAATGAAGCCTTCAGCTACCCATAACCTGATTAGTTTTTTCGTTTAATTCGATATCCGTCTTGGAAAATGCTGCAATACAAGAAACAATGCTTAAGGTAGTATGCTAAAACTCTGAAACCTAACAACAAGATGGCCTTAACATTTAAGATCATCTCATTGTTACTTATGTGCCAATCAAGACCATTATAAACCTTCTTTCACTCGATGAATGTCTGGTCTCTCCATGACATTAGTCCCCCTATAGCCACAATAGCAAGTGGTAATCCTTCACATTTCTTTAGGATCACAAGAGCAATTTCTTTCAGCTCTGGAGAACATGTGCGGTCGTGGATTCTCCAGAATGACCTTTTACAAAAGAGTGACCAAACATCGTCTTCGAGAAGTGGTTCAAGGCGATGAACTCGACTCCAGTACAATACAAGAAGCTACTAGTTTATCTCTATTGTGAGGATTATCCTACCAACACATCCATTATTCGGAAATGCACATCGAAGTATACTCCAGAGATCGATATTCCACACATCATCTAAGACAATCATATATCTTTTGTCACTCAAGTAGCTAAAAAGAGCATCGCCAAGCTGTTTATGATTCATTGAGCCTAAATTCCTCGTAACTGCAACTTGCTCCCTGTCCATGAATTCTTTAATCAAGCTTAGCAACAAGTCCTCGGTTCTAAAATTTGGAGAAATAGAAATCCATGCCCAACAATCAAATGTTTGCTTCATCATTGCGTCATTGTAGACTTCAGTAGCAAGAGCAGGGCCGGTCCTACAAAATTGATGCCCCGTAATTAGTCTTCGGGATGTTGCCCCTATATAAGGCTATATACAGAATAATAAGAGAAACTAGATATTTTTTAGGCCTTCTTCTTAACACAACTAAGCAACTCTTTATTATATTATATCTTGATTAAAATTTAATTAGAAAAAAAAGATGAAGTCAAAAAATATATTAAATAAGAGGGAACATATCGATGTAAAACTTTATAAAATAATAAGACTTTTTGGATTACCACAAAATGTTTACTATATGCAATGCAATAATACTAACTTAATTATAAAAATATATTTATTGTGATAAACACATAATAAATAGATGTGATTTTTCTTGAAAAATATGGAAAACTGTGATATAAGTTGAGTTCCTTCATTTTAAACTCATTATATTTTGCTACATCAGGTGTGTCCATTTATTTTAAACCCGTTACTTAGCACTTTGCTGTATAAGTTGTGCCTCTTCATTTTAAACCCAATGCTTGAAAATTATTGTTGATTCTTGTGAAAGACATGTCTATAATTTGACAAAAACACGAAAATGAATTACGTGTCCCTATATTTTAAAGCTATTGTGTCCTTTATTTTAAACACATTGTTTTTCCACATGGAACTTTAAATTCTTACAAAAATATAAAACTGAATGTAGTGTTACCAAGTCAAAATAAAATAAAATGATCCTCCATATAATAACTATAATAACAAAAAAAATAAAAAATAAAAAATCGATTAACAAGATAGGATGATTAGTGAATTGATAATCTGTTAAAAGTACTAATGAGTTACCTTGTACTGTTTTAAAGGAATATTAATTCCCTAATTCTTTTTTTCTCCTTTTTTATTTTCCGATCTAGAAAAAAAAAGAAGACAAAAGGTAAAAAACAAAAACAAATGGGTAGCAAAGAGTAAATATGATTTCTTTATCTAGATAGATTTTATAAAACAAATTTTTTTTTACCACCCCTTTCTTTTCTTTTTTGATAATAAAGGACAAATTTTATAAAAAGTTCCAAGTCACAGAAAATGTGACAAATAAACGAAAACAAAATTACACGGACTAATGCACTACTGTGTCCCAATTACAAATCAAAGTTGAGAAACTAAAACCCGAAATTAATCCTGAATTTGAACCCCAATTGTAAACCAAGCATGTTACAGCTACAATTAGTTGCTTAATGCTTCTTGAGAAATTATTATACAGCCTATTATTCCTCTCCTTCCACAAAGTACACCAAATATCAAAAGACAATAGTGGCCAGATTTTTTTAATTTTGTTCTTACTTTCTTGGCACCCCATTCCCATATTGTTCTTCTAACATTGCTTGCAAAATACCAATTAACACTGAAGTTGTTTAACAAGTAAGACCATTCCTCGAAAGCAGTTTTACAGTGTAATAAATGCTCAATCGTCTCAATACTATTAATACAAAGAAGACAATCAGAGTCATGAACCGTACCTGCCTTATAGAGATAATCTAGAGTGGGTTCTCCATTATAACACAAAATCCATACCAGGAAAGACACATTTAATGGAACTTTAGCATTCCATAATTGTTTATCAGGGAAAGACAATAATCCTTCAATTTCCACTGCTTCATAAGTGGTAGCAACAGAAAAAATATTATCGTATCTCCAGCTTCTCCTATCCTCTTGAACAGATAGAATAGAAGTAGGGTCACCAATAATATTGAGTAACTGAATCACCTCCAATAACTCATGCTCATTCAAATTCTTTGAAAAATGAAAATCCCATGCACCATCCGAAGAGATCAAATCCTTCACCACAGTTGTCTTCTTCTTAGAAAGTTTAAAAAGAGTAGAAGAAACTTGTTTCAATGGTCGATCACCTATCCATGTATCCTCCCAGAACAAAATACTTTCTCCGTTGCCCAAAGTTAACTGACATCCACTCCTAAAAAATTCTTTACTTTCCAAAATTCCAGGCCATAAGCTATAACGCACAACTCTATTATAATGGCTAGGGAAAATGGCATTAGTATCTCCTCCAAACTTCTGATTAATATTTCTTCTCCATAAAGCTTTTTCTTCGGACCCATACCTCCATATCCATTTGGAGTGTAAAGCTTTATTTACCAACTGCAACTTTTTGATACCAACACCCCCATTGCGTTTTGCTAATGACATTTTAGACCATGAACCACCCTCCTTTTCTTGACAGTATTAGAAGACCCCCATAAAAAGTTTCTCATAATTTTTTCCAAATCTTTCAAAATTGAAGTAGGCATCTAAAACATTGATAGATAGTATATTGGAAGGCTTGCAAGAACACTTTGCATCATAATCAACCTATGTCCTTTTGATAAATAAGTTATTTTCCAAGAATCTAATTTCTGCTGAAATCTTTGCACAATAACATTCCAGACAGACTTGCATTTTGACTTATTACCCAGAGGAATACCTAAATAATTTATAGGTAAAGAGAAATTATACAACCAAAAATCTCAGCACAAGCTTCACCATTATGTAACTGCCCCAAACCTACTATAGTGCTCTTCCCGAAGTCCACTTTCAAGCCAGAAACAATTTCAAAACCCATAAGGATATTCTTCAGATTATGCACTTGTTGCTCATCATCATTCAAAAATACCAATAAATCATCAGCAAATTACTTATGAGAGTACATTGATGGGCAACTTTAAAGCCTGTAATCAAACCATCTTCAGCAGCCTTTTTAAACATAATTGATAATACTTCAGCAACCAAAATAAACAGTATTAGAGATATGGGATCACCATGTCTGATTTCTTTTTACTACCCCTGTCAGTAGTTCAGATATTACCAGGAATACCAACAAACTATAGCATAGGTGAATTCGATCAAGAGTTTTAAGGATAAGAGTGGATTCTTGTTTTACACGAAATATATGGATTTATAAGATTTCATTGTATATTCATGGACTTATGTTAAACTAACATGGATTAAAGTGGAATCTTTTAGAGATTTGTATGGAATAAAAAAGTTCAAAATCAGGTTGTATATATGAAATATGGTTAGTGTTTAATAAAATGTCTGATTGAAATTTATTGTCATGGTCTTCTAATCAATTGTATCTCTAGCTTGCACATAATTGAAAGAGGTAAAACAAGTTACCAAATTCACGGGTTTGCTATCAAAGTGAGTTTTGATTAAGATGGATATGTTGGTACTTTTTTGATTGACCTTTATTATAAAAACGGGAAAATTGAAAAAGAAAAATTTGTTTTGATGATTTACCAATGAAAACTGATATGACTTGAACTATTAAAATAGTATGGAGTATTGACAAAGTGGTAAGACTGAAGTTTATTTGTAGTTGTCTCACTGAATGAGAGAAACTGATATCATTCTCGATGGATAGGTTATCTCGAGTGTTATGTTCGTGATAGAAATATTATTTTAAGAATCCATAAAATTCTCTTCCCATAGCTAGATATTTGGAGAGGAAAAAAAAGATATTTTGTTCCATAATTTGATCAGAAAAATTCATAAAAGTCTTGGTTCATGAAGACATATAATAAATTGAATACCAAAGATTTTTTTAGCAACATTGAAATATCTAATTTGAATACCTCGGGTTTTGTCGGATTTGTATAAAGAGGAAGGATTCGATGACATGGTTATAATGACATAATCTTGACATTTGAGCGTCATTCTTCATACAAAATCCAACCTGCAATGAATAAGTCAATTTTTTGATGACATGTTCCTCTTATAAAGCTATACTCCATCCCACAATGAGTGCATTTTGATACATGTAAGACCACCATCTACCATCTTATATAAAACTATATGATTCTAATGTGAATACCACGGAATTATACAGATTCTCAATTATCTATAAATGATGACCCGATACACCCTTAAAAAGGTTCAGGCAAAAAGAATAAAAAATGATGCCCAAATATGTTGCCCAAAGTTGTACTTTGGCCACTTCATTTCAGGGCCGGCCCTGAGCAAGAGTTGTCTTTCCAAGACCACCCATTCCAACAATTGAGATGATTGTTCGCCGTGGTTCATCCCCTGACAACCACAAGAGCAGCTTCTTTTTGTTTTCATCCATACCCACAATCTCATCTTCCTCGACAAACATAGCCGTGTCACCGGGACTTTGCCGTCCATTGACCTCATTTGGGATTTTTCTGTCGTCTATCTTATCAAAACCATACCGCTTGCTTCTCTCTGATATTTCATGAACTTTAGACTTAATGTTCTGTAACTTCGAAGCAATTCGATGACGAGTGATTACAATCTTAGGAAGGTTAAGTGTATGATGTATAATTCCATTGATCCCAGTACCTCGTCGTCTCCATTTATCCTCATGATGCAGGAATTCATCAATAATATCCTCGACGTCGTGTGCTACCTCACTTACTTGTCTCACCCAACTGCCAACTCCATCATTACTCTCTTTTCTTCTGTCTGCATCCTTCAGAAAAGCTCTCATACTCTCGAACTCTTCTTAATATCCTCTACTTCATCTTTTACATCTCCTAAAAGTGATGCTTTTGGAATATTAGAGTGGTTAGTTTATCAAGCAAGAAATTTACAGCACCATCTGCCATGTTATGATGTTTTTGGAGGAAATAAGACTCTTTTTAGTTCATAGAGATAGAGAGATGAAGTTGCATAGACTAGACATGATTCCAATGAGCTAGTCCATTTGTTTGACTTCTGAATCCTCATAATTCACTTCCTAGTGCATTCGTTGACTTCTGAAACCTTTGAACGAGTCCGTCTTTGTGTTTGTTTTTAGCAGGAAAGCTCCAATGAAATTTCATTACGCCAGGCGTTGACCCACCACTGTGCTGCACATTTCAGCATATGCTTTCAGACTGTCCTGCGGACATGAGTAGTCGTAGTGAAAACTTAGTGACCCTTTTCAGCAGGTAAAGACATGACAAGCTCTTCATGACCATTGCCACCATTGGGTTTTTTGAATAACTTGCTTCCGCTACACATTGATGGTGGAACGGTCAGCATCTACTAAATGGTGCCTAATTGCATCTGCCGCAGATTTTGGTTATAAAACCAAAAGACTGACAAACAACAAAAAAAGAAACAGAGGCGCAAAAACCTATATCATTGAAATGTGCCCATTCAAGTTTCAACTATACTATATGAGATGTTTAAAGATTTCATGATTAAGTTGTTAGGGCAACACCTGTTAACTTTCTGAGCATCGCTACCCCCGCCTTCCCCTTCTTACTATATTCACAGTTGGGAAGACCAAGTGCAGTAGCATACAAAATTCACTTGGTCACTTGCATATACGCTTGGGCCTTAAGTTATATGACTGTAACCACTGTACAAAAATACAAAATACCCTCTTTGTGATTAGCTTAATAGACGACCTAACAAAGAACTTCCTACCACTAATAAGTTGGGGGAAGATATATTAAAAAATCACTTCAATCGCTTTGGAGATGCTTCATTTCCATCTGTTCTCTCGTTGAGCCTTTTCACAATATTTTGATATGTCTGACGGACGAAGCCATTCTCTTTGGATGGGATTACAACAGGACTACACCTGTGTCTAACAACGTTGGTGACAATGGCATAGGTTGTGATCTCGCTTCTTGTAGACAAAAGGCTCTTTCTCTCAACAATTTCACACTGCCCACAACTAGGATCTTGAAGTGCACTATCTCTAAGCTTCTGTACCACACCATCTGTGTCATTGTCGATGCTGCCCTTTAGAGCCTGCAAATTTCACATTATATACTTGGGAAGGACTTTGCTCTCAAAATTCTGACTTCAAGGTATAATTAACACACTACATAAACTAGCACACAAATAATTATGAAGCAAGTAAAAACACAAAAATAACAGCTACATAAGCTCAATCTTTTTACCTCAAAGTTGAGTGGGAAATCAATGCTAGTGCAAGAACACCTACACCCGTCACCAAAATTCAGCTTCACCAACATCTTAAGCGGTCTTGACAACATCTGCCTGTAATAAGAGCATCAGAAAGTAAAAAAATCAATACGACATCTGCAACAGTATCGTACCTAGGCACAAATTTGAAGTGGACAAAGCCAGCAAATCTAAGGATCAAGTACAAATGATCTTCTAGACCACCGGCAAAAATAAATTATTCAATGTGACCCTAAAATTGACATGGCTAAACCATCAACTTAAAAAAAGAAAAAAAAAACGCGGCAAGGAAGACTAGGATCTCAGCATCAGATCAAATTCAACCACAATTTAGGAAAGCAAAATGGTGAAACACATAGAGATGCCAGAATCAAATCCAATATCAGTACATATATAGATATTGTATATAAATTTCTTATGCACGATGTATGTACCTTGTTAGGTGAAATGGCGGCTTAGTTAAAATGGCACCCTTCAGTAGTGGGTTTTCTGGAAAAAGAACCTAGTTCGCAGATGTAGAAGGATTAGCTTCAGTTCAACATAGATGGTGCTAACAAGGAAATAAGAAGTAAGAACTGATACATTAGATAACCTGATCTTGCTCTTAAGACACGGATCAGAATTAAACCAAAAAAAAAAAAAAAACATTTGCTGCGAAGCTAACCCACAAATAAATGGCAAATTCTTTCACATTTGTGTGTAAAAAATAGCACTTCAAGTAGCAGTCCGCCTTTTGAGAGAACTCCACAAAGGCAAAATACTATCATAGACAAGAAGCCATTTTTACAAAAGAACATATTCCCATTAAAAACTAGAACTCTAACTTGAGAGCAGCTTAATGGGACTTACCTCAACTAATCTCACGAAAGGTAATGGCGCTCTTGATCCATGCACACTACCTACACTTAGAGCCCATCTCACATATCTTTGATCTGCAAAGCAAATTAAATGGTAAATTAAGAGGATCCTACAATAAAGTAGAGACAGTCATGAACAGATGAACCAACATTTTACATCCAGTACATATGTATAAACCTCGGTGTGCATATCCATATACGCATTAGATAAGAAAAGTACAAAGCTGGACGTACTTACCATTGTCTTTAGAGATCAGTCGCTTAAAACAAATCTGCAAAAAGTCAACCCGGACATATGGAGGAATTCGCATATTCAGCAACTGCATAACACCTGCTAAAACCTGCACTTTTTCGATATTAAGTTAATGATGAATGAATACCTTGAGCAAGTGGGCATAACTATTAAAAAAAAAAAGTTTACAAAAGGGGTCAATTTGAGATGGTCGCCAAATAGTTCAATAAAAATAGTAAATATAAAATATACAAAACCCGTGCGTAGATATGATATTTCTTTAGACAATTTAATGCAGAATGTTAGGGAGGATGTACCTTATCAACAAGCCCATGAATGACCAAACCTGCTTTCTTGTCCTTCGGAGTGGGCTGCAGTATTTACAGTCAGGATTGTATTTGATCACGAAAAATAGAAAGAATCAATTTTTAAATGAGGATATAAACTATGATAATCGGAAGTACCTGAAGATTCACAATTACAACCTTTCCTCCACCACGAATACATCTTAGCGGCAAATTGCATGCAGGAGTTACTTGCAAACTGCATACATGTAAATCCAGAACTTATCATCACCTATGCATACTTGCACACAATTTAACAATCCAAATACCAAGATCTCATATATAAGCAGTTACTTATGATGTTTAGATTCTGCAGTTACCTGGTTCCTAAACATAAAACAACATCAGCCATCCTGCAGTGCTTATCCGCTGGATTCACTTCCTTGGGAGGTAAAGCATCCTACCAAACAAACATCACAAGCATAACTATGAAAAGAATAGAATTTCGATTTGTGATTCTTTCCAGAACATTGACAACTTCTGAGAGACCTCATCAGGAAAAACAAATTGCTTGACAGTCTGCAAGTAGGGAAGATTTTAATTTTCATTAGAGAATAAAAAAAAAATGACCTACATCCCAATCAAGTACTGTGTCCTTGAGTCTTGCTTTACAATTTTCATCGGAACAACGTCGCGGCGTCTCCTTCATTCCGATGGTCTCCACCTCAAAATCCCTCACATACCTTGATCATTTAAAAGAATCATATTTTTAGAATATGAGGCAGGTATATCTAAAACACACACTTCTGATCAGGATTATGCCGCTTCCGAAATTAATAAGATAGAAGCTCCAGTAAAACATCAATACTTACTCCACTCCACAAGAAGGGCAAAGCTCCCTAAAGGAATTCCCATGCAATTCAGAAAGTTTGTCCCTAGGTATTCCGGATCTGAGATGGAGGCTATCCACATTCTGACAAGAGTAAGTGTTACCAAAAAAAATTAGAAACTTGAGAAGCTGAACATGCAAAATTCAGGAAAATTCGTCGGTGGAGAAAGGAAGCCCTGAACTACATAACAAATGTTACTGGTTAATTGTTTTAAATGCAATTAATCCACCAGGTCCTTATATGCAATAACTCTATGGAATTGCTAAAGAAGAAACAACATAGATAAGATATTGTGGCAACACCTGGCTAATAAGAAACTTCAAAATTCCAGCTTTCTCGAGCTCAACCAAAGCCATGTGGGTAAAACTTGGTGTTGCCCGATCAAATGGTAAGGACGCTTCAGGGATACTTTTGCCATCACGCTGCAATTCAAAAAGAATGAACAATCAAACATCTATAGACACTAAAATTCCCAGGTTGTAGAGCAAATTCGGAGGCGCAATAAAAAAAAATCATAGCAAACGATGCCCCAAGTCCCTCTGATAGCAGGAGAATCACCCAAACAGTTAATCTTAATGCAGAGCGAGAAGTACATCATGTATGTATATATATATGGCTTAACAGGTAGAAGCTTATAAGTAGCTTGGAAAATTATTTCATAAGCTTATGTATCACCTGAAGTGTCCAAACTCCCTTGGGCCCTCGAAAATCAGGTATACCACAGGACGTTGATATTCCTGCGCCCGTAAATGCAACTAGATGCTTACTCTGCAGGCAAATACAAAGACAGTTTGATGTTTTTAAGTATCAAATCCAGATATTATTCTCTTAACTTCACTAAACCATAAGATAACAACTGAAATTTCTGATGTACTTACATGTTTTATAATCGTAGCTAGCTCTTCAATCTGGAAAATGAACCATCACACAAATCCGGAGTTAGAAAATATGTACAAAAGGTCTTGCAAGTTTTTACATTGGGAAACTTCATGTTAAATACTAAGATCACAGATTCAAAACAAAATCATCTCAGATATCAAAACGCTTTGCATGTTTAGTTCCCATTCAAAAAACCATGTTTTTCTTCCACTACATCATCTCTATTCTTTCCTTTAACACTCCGATCTCAACCCACACAACGAAATTTTAAACATCATATATTAAGCCATGAGCAACTAAGTTATACTAAAATTTTCACAAAAGTAGTACTTTTCATTCTGCCGTTCCAATCAAATAAAAACCCATTAAAGAAAAAAAAATTGAGATCAGATAAACAGTACTGAGATACTATACCTAGTACTTAAAGGTTTCTTCTTATCACTTATCAGCTTAAAACATCACAAAATTTACTACAAATTTTGAACTAGATTAAAAATGCAAAATAAACCCATTATAAGAAACATAAAGAAAATAAATAAATGAATAAACAAACCCACTTTTTCTTGCAAAGTTTGTGGTGAATCAAAAATTTCAGTCATTCCAACAGTTCCAATATCTTCTTTGTAAGAGAGCTTTTCTGCATAACCCAAAGACATGTTTAAATTTGTTTTTGTTCAAGTGAATACCCACTAAGTTTGTTTTTTTCTCTCAATGAATCTCTGTTTTCTAGGGTTTATTTCACAGGAAGAGAAAAGAAGAAGAAGAAGGCATTGTGATGATGGATGGGTTTGTTTCTTGTTCACTGTTGTTTTCTCCTTTTAACTTTGTTGAGAGTATTTCCTGTCACATTTATGAGAAGGTCTCAAAAGCAAACAATGCCGATCCTTCCTCTTCCCCCCGACATAACAGGAAAGGATTTTTCTTTTCTTTCCTAAGTCTTCTCAGAATGGCGGAAATACCCTTTGCCTAACAACAATGACAGATGGCAAATAGAAATTGCAAAATGAAATTTAGGATTTTCCCATATGGCTTAGTCCCATTAGCGGTCCATATCAGCTAGGACTACCTTCTAAGTCTTATGGGAGTGCTAATCTAGCAGCTAAATTAGCAGTCTACGTCAGCCCAGCGCTGTTTTGTTGAGCGCTTTAAATCTCAGTCGTCAGATCAAAAAATAAATCGCCCAACGTTGAACCATTCAGCTAAAAGGTTGTTTTTTTAGTGTTGAATCATTCAGCGCTTCAATCTCGCTGCTAGTTCAACTGCGAGCACATGTTAGGAGAGAGAACTAGTGTTAACAAATAGACCACACTTTCTTTTTTGAAGTGCAACATTTTTCTGCTAATCTAGCAGCTTAGTCTAGCCCATAGGATTTAGTCATAAACGACCTGTCATAAAAAAGATTACTAAATATTCTTTAAGGAACAGAAAACAATCTGTAGATTATGGGGCTGATTCATATGGCAAACAAGCCGAGCCATTGTGGAAATCATACGACAAACCAGCCAACCAGCCGAGCCATTATGAAAAAACGGTGCAGTTTCATAGAAATGTTATCCATAGGTTTGGTGGATAACGTCAGCGATAGGATCTGCATTATTATTGTTGTTGTTTATACCATTCGATTGGGATTCTGTCATTAGCGGTTATTGTCTAACGGCTATTTCCCGTACTTTAGTCCTTTACATATGTCCTCGTACTTCATCAGTTTACTCACGCTTATTTTTACATAATTTTTTTTTAATTTTTTACCTATATTTTTTACCTGTATCTTCAATTTACTTACTTTAAACTGCATAAATAATGAGTTATTCCGATGAAGAGATGCCAATTCATAAGGTCTGGTTCAAATCACAACAAGAAAAGCATGTTCGGATATTGTGACAACTTGATGATGCGGCAGATGAAGATATAGAACTAGCCAATACTATGGTGCTCGTAAATTCGGGTAACACACCTAGAACTCTATTCCCAAATAAAATACTCACGATAAATATACATACCGAGGGAGGGAGTGTTTCTCGCGTCATTTCACAAATTCTAACGTGCTACTGAACAACAAGTTTTAAGACATCTTCCAGACAATCGATGGATTTCTCTGGTTTTGAAAACAAATTGACTTTGTTGAGAAAATTCTGCAAACTAGTCATGTCTTTTGTATAAGAACAGGGTGCTGAATCCATATTTTCCACGTGCTTCAATGTGGTAGGATATGAAGGTTCTCCATGTTCATTAATTTGAACCGGACCCAAAATAGATTCTATATAAGCATTTGTAACCTTAAATTTGGGTATACCCTTCCTTTGTCGTGAGAAAAAGACTCACTCGAGTTTTTTAGGGAGAGACTTTGTATTTGACTTAGACTTATACTAGGAAGAAGTACTTGACGGATTATCAATAGCTTGTTCAGATAGATAATTTTCAAAATCTTAAGGTATGTTAACTGAGTCTTTTCTAAGTCTTCCTTTACCTTTTTTTTGACCCACGGTCTTATAAGTTGGATCACACCGAACACATATTGTTACATATTTTCGTGTTTGCATGTTATGATACCAATTGAAATGATGATGGCACCATACACCACAATATTTTCGATATCAACTTATTCAAGACATACCTTGCATGATCTAATATAGACAAAGACTGTCAAGAAGATAACAACCACAAGGTGTCTGATGAGTGCCAAATATTGTATATATTTATCCCTTTTTGTTGGCATTTAACTCATCTTTTGATCATTAATTCTACATTTTATCCCATATTCTGTATTTTCATTGTTTTCAAGAATAAATATTTTTCTTACTTAATTTTGCATTTTTAGGTAATAAATAAAATCTGGATGACTTCCGGAGCGGAAAAGAGCAGAAAAGTAGTGAAAAGCCGGGAGAAATCACGCAAGGAAGCCGCGAAGAATGGTGCGCACAACCTCATTTTCTACACACAAAAACGCCTCCGTTCTCAGCCATCAGATCAGTTCTCAGAAGCATCCGATGGTCGCTCCTTCATAGAGCATCAAAATCTGAAGTCTCTGCCAAGCACCACAACGCTGAAATTCCAAGCCTTCAGATTAGATGGTAGTTGAATCCAACGGTCGCTCCCTTGCTGTTCATCAAAGTTTGATATCTCCGCCTTACACTACAGCACCTAACCCCATCTGGATCCGTCTATTTAGTTGTACCAAAAATATCCTACGGTCGTTTCCATCCCCTTCCTTAAAGCCGTTCGATTCCATCTGAACTTAATGATCCGATGGCCCAGCTCGTGAAACATCATCTCTTGATGAACCCGACTCACACCAGAACATCCCATACCCTAAAAAACCCATCGAGAACTACCCATTCCATTTCTCTCCTTCTCTTTCTTTTCCTTCTCCTTCACCCGACAGTTGCAGAGCTCTGCAACTCGAGCTCCTGCCTCTCTT
Source organism: Papaver somniferum (assembly GCF_003573695.1). Lineage (NCBI taxonomy): Eukaryota > Viridiplantae > Streptophyta > Magnoliopsida > Ranunculales > Papaveraceae > Papaver > Papaver somniferum. The sequence continues at coordinate 82,397,552 of NC_039363.1, forward strand.
CCTTGTCGCAACAGCCACCACACCACACCACACCGTACATCACCACCCCATCCCAAGTTTCTCCCTTGTCTCGTTTTTAGCATCAAACTAGGTGCTACAAGCTAGAACAGTGAGAAGCTAGGGTTACACAATCGAAAGAGGGGACAAAACTTGAAGAGACAGGAGCAGAAGAAGAAGATAAAGCATGGGTATGAGCTTAATCGCAGAGGGGACAACGAAATCAGTGAGTAATTTTGGGAATTTGAGAAAACCCTAATTTCAATTTAGGGTTTCGAAAATTTAGGGTTTGTTGTAAACTATAAATATGGATGTTGTTGCTACTGTTAGGGGTGTTCTTGGACTAGCCAAGTTTCCACCCAATTTGGGTTAGGTTAATATAATTCCAATTTTAATTGCACTGTTAATTTTTAGGGTTCTTGTACTGTTAATTTTGGTTCAATGTGTGATGTTCCTGTTAATGTTAAATGTTGTTTTCATATCCTGTTAATGTTCCTGTTAAATGTGCATAACCCTGTTAGTATCCTGTTTAGGTTTAATTCCATGTTAGTTCACTGTTAATGTTAGTTTAAATGCTCACTGTTAGGATTAATTCACTGTCATGTAATGTTAGTTTGATGGAATGCTAGGCTAGAAGCCTTTGAAGCACTGAATTGATTGAGTAATGGAAGAAATCAGTGCTCATAGCAAGCTGATTATCTTGCCATTCCATTTTTGTATGCTTAGGATGCAATGTGTTGATTGAGCATTGGGAGAAATTAGTGCTCATAGCAAGCTAATTCTCTTCCCATTCTATTTGTATGCCTGTATTCTTCCCTTGGCCTTGCATTGTCACCATTTCAGTTTCACCATCTCCCCTGCCCTTGGCTTAGGCCTTGGTTCATTTCTATTGTTGTTGTTTAGTTCTTTGCTGTTAGTCATTGTCTTGTTTTATTTACTGCATTGCCTTTGCTTTATTGACTTGTTTTGTTGTTGCCTCTCTTGCACTTGCCTTGCTGCATTGCACTGCCATCTTTTCTTTCTCACTTGCCTTGCACTGCTGCATTGCTTTTCTTCCTTGCTTGTGCTGCTGTCTTCTTGGCCTTGTGCTGCTGTGCACTGCTTGTGCAGCTGCTGCTGCAACCCATCTGCCCTGCAACTCTCCTGTTGCCTTTTCCTTCCACTGCTGCTGCTGCTGCATTGAGCCCAAAAGCCTCAGAAGCCCATAAGTCCAAAGCCTGGGTTTTTAACCATTGGCCCTTTACAAACCAAAGCCCAGGTCTAATCAAAAGACCACAGTCCACTGTTAGCTCAATCCCACTGAGCCCAAGCCTAAGTTTAAGGCCAAAGCCCATTTACACTTCAAAGACTAACTGAGCCCAAGCTCAGTTCATTTTATTGTTATCAAACCCATTAGTACTCAAAGCCCAATTTAAGCCAAAAGGCTTCATAGCCCAATAGCAACTAGAACCCAAAATAGTTAGAACACTACAAAACACACCCGATCTCTGTGGATCGACCCGTACTTGCACGAGCTATAACTGACGACCGTGCACTTGCGGTATTACTGTAGGCCCCCGTTTTTATTGCGCTTAATTTTATACATATCTCCGGGCCCACCAAGTTTTTGGCCGGGGATAATTTTTAGGACCTTTTAGAAGCCTACCAAGTTTTTGGCGCCGTTGCCGGGGATTGGTGCTGTGTTTTTCTTGTAGTTTTATTAGCTATTTTTGCATTTCACTGCATAGCATTTGCATCTGCATCTGCTTCACTTCATTTGCTGTTGGACCTGCTGTTCTGAACCCGTTTTTCCTCTGCTGGGACGCCACCAAGGAAAAGAACCAAAGCCCAACTGGGTTTTTGCAACAATATCAGAGCAGCTGGGCTGTGCTTAAAAGGTAACCCATTTAAGAGAACCCGAATTGTGGGCTTCCAATTTTTAATTGTGGGCTTGTAATATTAAAGCCAATTTTTGGGTTTTTTATTTTCTGTTGGGTTTGTAATTAATTTTTGTGGGCTTGTTTGTTTAATTTGTGGGCTTGTATTTAATTTTTGTGAGCTTGTTTAATTTGGACTGGTATTTTGTATTCTGGGTTTTTAAACCCAGCTGAGCTTGTAACCGATCACGCTAGGTTAACTCGTTAGTGGGCCGAGTACCCAAATTCTAGGCCGAGATTTTGGACTCAGTTTCACCAAACGTTTTCAACCAGGAGCCAAAGCAACACAAAACAACAGTGGGCTTGCTCCCATTCAAAAACCAAATTTTATTTTTTTTTAAAAAAAAAAAAAAAAAAAAAAAATTACTTTTCTCCCATTCAAAAACCAAATTTTACTTGCTCCCATTTTAACAACCAAATTTTTTCTTCTTTATCCCATTAAAACCAAACTTGCTCCCAAATTTAAAAAACCAAAAAATGTCTCCCACCAAAACCAAATTTTTCCCAAAAATCCAAACCCTTTAAAAAACCAAATTTGAGCTTTGTAACTCTTTACTTAGCTTTTGAGCCAATCATGAATAGATCTTTTTCTACAGTTGGGGAGTACAACAAATCCCTTAGAGAACTTGCATATGGACAAACTTCACGTTATGAACCTTCCACGGACCATGATGTCAATAGTCATAGGAATTATTATGGACATTTTCAAAGTCCCGAGCCGCAATACATGAACCCTAATGACTATTCATACATGCATCATTCATCGCAACGTGAAAATGAACATTTTGCTAGAGCCTCACTCACACAATCATCACTTATGGATCAAATAGAAGCTCGAATCACAGCTTTAGAAATGCAATCACATGAGGAATCTGTCACATCTAATTTTCTTAGGCAACCTGAAATCTATGCATGTCCCGCATGTGGTAGTTTAGACCACCCTGTTGAGAATTGTCATATTTTGCATAATTTTAGGCAATCTAGAGAAAATCCAAGGTATGAAATGCCCATAAATTGTGAGAATGGTAGTCATTGGGACCATAATCAATCCTTTGAGGGTTGCGATCAATATTTTGTAAACCCTAATGACCATGCACACATGTACCATTCACCACAATTTGAACATGAAGAATTTTGTACTCCCATGAATTTAGACTCCACCACAGAAGCTTTAAGACTCTGCAAGACTATGATAGATCTACATCACGAATTCATGCACTTTAGATCAGATTTTGCTTCACCTACAAAAGGAGGAAATTCATGAGGAAATGTATGTTGTCCCTAATGAAGTGTCTAGTCCCATTCATGTAAATAATGTTGAATATGAACCTAATTTAGAGGAACATGAATCGACTAATGACACCACCACTGTTAATGAGGACCAATATGCATGCTACCATGATGATGATTATGATGATTATGATGATATGTTAGAAGAACATGAAAATATTGTGGAACCTGTTGGTTCAAAACATATGGCTTCTCGCCCTCGACCTTCATGAATGTTGTTCTTTCTAATACTCATTGTAATTCATATGATTTTGATATTGACATGGGATTCGTACAATTATTCTGTGAAGATGAGCATGACATAGGAATAGTTGAATCTTCTGTAGACACTAATATGCATGAAAATATATTTGATGTGTCTGATTCTCTACCTAGGTCACATTGTGATATTTCTCCTGATTTGCCGATGCATGAGAATAAATTTGTTGATGATTCTGATTGTGATCTTGCAATTTGATTGATGATTGTGAGCATGATGTGACATGTGTAGATGATTTAGGAGATTTTGATTTGATTAATAATGACGCACCTATTCTCCTACATGAGTCACAATCTTGGCCTTCCACCCAACCTAGATTTGGTTTGTACCCATATTGTCAAACCGATTTTTCTGAAATTCCTAATCTAGGTTTGGAACTGTGTGCTTCCCAAGTCCTCTTGGACTATTTTGCTTCTAATATAACATTTGAGCCACAGTTGGAATTGCATTGTTTGCCCGTCCCTAACAGTTCATTTCGAGCTAGACCTTTGCATGATGAACCCCCGAAACTGCGCGATTTTGTTTTCAAAATTATATCTTCTGTAAAATCCAGGTTTGGGGGTAGCTCATTTTGTTTCACAGTTTCACTTGCGTTTCTTCCTATTATTATTGTGTGAAGCTGTTGAAATCTACACTTTGTCTTTTGGGTTGATCCTCAACTCTTTAGATTGTTAGTGTATGGTGAATTTTTTGTATATAATCCAGTAGATAAAATTTCTTAAAAACCCTTTTGTTCCTTTTGTATATATTTTGCTAATCCAATATGATCTCGGCTGAAATATGTTGGATTTTGCCTTGAATAACGGAGTTTTAATTCTGCTTTCGCCGAAATCGGGTATTCTCTCTCCTTTTACTCTACTCAGCATGTCCCTTTCCATATGTTGCATTTTAATTCTTTCCATATTTTGAAACATTGAGGACAATGTTTAGTTTAGGTTTGGGGGTATAGAGTAGATACCATGATAATTGCCATAATTGAAAACGAACTCCTTCTTCTTTTTGAAAAAATTGAAAAATTCCAAAAAAATTGAAAATCAAAATTCAAAAAAAATTAAAAAATGAAAAATCAAAAAAAAAAATGGAGCTCATTTACCTTGAAATGTTGACTCTTGTGCAAATATGTAATTATTAGGAGTCTTAGTCTAGATATTTAGGCACCCTGATTCTAGCACAATTCACATAGTGATAAGAAATTTGCACGCGCACGATCTACCAATACATGTATGGCCTCGATCTTCAAGGTGTTTGATAGGAAGTTACGATTGCCAATCACTTTAGAATACTGAACGAAACTTGACTAGCTTGTTCTTTGGTTGGTTGGGATAGAAGGTGGAGGTTACATTAAGAAAGACAACCATCGAATTTAACTGGGTGCATCAAAAAGGGCTACCTCTTGCAAAGTGTCATGTAATCTTTTGTTTCCTTTTGTATATGTATCAAAAGTGTTTCCTATTCAAAAAAAAAAAAAAAAAAAAAAAACGATGTATATATTCAAAAAAAAAAAAAAAAAAAAAAAAATCAGAAAATACAAAAAATCAAGTATTCCATCATCTCTTGTTCCAAAAATAAAAGAATAGTCAATGTAAATAAGAGTCATGTAAAGTCATTTTGTTGTTTCATTGTAATAAGCAAGGAGGGTGTATGCCATTGATGTACAACGCGAGTAATTGTGAAATACCTCCAACTCATTCACAATTCTCGTAAAGTCCGGACAGCTAGCTAGATTTCGACCTTGGTTCTTAGCCTGAGAAACTATCTCTTGGTGATTAGTAGTCATAACTTCAGATCTTTCTTTACACATGTGTAGATACACTTTACACTCTTATCACATGTCTTTTTTTGTTATCAGTGCTAGGATTGTGCCTTCGATAGCTAGATTGACATCTCCATTTTGCTGTGAGCTTAAACTGTTTTGCACATGTCACATTTGATGGAATATGAGCTTATATTTTGTCCTTAGGTTTTGTAGGCACACCTCTGGTAAACCTTCACGAGACTTCAACTCGTCCACTAGGGACACTTAGTGGTTTAAAAGGCTTAGTGCATACGCTAAATGCATTCGAGAGACCAGCGACAGTGGTATAGGTAGGATTCCCTTAGTTTTGTTTTACTTGAGGACAAGTAAAATTCAGGTTTGGGGGTATTTGATGAGTGCCAATTATTGTATATATTTATCCCTTTTTGTTGGCATTTAACTCATCTTTTGATCATTAATTCTACATTTTATCCCATATTCTGTATTTTCATTGTTTTCAAGAATAAATATTTTTCTTACTTAATTTTGCATTTTTAGGTAATAAATAAAATCTGGATGACTTCCGGAGCGGAAAAGAGCAGAAAAGTAGTGAAAAGCCGGGAGAAATCACGCAAGGAAGCCGCGAAGAATGGTGCGCACAACCTCATTTTCTACACACAAAAACGCCTCCGTTCTCAGCCATCAGATCAGTTCTCAGAAGCATCCGATGGTCGCTCCTTCATAGAGCATCAAAATCTGAAGTCTCTGCCAAGCACCACAGCGCTGAAATTCCAAGCCTTCAGATTAGATGGTAGTTGAATCCAACGGTCGCTCCCTTGCTGTTCATCAAAGTTTGATATCTCCGCCTTACACTACAGCACCTAACCCCATCTGGATCCGTCTATTTAGTTGTACCAAAAATATCCTACGGTCGTTTCCATCCCCTTCCTTAAAGCCGTTCGATTCCATCTGAACTTAATGATCCGATGGCCCAGCTCGTGAAACATCATCTCTTGATGAACCCGACTCACACCAGAACATCCCATACCCTAAAAAACCCATCGAGAACTACCCATTCCATTTCTCTCCTTCTCTTTCTTTTCCTTCTCCTTCACCCGACAGTTGCAGAGCTCTGCAACTCGAGCTCCTGCCTCTCTTCCTTGTCGCAACAGCCACCACACCACACCACACCGTACATCACCACCCCATCCCAAGTTTCTCCCTTGTCTCGTTTTTAGCATCAAACTAGGTGCTACAAGCTAGAACAGTGAGAAGCTAGGGTTACACAATCGAAAGAGGGGACAAAACTTGAAGAGACAGGAGCAGAAGAAGAAGATAAAGCATGGGTATGAGCTTAATCGCAGAGGGGACAACGAAATCAGTGAGTAATTTTGGGAATTTGAGAAAACCCTAATTTCAATTTAGGGTTTCGAAAATTTAGGGTTTGTTGTAAACTATAAATATGGATGTTGTTGCTACTGTTAGGGGTGTTCTTGGACTAGCCAAGTTTCCACCCAATTTGGGTTAGGTTAATATAATTCCAATTTTAATTGCACTGTTAATTTTTAGGGTTCTTGTACTGTTAATTTTGGTTCAATGTGTGATGTTCCTGTTAATGTTAAATGTTGTTTTCATATCCTGTTAATGTTCCTGTTAAATGTGCATAACCCTGTTAGTATCCTGTTTAGGTTTAATTCCATGTTAGTTCACTGTTAATGTTAGTTTAAATGCTCACTGTTAGGATTAATTCACTGTCATGTAATGTTAGTTTGATGGAATGCTAGGCTAGAAGCCTTTGAAGCACTGAATTGATTGAGTAATGGAAGAAATCAGTGCTCATAGCAAGCTGATTATCTTGCCATTCCATTTTTGTATGCTTAGGATGCAATGTGTTGATTGAGCATTGGGAGAAATTAGTGCTCATAGCAAGCTAATTCTCTTCCCATTCTATTTGTATGCCTGTATTCTTCCCTTGGCCTTGCATTGTCACCATTTCAGTTTCACCATCTCCCCTGCCCTTGGCTTAGGCCTTGGTTCATTTCTATTGTTGTTGTTTAGTTCTTTGCTGTTAGTCATTGTCTTGTTTTATTTACTGCATTGCCTTTGCTTTATTGACTTGTTTTGTTGTTGCCTCTCTTGCACTTGCCTTGCTGCATTGCACTGCCATCTTTTCTTTCTCACTTGCCTTGCACTGCTGCATTGCTTTTCTTCCTTGCTTGTGCTGCTGTCTTCTTGGCCTTGTGCTGCTGTGCACTGCTTGTGCAGCTGCTGCTGCAACCCATCTGCCCTGCAACTCTCCTGTTGCCTTTTCCTTCCACTGCTGCTGCTGCTGCATTGAGCCCAAAAGCCTCAGAAGCCCATAAGTCCAAAGCCTGGGTTTTTAACCATTGGCCCTTTACAAACCAAATCCCAGGTCTAATCAAAAGACCACAGTCCACTGTCAGTTCACTACACTGAGCCCAAGCCTAAGTTCAAGGCAAAGCCTAGTTCACTGCTAGGACAAAAGGTCAAGCCCAGTCCATTATAACTGTTAGTTCAAAAACTCTGAGCCCAAAGCATCAGTTCACATTACAGAGCCCAATTCATTCAAAGGGCATTCAAACCCATTAATACCCAAAGCTCATTGGTCATTCAAAGCCCATCAACAAATTAGAACCCCAAAAATAGCTAGAAACTCCAAAACACACCCAGTCTCTGTGGATCGACCCGTACTTGCACGAGCTACAACTGACGACCGTGCACTTGCTGTATTACTGTAGGCCCGCGTTTTCATTTCGCTTCAATTTTATACGCTTTCCCGGGCCCACCAAGTTTTTGGCGCCGTTGCCGGGGATAATTTTTAGGACCTTTTAGAAGCCTACCAGTGTCCACTTGGTATATAGTATAAGTTCGAACCGAACCCACTATGGGAACAAACCAAGTATTTAATTAACGTACACGTGTATTTATTTTAATTATAAAGACAATCTAAATAATGCAAAAGTAAAGTAAATAAAATAATACAATATTTTGTTAACGAGGAAACTGCAAATGAAGAAAAACCTAGGGATTTAGTCCAGTTTTGAATACTCTCAGAATTAAGCCGGGACCTAGTCCAGTTTTGTATACCCTCGTTGTGACCAAGTAAACTAACTCCAAGTTACCTAGTTATTTCGGTATCCCTGCCCTACTTCCAATCTGGTCAATGCACGTGAATCATAAGATAGATTCCACTATCTTAAGTTGCTTTAGCCGTTGTGAAGACTTCTTTCCCTCAAATCCTTTGGAACGTATTCAGAAACAGTAACGTACTGATTTGTACTTGGTAACTGCTCTATCAATCTCAACAATCGAATCAGAGATATTTGTTGAGTTATACAAAGTCTCTTCTATTTTAAAATCTTAAACTCCTTTATATCGGTTTTAAATCAACCAAAATCTAGATTATCGAGATAATCAAATCTTAGTTTACAACGCATCAGATTTAGATCCTGAAGAGAACCACCAAATGGTATATTGTCGATCTATAAACAAGTTATGGAAGTGTATCAAAGATAAACCAACTTGTTGGCTACCAGACAATCAAGTGTGCACAGGTACAATCACAAATATCAGAATACCAATAATAAAATCTTCTTGTCTTCGGTCCTCAATCTACCTGCGTAAATAAATCGATTCCCTTGTGATCAATCATGCACAAAACAGATTCTGCTAACATTGGATGGTCACAAGCCTATCTTCGGATCTAAAAACATACGTGATCTTTGTCGATCCTTGATCTAGTTCGGGTGACCTCATATCAGAAAAAAAAAGGATCATATAATATACAAACTAGGTTCAATCAAGGTTCAACTTCCATTAGTCAATCAAATCAATAATCAAAAAATAGAATAACAATACGATTTTAGTTTCCCACCAACGGTAATTCTAGACGCTTCTTGATCCCACAGAAGACTTTAAATGAAGCGGATGTAAGAGATTTCCTATAATTAGGTTACTCTCCTCTCCGTGTGAGTATTACGAATAATATTACTGGTCGGCTTCCCACAATGACTACAAAATTAAGTGAGGTATGTTATGGGATAGGTTTGTAAGAAGAAAAAACTTCAGTATCTATAGACCAAGGTATTTTGGATACCGGAGAAATCCATAACCAAAAATATTAAAATAAATATGCAATAAATACCAATTTTCGGTTTTGTCCAATTCCAACTAATATACCGAAATCTCTCATATATGAAAACTCAATATTAGCTACCACACAAGTGTACTTTACTAATATATTCTCCAGAGATATGCTTTGTAAACTGGGAAATTAAAGACATATAACTTCGAAAATCTAAATAAAAGATTCTCAAATATTTCGGTCTGGGATCTCACCGTGAGTACCAAGGCATATATTTGAATAATAAATAAATAAGATTTTATCATGTATTCAAATACTTATGACGACATTGTGAAATTTCCTAAATAGCAAACTCATATTCCGAAATCTTTGTAAACCCTAAAGTATAAAGAGAAATCGGAAATACATTTTCTATTAGGGACTGGTCTTTCGAAAGATCCCCAAGGTAAGGATATGTCATGTTATAGATCCCGAAGTAGAAATCAGTTATGCTAAAGATCCTAAATAGGGATAGGTTATACAAAAGACCCTTGTGATGTCTTTTAACGACGAAACGAGTTTCCCAAGTCTACTTCCTTAAACTCATGTAATTAACTATAGTTTTCTAGGCATAGAATCAACCCAAAGTTCAACACACAATCTAGTAACAAATTACAAATATTTTGTTATATCAAATATACGAAGTTCAAAAGATAAATAATACATGATGTGTCCAACATAGCAAAGTTGTAACACAACTTATGTATTCTTCGTTGATACTTCCTTGACATTCTGATTCATATTCTTGTAATCTGTGTGGGTATGGATCACCGAGATGTGAATCAGAATGTTGAACCTTCTTTCCTTTGCGTTTTTTTTTTCTTTATTGACCTTGCCATGGTTAGCTTCGAGAATTTTATTTTTCCCGACAGCTATGGTATTATTATTGACTAGAATCTCATTGTGCCTCTCAGCCACTTTTAGTAAGTTTATCAACTTACTGAATATTGTGATTTTGTTATTGTCAACCTCTAAAATATAATGGTTCTCTAGTATCATGGACAAGGTGGGAAAGGTCGATAGAGTTTTCTGAAACATTTCCTCATATGTGATTTTCTTCCACAGAAGTCAAGATGTACCTGAAGTTGTAACATGTCTTCTTGGAAATCATTAACTTTTACATAATCAAGGAAGCAGATTTCGTCCATTGGACGGTCAATTGTGGTACTAAGGAATTATAAATATTCTCATAACGTCTCTCGAGAGCATCACATAACTCTTTTAATGTCTTCAAGTATTGATAACTCCAATGTATGTTAATATCGATATGCTTCTTGAGGAACATAAGAGCATGAGCTTTGTCATTATCAGTTGCTGGAGAAGCATTGACAAATAACTTGATGGAAGGTGTAGTCCTTTGCTACGAAGTTGGTTTCCGCATTAGATACATTGATGTACTCAAGTTCTGTTAAGACCAAAAGTTCAAACTCTGCTCGAATTGGGCCCATCTACTTAAGACAAAATAAAGATATTAACTCAAGTCCTTCTGAGTTGATAAGTGCATAATTTACTATACTTTTGTTATCAATTTCATATTTGTAGTTTTTATATTTCTTGCATATTACCTTGTATTGCTTTTTTTTTTTTTTACTTTGTTTATCTTATTGAGGTAAAATCATCTAAAAGTAGCAAAATAGTGCTGAAACGGGCATAAAAGTGAGCATGGATGAAGGGCCAAATGAAACTAGACCAAATTCAGGATTATTCACCTACATGTTAAAAATAATGAAAAGACGAAGAGAATGCAAAAAAATAAAATAAGGTCATTTTGAGCTTGTATGAGAAAGTTCCGGGAAAAATACCTTAAGGATCTCTGCTAGGGATCTCCTATGATCGGTCCTAGGGATCTCTACGAAGACCGATCCCACACTTTAAAAAATTGCAAAATACTTTCCAAAGGGAGAATACTTAGTTCCGAAAGAAGCACAAACTCTAGGACTGTTAGGGATATTTAAGGAGACTTCTCAAAACATTCTGAACCACGTTTTATTAGGGTTTTATCACCAAAACATAGAGGCGAGCCTACATCTATATATTCTAGTATTTACTCCTTTAGAGGGAAATCATGAGATATATTCTTATTCTTTATTTGTACTATGAGTATCTAAATCTTTATTTGACTAGGGATGAATTTAATGTTCTAAACAAGAAGCTTTGCCGGTTATACAAGTTTATATGTAGTTTTAATCATATGTCGTTTGTTTTCATTATATATAAATTTTATGATTGATTTCTAGATTGTTTGGATTGTATACTAGATTAATCTATTGATCATTCTATTGCTAGTTGAGAGTTATGAGATACGTGTAATATTCGAACACCTAAGGTGAGACCTTGCAAAGGAATTATGTGAAGAAATTACGCGTGAAGGCAACACTATTAAGCAAACCGATTTTATGTAGTTGATACTAGGATCAACCTAAATTCACAAACCCTAATACATTTGATTGGGTTACACCTTGAAAAGTCATGTTTCCATTATAAATAACATGTATTGTGCACATTATAATCACTCATATGATATTGGTAATTAATATAGTTTTCAATCTCAATCTCATGATAACTATCAACTGTATGATAGGTATAACCACTACTAATCTTTTGGCTATGATCAATATCCTACGACATATTATGGTTATTATCATATATACTAACCTCCTTATGGTTGGTATGTAAGTGAGAAACCACAAGGATTGGAGGATAGTTATACATCTAATCTTTTATCCTTCTAAAGGCGAGGAAAAACTTGATTAGTTAATTCTTCAGTTAAAGGCCAGTTTATCCATGCCGGAACCATTTAATTAACAACCAAGCATGGACAATATATATGTTAGCTGAATCTTACTACAGTATATCCAACCCAACTCTTGATCATTTTTAGATTATTTGCATATTCAAAAGGATGAGACTTGGGATGAAAATCATGTGGTGCATGAAAGTGTATGTTTTGAAGATGACTTGATCAACTTATCTAAGTGATGATGTAACATCAACAATATTTGAACCAATATATACAAACTGTTAATAACTCACTCCAACAACTTCAATAAAGTGTCAAAAACTTAAGAAGAGACCTTGATCAACTTAAAGAAGAAAGGAATAAAGAAAAAGTTTGGTCCAAAGCCAAAACCATTATGGCATTCCCATGGATAATAATTAATACTTGATCAACCTCTCGAAAGTCCTTGTAGCAGTGATAAAGTTATTTCAACTCCGTATCATAACAAAAATCATTATCCTTTTTAGAAGGAGGAGACAGGGAATGACATATATATTGTTATAAATGGGGTAACATACTCCAATGAAGATCTTAGGATCTGCACGAAAGAAAATTTTCTTGCATAATGGCCCGATTCGGATGATGAATATTGTTGAAGAAATAGTGATTGAGAATGAAACCAAATTTATTGAATTCGTGGAAGACCTAATGAAAGTTAAAGAGATGGTGATTGAGAATGAATACAAAATGATTGAATTCATGGAAGACCCAATTGAGATTTCCAAGGATTATAATTATTTCCGAGATTCTGGTTGAGCCAGAAATCGATGAAGAATGGTTAAAAAGTTTGATATAGGACCGCAATGCACACGATATAAATAGTTCCTTATAGTTCTTTAATAAGGATAAGGATCCCGTAATACAAAATATTGTGAAAGGTTTGTCTAATAATCCTTTGCACAACTATATATCTTTTGATAATCATACATCCATGGAACTCCAGTATATACTATTAATATGAAATTCTTTTGTTAAAAGAGAATACCTGGTAACATATCCATGATATGAAAACAATAAAATCAGAACTACGTTAATCTTCAAGAAGTAATCCGTCACCGGTATCGAACGATAAAAAAATTGCACAATTGATAGAGTCGTGCTGATAACGTGTCGAATTATGATAGAATATGGAATAACATATGCAGGAGAATTCTTATTCATTAGAGATAAACGTTACATATCACATAGGTCTAAGCCTTTATATATATATATACTAGGGTGTAAACCCTGGTTACATATAAATGGCTGAACACATGGGCCAAAGGCCCTATAACGTTTAAACATTTAATTGTTAATTTGTTCGAAGTTTGTTAGTTTATTCAATATTGATTTTTATAAAAATATTCAATTATCACTCAGCGGTTTTTAGTTAATCGAGCGACAAACACTGTACCTCCAACGACCAGTTTATCCGAACGACCTTTAATGGATCCCCTATATATACTCACCCATCCCTATTCCAAAATCACACCTTCTACAAAAAAAATATACTCTCAATATAATCTCCAGAAACATATCTAATCCTAAATTTATCAAGATGAAAATTTATCTCTTTGCAGAAACTATGTAATATATTACAAGAATATGGGTTAAGAGCGCCAAAATGGTTTAGTCAGATAAATTTCATGAAACCCTCTGCAATAATACAGGTAACCTGTACAACATGGATATTGCAGCATTATTCTGTCGATTTTTTGCAATAAGAAAACAAGTTGAAGAATATATATAGCTTTAGTTCGGATTGTAAGTCGATATAGACTTAGGGATGAAACCTAACTTGATGAAATTTTATACAATCTCGAGAGGAATGACTAAGATAGAAAAGAAAGAATTTCAAATACGAACCTTATTTCTACATCCTCATGGAGTTTCTCATTACTAGTACGAGATTTTGCATTAAGCTCTATGCGATAGGCTATGAGCGATGAGTTCCAGATGTAATAGTATAGTAGGGTAAAAACTGATTCTGCTGAAAATGGTAAATTGGGTGTGTCGATGAGAAACGAATTCAAACACTAAACAAATGTAATGCACAAGAGTACTTTAGATTCGAGAGATAAATCTGTAAGACTCTGGCCTAAACCAAGAAATGGTCGCTCCAGATTCAATTCGGTCACAAAGGAAGGAGAAGGGTTGATCTTAGGGAGGGAAGCAAATAAGGTGTTGAGATCAGAGTGATAATCTCTGTAAGGTGTAGTTGTTTATGACTTGTTTCAGAATGTAGAACCTTCTTGTAGAGTGTAAGTTGTAGGTTCCATATGGTTTCTGAGTACTTGTGTTGATAACCAAAAATTGTTGTTGGTTGAAATAGATTGAAAATCTATTTATACAAGTCATAGTTGAACACACTGATCTCATAGGAAGTGGGGATAGTTTAGTGGTGGAGAAGTGGGGATCGTGTAAAAATGGTGAGAACCATGTACCTGTCATGAAGGGAAGACTAATTGGTTTTATACCCATTACTCCTCCACTGCCATCAACTGCCCGCCTATTCCAGACCAATACCCTAATGAGTATCCCTCAGTTTGTGACATGTTTGATGTCTCGATTATTTTCGTAGGAAACATGGAGCAAGTTACATGAAAAGTGGAACAGGTTCTTCATTGTAGTTGCTGAGAGGGTCTTGCTGGAAGGACCTGATAATTTCGACCAATCACGCGCAAGCTAGGAGGTAGGTGGTCATGTGTGATAAGCCAAGTCATGTGAATGAGACTTGGTGTGGGTTAACACTCAGAAATAGCATACGGTGTTTTTAGGCTAAATAAGTAATTTATTAAATCGATATTTCTTATAATCGATGCATGTAAAGCATCGCTTTTAAAAAAGCAGCTCAAATTAAATCGATACATACGAAGTGCCACTGTTAGGGGCGCAACCACCCTTCTTTGGTCGAACGGTCGGCGGCCAAGCAAATTGACTAAAGACGGCATGAATGACTCATGAAGAAGAGGAGCAGCTGCCAGCAATCATAGCGTCCCATTGGTCGCCTAAGATTGGATATAAGCCGGTCAAATCATGTGGCAAAGTTGGATGGTTGATATGATTTGCGACAGTTGTTGATTATCGTTAACTTATTTAAGACTCTTATGAGCAGCGTGGCCAACCTACTTTGAGCAAATGTCAGGAGCCGTTTGGGTAGGTTGAAGACAAGACGATCAATCCTCATGGAAGAGGGGGCCGCCAGCGATCACGACGACACCTTATTAGTCGCCTAGAATCAGATCGAGGTCGGTCGATTCGGCTAGCCAAGTTGGACGGCCGAGATCGTTTTGTGATAACCACGTACTGCCGTTAGTCGAATTCAAGGTTTTTAAAGCCGTGTAACCAACCTACTTTGGGTGATCGGTTTGAGGTGATGCTGGCGGGTTGGGAGCAACGTGATTTGCCGAGACTTAAGGCAAGTCGTCGATGATTACGATGACACCTCAATAGTCGCCTACAATAAAATCTAAACCATCCAATTAGGTTGGCTAAGTTGGACGGCCACGATGGATTTAAGACTGCCATGGGCGGTCTTAATTCGTTAAACTCCCTTTTTCAATTGCGCAACTAGCCTACTTTGGGCTAGCGATCATGGATGCTTCTTGCAGGCTAGGAGAGTTCTGATTGGATAAAATAAATGTAGGCACGTTGGTAAGTACCATGGAACTTATTCGGTCGTGTTTGTAAGACATAGGGTTAGCTAACGGAGCTTGCCAAATCGTGTGGTCGTGATTAGTTTGCGACTGATCTGGACGGCCAATATCTACTTTCTTAAGAAATTAAGAACGTCGACCAGCCAACTTCCACCTTTAATTAAAAGTGCAGTCTGCGACTTTGGAGCGATTTGATTGGCCGGTGGGAAATAGGGGCCTACAGACAGCAGTATGGGGCATGGCAGGTTGGTGATGGGTGTCGCCAGCCAGGGCAAACCGACCGGCTAAGTGGCGCGGCCGCGCCCCTTTTGCTATTGCCTTTATCTTCCGCAGTTTCCCTTTATTTCTTATTTTCCAACTTTTTGTAGGATTCTGCTCTTACTGGTTTCATGATGGATTAATTTCCAAGTTTGCCTAGGTTTAGTCTCGACAAATAGGGATCGAGATATTGTGTAGGCTTCGTTTAGGGCCAGGACCTAATTTTTGTTGAGCCAACACAAAATTAATCAGTTTTGGCGAATTTTGCACATTGGTACAAAATCATTAATTTTTGTCTCGGAGAGCAGCGCAACTTGCACGCCTCCGATTTAGTATTTTCATGCACATCTTAATGCTGATACTTCGGGAAATTCATGCTACCCAGCTGAGAGTGAACATTAATTGTCATATCATGTCAATATTAAGAGTTCAGCCGGGGAACATAGCATAGGATAGATACTCAGCAGGCTCCGAAATTAATGAATAATGCAACTAGGAGCTTACATACTCATTAGGCTCTATACTGGTGAACAATTCATCTAGGAGATTGAGTTTCAATACAATATGAAGAGAGGCATAGGCACTCATCAGATTTTGATATATTCTTCAAATTCCTTGCGGAATACAGACATATCGAAGTCTGCTACTTCTGATGCCGGGTCAGGTAGACAAACTTTTACAGTATTTGCCCTAAACTAAAAACCACCATCAACAAATAGAATATAAGCGATAATCTCTAAGTGATGAGTTGTAAGTAATAATTTATGAGCAATTAGGTCTAAGCAATGACATACAAGCGATGAGCTCTAGTGATGCCAACCGCGGGCATATAATAGGTCTTCATATTGGTGTTAAACACAATCTTATTAGTCAAGGGAGAGTGCAGTGGAACCATGACCTTTGCTTCATTAAAGTTACCAAGATGGGGGGTCTACAGTTTCAATAGGTCCAACTTGTTCAATAACTTCTCTAGATTTGTCTTTGTTCACAAGAGCTAAAGGGATGGTAATCTGAACAAGCATCAAAGTAGTGTTCCAAACCAAATCAAAGACTGACTCCAATTCACCCAAAGGTTGGACAACAAACAAATGACCAAAAACAAGTGTTGGCCTTGCAGCAAAATCCAAATCCATGTCTTGCTTCTTTTTGAAAAAAACTACAAACAGGTTTTGAAATCCCTGCACTTGAATATAAGGTTTTGCAAGCTTAAAATCTGGAGAATTGATAGTCCAAACTCTATTAAGATGATGCTTTACTGAGGTTTTGTGATACTTACGATTACTGTCACAAAGAAGAGCTGCAAATCTAAATTGAAATTCCTCATTTATATTTAAGACTCTAACTTGCTCAGCAGGAACAACCATAATATAGAAGTAAAATGGATTGGTATAATAACTAAGACAAAGAATGAGAGATAAGAAGGCACTGAAGAGACTCATGCCATATTTAACCGGAAGGAGATGGAACAGGAAGAGATCTAACAAAGATCCTCATCCGGACTTCCTTGCACTTTTCCTCATTATGAAAAAGCACAAAATACTTTTTACAAGTATGAAAAGGCAATTTAGGGTAAAAGGCAGACATATAATAGGTCTTCCTATTGGTGTTAAACACAATCTTCTTAGTCAAGGGAGAGTGCAGTGGAACCATGATCTTTGCTTCATAAAAGTTACCAAGAGGGGGGTCTACAGTTTCAATAAGACCAACTTGTTCAATAACTTCTCTAGCTTTGTCTTTGTTCACAAGAGATAAAGGGATGGTAATCTGAATAAACATTAAAGTAGTGTTCCAAACCAAATCAAAGACTGACTCCAAGTCACCAAAGGTTGGACAACAAACAAATGACCAAAAAGAAGTGTTGGCCTTGCAGCAAAACCCAAATCCATGTCTTGCTTCGTTTTGAAAAAAACCACAAACAGGTTTTGAAACCCCTGCATCCTTTGAATATAAGGTTTTGCAAGCTTAAAATCTGGAGAATTGATAGTTCAAACTCTATTAAGATGATGTTTTACTGAGGTTTTGTGATACTTACGATTACTGTCACAAAGAAGAGCTGCAAATATAAATGAAAATTCTAACTAAGACAAAAAAGGAGAGATAAGAAGGCACTGAAGAGACTCAGGCCATATTTAAAGAAGACCTAAAATATTATAAAAACCAAAATATTAACATCCTCTCTGATAGTTTTCAACTAAAAGACTCAAGATAAGACAGAGGGAACAAAAAATAAGATTAATTCGCTGCAACACTTAACAGACCAAAATACTCGTCAACAGAGAGAAAGAACAAGGAAATGAATTATCAAGAAAACTGCCAAGTGTTGATGTCCTTCTGAAAAAACCCATTAATGCCTTGAAATAGAGGAGAAGATTAAGATAAACATAATATTTAAACTATAAACATAGCTTTTTAGAAGATTAATCAGCTAACCATCCAATAAGATTTCATATTAGAACTAAAAAATACTCAGGGGCCTGATGATACCTAGAAGTAGATCATTAAGCCGCTAAATATCCAAAAATCACTCAAAAATCTTTCTACACAGCCCAACATACTCACAAAAAAGACACTTCAAGTTGAATAATAATCAAATCCCTAATAAAGTAAGATCTCATCATGCTAGAAAGCATTAAACTTATAATATTCTTCATAATGAATCACAATCCCAAATCCAGACGAATTAAGATATCGAGAAGTTCAAAGAACCATACCCATATAATAATCAAAACCTCTCCAGAATCTTTTGTTTGTCTTCAAAATCTCATGATGATGGATTATAGACCCTATGGTTGCTTCATCTTCAGCTACCTATAAAAAAAGACAAACAGAGAAAGGGCTAAAATCAAAAAAAAAATAAAATAGGCAAAACAACTCAGAAGGGGAAAATCAAATCAGATTAAAACGTTAGATGCTGATAGGTGATTTCAGTTTTGGTTCTACCCATCCTAGCTACACCAAGTGACCTCAGCTTTCTAGGAATAGTAAGAGAGAGAGAGAGAGAGTTGTTCTTCCATTGTACCTTGTTCTTCCTTGTATAGACTTTCCCAAAGGTCCCTCCTTTTATGACATCATGCCACATGTCCTAAACTTCATTAATTACTTCCAATGCCATTCTTTCCTTAATATAACCTCCTTCTTATTCATTAATCCCTTCCTTGTCCTTTCCATCTGATAGACACATTCTTGTGGCTGATATAATGTCAATTGTATATATCGTTAGTGCTCGATTTTGTATTTATTTTGGCTTTTTTATGTCTTGTAGGTGTTTTTGGAAAAATAAGATTTTGCGGCGAAATTGGCTCGAAAAGTGTTTTTTGCGTTCATGGGAGGACATTTGCTATTCGGACACTCACTTTGGATAAGGGGTAACCTAATTACTAAGTGGAATCCCATTTCCAGGCATCTGCTAATCGCACCCCTACTCTGGATAAGGGGCAACTATCTTCAACATTCAAAAAATCAGGTTTTGGCGGGAAAAAAAGTGTAGTTAAAGAGCAGTTTTGGCAATCGTGATTTGGAGGAGTTTGAGGTCGATTAAACCTCTGATTTCCATATGATAGACTCCTTATGGGTCTAGGAATCTGATATGGGTGTTTAAATCGATTAGATTGGGCTCAAACGACGGATTTTTCTCACAATAAGAAAATATGGAAAGTCACGTGTGTGACCTGTTTGAGGGAATTTTAGAGAGATTAAAACGCTGTAAACCTTCCCAAAGATTTGTATCTATCTAAGGAAGAGTTTAGAATAAAAAGGAAAGCTCAGAAACGCGTAGAAATCCTAAAACAAGAAATTGTCGCAACTTGGCCGTGAAGAGAAGGAAAGAGATTTTGGAAGATTTGGGAGAGATTTAATCGGTATTTTTGATATAAATAGATGTCTTGGGTCATATAGAAGAGGTGTCGAGAGTTTGGGAACCTAAGGAGAGCCAGAGAAGAAGAAATCAGAGCTTTACCAAACTTTGTTTCTGCTGCTGCTGCTGCTGTTGAAGAAGAAGAACAGCTGAAGAACATTGACCCTCGCTAGACAGTCGCAGAAAAGTGTCACTGTTTAACAGCTGAAGAACATTAAGCTGTTCAGGGCAGTTTTATTTAAGGTCAGTCTTAAATCAGCGACAAAGCAACAGTTCCATTGTAACAGTTGTTTTGCAACACCAATACACTGTTGCAAACAGTCTGTGTTATTACTTTTCACTCTTTTAATCATCTTTTGAGCAAAAAACACATATTTTGAGATCATGATTAATATGAGGAGATAAACCCCAACACTGGGATGATGGAGGAAGCCATATTTCATACGTGTGGTAATTATATTTAATTCTTTTTATGACTTTTTGCATTAATTTAGTCGTTTTATGATTTTTCTTAATTAGTTGTGAAGTCGTATGATGATGTATGCTTGGTATAAGTGCTTGTGATGCATCATTCTAGTGATTTACAGTTAATCTTTTTAAAATCTACCCTGGCAAAGAATTAAAGTCAATAAACAAGAGCTATAATTGTCTAAGAATTGATTTTTGAACCACATGGTATGAGGTTTGGTGGAATCCTGAGTCTCAGAAATCTCTCGACATTGTGACAAACCTTGTGTATATATTTTCTTTATTTTTATTGTTTTCTATTATTAAGTCTGAAATTGAGTCTACACAAGTCCGAGTTGAACGAACTTTATTTACCACTTAAAAAACTACATCACCATCTCATGGGTATTTTCTCATTTGGGCTTGGGATTAGTCCCCATGTCTCATGTTAGGCTTGCTACCCCCTTGGGGGGAACCCCGAATCCATTGAGGGGTGTTATTTTCATGTATCAACATTAGTCCCCTGACTATTGGGTTATTTGTAAAATAGCCCAGTAGTCATAGGATTTTTCTAGCGCCTCTCTTCTTATTGCTTGGGAATCAGTGATGAGAATTCTCTTCCCTTTTTATCGGCTCCACGATACCGAGCGGCGTTTCGTCTTTTACATCATGCAGTTCTTTCCTCTTCTCCTTTCCAGTTTCTGCCGGTTATTAGTCCCACTTTATAAACGCCACGTTCGAACTTTGGGACTTATATATATATATATATAGCTTCATTGATTCATTCTTCCTTTACTCTTTCCATTTACAACTTTTCTCTTTCCTTCATTCTTGACACCTATACACGCGCCATGTCTAGTAGTTATACTAGTAGTAGTTCGTCTGACGAGTCCGAAGAAATAATGAGAGCGGGTTTTGAAGAGGCCGAGGATACAGAGCAGGATGAGATTCTTCTTCCTCCTCCAGCAGATGGTCAGTCATATACAATCGCGGAGTTTACAGTCTAAAACGTGTCCTAAAGCTGAGGGGGCTCCGCGGAGGTAAGCACGTTATTCCTTTTGATGGTAACTTGATTCCTGGCCTTTTAAACGCTCCGGTGTTTCCCTATCCATCTACTCCTGGGTGGCTCTTGCAACCCAAATCGGACACCATGGATGCTTTCTCGTTCAAGAAGGTGTCGTGAATGGCGATTCACCGTGGTGACTATGATCTTCCCACCATTGATATCCGATCTACATCGAAGACTCACCCGATATGGCCGCATTGGACATCATACATTCGCTCCAATTCTGGTCACGCGGCGATTCTTCGTCAAGCAGGTATTGATGAAGTTATAAACTCGTCTCTGAAATGTCAGGTGAAGAGGTGCAGGCGCGATTTAAACCGGATCTTCTGTCGTTGGGATCCTTCTGTTCACACTCTCTTTACCGCGTGGGGAGAGGCAACCATAGTTTTGGAAGCTGTAGTCTCCCATATAGGGTTACCTATTCATGGTAGCCATTCATATGGCGAGGCGGCGGTTTACGGAGTGAGCTTGTAAGGAAGGCACTGCGGGATTATTTGTTGGACTGCAAAGATGCTTCTCGGAGTGAGCTTGTGAGGAAGGACCAGGTTCCGGTGAAAAAGAGAGGAATGGGGGACTATTGGCGTGGGTAAGAAAGGAATGCCATCATCTGCCGCTAAAGGGAAGGCTGCATTGGTCAAAGAGAAGAAGAAACCCCCTTCGACGCGCCCACAAGGCGAGCGCTTGCATGCCAGTTCTATTCGTGCTTATAAAGCGATTCACGGATCGTCCACTCAATCGCCGAGGACAACCCCTGAGTGGGTCAGCCAACCAACACGCTTCCTTTCCCCTCTGGATTAAATATTAGGCTCCGCGGCTGGTAGAAGGAAAAGTGCTCCCTCCTGAGCGGAAAGAGACGAACCCTCGTACTGAATTGGATGCTTACATCCTATTCTGGCTTTTCCATGATGTGTTCGAATTCAATCCCCAAGATACAATCAAAAGTGAACTTGAGCCGATGGCAGTGTTGTTATCTCGCGCCATCTCCTTCCCACTCGCGCCAATGTTTTTAGGTGGCTTGTATCGCCATTTGGACTTGTTTTTCCAAGACCTCCAGACAGTGGGTTCAAATCATAAGATCGAGACCTACATCCCGGCCTTTTTTATGTAAGCGTGGTCTTGGGAGCATGTTTCCCCGTACGCGCCTGACCCTAATGAGTTAGAAGTTCACCGCGAGGAAGATGTTGATCAGGGTGACGGCTCGATTAAGAGGGTTCCGATTACTTATGGCTATTCACGGATGGCCCTTTGGAATGGAAAGGGGAAAGTACCGAAGGATGATATATCCCAATTCATAGATGTGGCTAAGGATTTTGTGTCGTTTCTTTATCAAGATGGTCGATCAGGTCCAGCGCATTATGATTTCACCGCATCTTTTGACACAGAGCTGGACTCGACAAAACTCTTGGCAGCAGCGTCATACTTTGATTCGGTGATGGCGGTGTTGCCTGGTTATCTCCCGGGTTTCCATGCTGGTAAGTTCATTGCCATGTCTTATAATCCTGACCGTGTGGCTCGGCAGGTTGGGTATGATCAAGGGATTCCCCCAAGGTTCCCTCATTGGGGAAGATCTGATACTGGGGATGTCATCGCTAGTTTTGATCGTTTCATCTTCAAAGGGCCAGTACATTTGGGTGATCGAGGAATCAATTTTTCGTTTAAGCAGCCTATCCCTGAGCGCCCCTTAGCAGTCACCGAAGACGCCCATGAATACCAGATTTTCATGTGTCGTCGAGCTTTGATCTTCGTTTTGCGAGAAATATCTCCTCCCCGTGACTTGTCTTATGAGGACCTATGGTCGCTTCACGCGTCTGGTAGGATCAAACTTGAAGATGCCGTAGTTTCCGCGCAGCGTCTTGTTCCTGCTACCAAAGGTCGACCTTTAGAGCTCTTGGTGATTTTTTGGGCTCCCCCTGAAGGTTCTAAGCCTACAAGGCCAAAGAAGGGATCGAAGTCCTTTTCCAATCATAAGCCTCCCAGGATAGAGGTGCCTAGGCCAGCTGTTAGCCCCTTGGCAGTGCAGGTACTTGTCGCTCTCTCACATGTTATTTATTATTATTTATACATATTTGAGTTTTATTAAAAGCGAGGGTCGGGAATCATATTCTCAGGGAGCTCCTCTCTCTAGTCGTGTGGGGTGGAAGCCCACTTCTTACGTAATTGCGGAGTATCTGAACATGCCTGAGTGTGATTGGACTGAGAAGAGCCTCGCTAAAAAGTCCAGGCGAGAAGCAGCCAAACTGTCTGCTCCGTGCCCTTGTTCCTCTGCTAATATGTCGTCCCTACAACCTCATCAAGCCCGTCGGAGGAGCACGTCACAACCCCCTGGGAGCGCTAGTGGCAGTATGACTCCCTCATTCGTAGACAAGTTGAGAAATCTTGGGATGGATCTCTCCGAGGGGACCGGTTGGGTATCCCCGAATCTTCACATATCGTCAGTTCATCCTCTTCGGGTCGAAACTGTCCATGTTAGGGGCAGGCCTCCGGTGTCCCCTAATGACGTTTTACAATCGATGAGCCCGTCTGGGTCTAGCCGGTCAGTTTTTGGTGGATCCTCATCCCACGTGGAACCACCTGTTGGTGATCCTGGAGGTAATTTATTCGTTTTTATCATTTTTCTCTCCTCTCTACCTTTTTTTTTTTTATAAATCTGAGTTATTCTTCGCAATGGTGCTCATCTCTCATTTTTCAGACTCAGCTAGTGACTCTGAATCATCTTCTAGTTCTTCCACGTCTCGTCCCAAACCTGTTGATTTTCCGCTCGATTCATCAATTCCTGAGGTTAGTCTCTTGTAATTTCTTTTGCATTGTATTTCCGCTTGCTTGCTAAAACTTCGCCATTGGCACTAAGATATGGGTAACAACCGCAAAGGGACCACTAAACCTGAAGGCCCCGACACGGATGGTGTGTGGCGCTTAGTCCCTGGAGGTGACGTGTCTGTTAAACGTGCTCGGATGAATGGTAGTGGTTCTTCCACTCTTTTGGAGAAACAAACTGGTGTTCCTGACGTACCAACCGTCCTTGTCGTGCCAGAAAATCCTGAGGATGCGCCGCTTCGGCTCCCTTTAGTGGTGAGTGCTGCTGAGGCTGGGTTAGATCCCGCCACCCATACACTAGTCCACGACTTTTGGGTGCCAACTGTTTTCGCTGCTACTTATAAGGACATTGTGGAGCGTTGCGGCAGTCACATGGTGAGGGCAGATCTTTTGGACAATCGCACTTTGTGCTACATGACCAAAAACCTTTTGGAATTTGCAGACCAGCTCACGTGGGTAGGGGATGATCTTATTTATGCGGTCACAATGTGTGGCTGAGAGACTACCGTGCGGTCGGAGGTCAATATTAAGTTCCCGATAGGGTGGTTGGAGGAGCTGTTGGTAAAGGTGAAAAGTCTTAATGACCCTGATGTTTGGCTCACAAGTCATATTGCTAAACTGGAAGAGGATCTGGGAAAGCGTACCAAGACGACTTCCAGCAGGAAGAAGGCGTTGAATCAATTGGTCGCTGATGTGGGGGTGGCTAGCGATGAGGTGATTCGAGCTGAAACCGCGGAGGAGGAAACTCGGGCGGAGCTGGAGAAGAAACGGAAAGAGTTGTCCACGCTTCAGACCGCTTGATGCATTACTCTTATATTTCTATTTCTTTGGTTAATATTGAACCCTTGTTTCTTGGATAATTTTTATTGTTGGCGTGTTTGCTTTGTTTTTATTTTTGTTGGGATATTAAGATTCTGTTTGGTTGGTATTATGTTTTATTAGTGTTGCTTAAGTTTTGCCAGTCTTGACTCCATGATTTAATGATGTGTTGGCTATTCATGCTGACCCCCCTCCCCCGTTTTTGTTACGAAGGAATGGGGTAGGTAGGGTGTTGTTGAAACGTCTCTATTCACGCAATGGGATGAATAGAGCCTAGATTAAATGCACCTACTTCCTTTCTCTTTTTATGTTGGTATGAGTAGGGCATTGGTTAAACGCGCCTACTCCCATTCTTTCATCATCAGATAGATGGGGTTGGGTGGGCAAGGATTTGGTTAAAAGCACATACTCCCTCTTTTCTTTCTCTCTCTCTTTTTTTTTTTTAGATATATGGGGTGAGGTAGGCAGGGCTTTGGTTAAACACGCCTACTACCTTCCTTTTTTTTCTCCGGATGGATGGGGTGGGGCGGGCGAGGCGTTGGTTAAACGCGCCTACTCCATTTTCTTTTTTTCTCTCTCTCTTTTTTTAGATAGATGGGATGAGGTAGGAATGGCTTTGGTTAAACACGCTTACTCCCTCTTTCTTTTTCAGATTAACGGGGTGAGGTAGGTAGGGCATTGGTTAAACGCGCCTACTCCCTCCCTTTTTTTTCTCGGATGGATGAGGTGGGGCGGACGAGGCATTGGATAAGTGCGCCTACTCCCTTTTTTTTTAGATAGATAGGGTGCGTTGTGTGGTGAAATACACTTACTCCCTTTTTCAGATAGATGGGACGAGGTGGGTAGGGCATTGGTTAAACATGCCTACTCTCTCTTCTTTTCCAGATAGATGGGGTGAGATAGGCAGGTGATGAGTCGGAAAACCGACTTTGTTTATCCGCAAGTGCACGGTGTCCAAATTGTAGACAACAACAAATGTGGTCCGTTCCCACGAAAAGTGTGAAAATACCTCTAACTGATACTAATAAAAGAAAATAAATATGTAGGATAATTTATGCTAAACGAATCAAATTATTATTGACGAAATAAATATCAGAGGTGACAAACATGTTAGGGATTCGGGAATTCCATTGTAGAGTTGAATTCATATGTATTCTATCACAGAAGTCTCATATAACTCATACAGGGTAGTGATAGACACATTTTTGTGTCTAATTCGTCCTCAATGTTCTGTATTGTTGGTACTCGATTTCGTACTTATTATGGTATTTTATGTGTTTGTAGGTATTTTTGGGAAATAAATATTTTTGGAAAATTCGGCTCGAAAAGTTGCTCGAAGCATCCCCCGGAAAAGTACTAAAGGCACCCTCATTTTGGATAAGGGCCACCCCAGGGCACCCCAGCTGTTAAAGGCGCCCATGTTTTGGATCAGGGCACTTCATCCTCAACATTTTGAATTTCGAATTTGGCGGGAAAACTTGTGCAGACTCAGGCAGATTTAGAGCTCGTGTTTTGAAGGGGTTTTAAAGAGACTCAATGCCCGAGATTGATTGGGAGGACTTGATTGAGCATAACAAGCGTGGTAAGGTTGCTGGAATTGATCAGAATTGGCTGAATCATCGTGTTGAGTGAAACAGGGAGTTACGGGTTTTGCTTAAGAAAACCCGAGAGTTGCTGTTTTCGATTTTGGAGATTTCTGAAGTGATTCAATCACTCAAGTGGATTGGGCCGTACCTGTTAGTCCAAGACAGGCCAGGTAAGTTCACCAGATTCGGTAAATAAGGGATGATTCACTATTTTATGGAGTAAACAGAGCACAAGATATACTCGAGTTTCTGTTGGATGAGTATATGGAGATTATGTGTCTGGAGTGTGTAGCAATCCCCCTTGCATGAGTTTGTATCAATCCTGGAGAGTTTTACATATGATTTGGAATGTGCCAGCGACAATCATACGCGTGCAGGAGAAGAAAATGGAAAGAAAATATTCTCGAGAATATTTTCTTCACTGCCGAGTAAAAGGAGATTATTGTGAGTTATTACACATGATTTTCTTCAACTGTTGAGTATAAATAGCCTCTTGTAGTATCATAGAGGGGATGGAGAGTTTGGGGAGCAGTTAGAACGAACAGAGAGTCGAGAAATCAAAGTTGCAGGAAACGCCATTTCTGTTGCTGCATAGCTGAAGAAAACGAAGAACAGACCAACCAAGACAGTCGTTTATCAACAGTGATAACGACACCATCTGTGGGTCTTAGAAGCTACTGTCTCAGCGACTGTTATTTAGTAGTCATTTTGCTACGGTGACAGCGACAGTTAAAAGTTATCGTTCTCTGTAACAATTGAGTTTGTAACAAATATAAGTGTTACAACCCGGTTTTTATTATTTTTCTCCTATTTCATTATTGTGAACACCCTTTTGAGCAATGGAAAATTCCTTTGAGTGTGTTTTCATCATGATGAGCTAGACCCAATCCTTGGGGCGACGGAGGAAGCTATCTTTCCAATGAAAAAGTGGTAATTCTTAATTATTTAATTTGTGCAATTTTTATTTATGATTATTTTCCTAGATTGAAAATAGATTTTATGATTTTTGTTAAACAATTGTATTGTCTTTTGATGGAACATGCTTAGCCTAGGGATTTGATGTCTCATGCTTTGGATTAACATTTGTTGTTTCTACAAATCTAGTTTTGCAATAGTTGAGAATCAATTTGAACGTGTGAAATCGCATGATTATAATTAGTATCACTTTGGAATTGGTAAATAGCGGAATCCTAGCCCCAGTCTCTCGCTAATTCTCACAACACTTTTTATTCGAGTTTGTTATTTTTATTTATAAAAATTAAGTCTAAAAAAGCTGCTTTCACAAGTCTTGAACGAACCATTACTTAACACTACTACAACTCAATTGAAAAATCACATCAATTTTTGGTGCCGCCGACGCGGACTTGTCTTTAGGCGAGTTTTTAGATTTTTTTTTTAGGTTTTTATTTGATTTTCATTTTTTTTTATTTTTTCTTCTTTACATTTTTGGGTTTTTGTCTTTTCCTTATAGATTTTGGAGTTTGGAGCGAAAGAAAAATTTGCCAAAGCTCTTGGTGAATACTTAAAGATTTAGAGTAAAAGCAAAGCGAAAGGAGCGAAAGAAAAGAAGAATAAAAATTAATTAAAAAAAAGAGAGAGACATTTTTTTAGAATTTTTTTTCTAGATTATCTTTTTTTTTTGCATTTTATTTTTGGACTTTGGACTGTGGACTTGGGGACTTTATTATTTTTATTTTTTAACCCTACGGAAGGGTAGTTTAAATATAAATTGTTTGCAGAGAAGGACGGCGATTACGATATCGCCTCGGCCCCTCGGGTTCGTACATGACATAGGAGTCATGGCCTGAGTCGACTTCAGCGGTTCATCCCCCATCTGGTACGGGAGGTAAGTTTGTCGAAACACTCGTGAATCCCCTGTCAGCGAGTTACTGTATTCCTTCGTTTGCATATATGCTGAGGATTTGAAAACGGCTGCTTTAATTTCCTAGTAAAGGGCAAGGACTGTCCATACAAGATAAGGGTTCAGATTTCATCACCGTTCCTTTCTTTCCCGCCTTAGGAAAACGAAACCAAGCTCGAACCTAAGCCTAAAATTTGACTATAACGAGACCTATAGGGTAACGAGCTTAATAGGAAAGTCATTCGAAAAATATTGGTTAATCTTTTAAGCATGCTTCAAAGTTCATGATGGTTTCTGTGAGTTGAATACGCCGCCTTGTAAAGCCGGTGAGGCCTTGGGTATCAAAGCTCCACTAAGCTTCCCTCGTCTCGATTCAACTTACTTTAACTCGGATTGATTCCAGAGTGGTTTGCTTAAATTGTAACGAATTCCCTTTCGAAGGATTAGAAGCTGGTCTAGAAACAATCTAAGTGGAACCATCATGCTTTTTGTTTGCTAGAAATCAGTAGGTTTGCTGTGGTGGAGTCAGCCTTATTTGTGTTTGCATAGAACTTACCTTCCTTTTAGGATTTCTTTTGTTTTTCTAGTGTGTGCCCGAGGTTATTAGAGAGCGGGCTTGGAAAAGAAACACTCTAAGTCATTTGATTAGTGATAAACCTAGTAGTTCTTCTTGTGAAGGCGGGGAGCTCGAAGACTCTTCTTTTGAGAGCCCTGTCTTTGGAAATTTCAGCTTTGAAAACTTGAAAATTAGTGAAGAAAGTACTCTTAGTCCTTTGATAGTGCCAGAAATGGCAACTTTGAAAGCTTTATTAAACCCAACTAGGACCTCTCGTCCGTCTTGTATCAAGTTAGTTGAAACCGAGGCAAATTATGAACTCAAACCTAGGACTTTACAGATGCTCCCAATCTTTTTAGGAAAAGAGAATGAGAACCCCTATTTTCATGTTAGGGAATTTGAGGAAGTTTGTAGTACTCCGAAAATTAAAAACCTTAGTGATGATGTGTTGAAACTTAGGTTATTCCTCTTTTCCTTAAAAGATAAAGCCAAATCTTGGCTGTATAGTTTGGCTTCTGAGTCAATTGAAACCTATGACCAACTTACATCTGCCTTTATACAAAAGTTTTTCCCAAGGCACAAAACATCCTCTATTAGGAGACAAATCTGTAGTTTTGCTCAACAAGAGGGAGAATCTTTATATAGGTATTTAGAAAGGTTCAATGACTTAAAATCTCAATGTCCTCATCATGGTTTAGAGATGGTTAGGTTGGTTCATATCCTCTACGAGGGTTTAGATTATTCAACAACAACCATGGTTGAGTCCTTATGCACAGGTGGGTTTGAGAATAAAACTGCTGATGAGGCGATGACATTTTTGAATGAAATCGCCGATAAGACCCAACAATGGGAAAATAGTAGGGAACCCCAGAAAAAAATTATTATAAGTAGAGGAAATGTCAATAGGGTAGAAGGATCTTATGAGTCAGATGCTAAAATAGCATCCATAGCCAAAAGGTTAGAAGCCTTAGAATTAGGTCATTCTAGTGGTAATAGTGGTAAAATATAGCCTTTTTGGGAAGGCCATACTGTTGAGGAGAAAGCCAATGCTCTTTATAACAACACTAGATTCGATAACCGTCAGAAGTTTGACCCATATTCAGAAACCTATAAACCTGGCTGGAGAAACCATCCCAACCTTTCTCGGTCTAAGGGCCAGAATCAAGGTCAGTCTAGTAACTCTCAGGTTCCCCCAGGTTTTGTCTATACTAAGAATCCTTCAGCTCCGACACAGTTTCAGAACCCTTCAGATAAGAAGATTATGAGTTTAGAAGAGTCTCTTGCTTTGTTAACTCGTAACATTGTGCAGTTTCAGCAATCTGTTGCTCAAGGTTTAGAAGAAAATAAGAGAATAGGTCAGGATAACTCTCAGGCTATCTCCGAGTTGAAAACCCAGGTTAGTCAGATAAATGAGTCTTTAAGAGAAAGAGGTAAGTTTCCTAGTCAAACTCAACCCAACCTTAGAGGAATTAATGAAATAGGTTAAAGACCATCCGATCATGTTAATGCAATAACAACCCTTAGGAGCGGTAAAACGGTAGACAATAAGGTAGCCATGCCTAGTGGACAGACTGTAGTTCCACCTTCTACTTCCGAAGAGGATCCCATAGATGAGGAAACTGAAACAATTTCTAAGGAGTCCCAAGAAATTCCTGATAGGACTACCTATGTGCCTAGAGCCCCATATCCACATTTGTTAGCCCCAACAAAGAAGGAGTCGACTTTCAACGAGATAATGGAAACATTTAAGCAGGTGAACATCAACATTCCATTATTAGAAGCAATTAGGAAGATGCCCGCTTATGCCAAGTTCCTTAAAGATCTTTGTACACGAAAGCGTATGCTGAATGTCCATAAGAAAGCCTTTTTAGCTAGTCAAGTAAGTTCAATTTTTCTGAACCAAACACCCCCTAAGTATTAGGACCCTGGATGCCCCACCATATCTTGTGTGATTGGTAATCATGTAGTTGATAAGGCATTGCTTTATTTAGGAGCTAGTGTTAACTTACTCCCATACCATGTGTATACCCAGCTAGGACTTGGTAAGTTGAAACCGACCAAAATGACACTTCAATTAGCTGATAGGTCTGTCAAAGTGCCTCGTGGTGTCATAGAATATGTTCTTATTGAGGTTGATAGGTTCATATACCCAGTGGATTTTGTTGTTCTAGATACCCAGCCTGTTCAGGACCCAAGTGCTCAAATACCGGTGATTTTAGGTCGCCCATTATTAGCCACATCTAATGCTTTCATCAATTGTAGAACCGGACTTATGAACATATCTTTTGGTAATATGACTACTGAGCTAAATGTATTTAATGTCATTAAGTATTCTGAGATAGATGATTTATAAGTGGTGAACATGATTAGCACTCTAGTTCCTGATCCTTTAGCCTGCACTATGTTTGATAATCCATTATTTGATGAACCTTTCAGTGCTTCGGAGGATGTAACCATGGCGAACACCTTAGTTGATGAGCCTATGATAGAGATTTTCTTTGATAATCCATTATATGAGGATGTTGTTCGTTTAGATGAACAGTCCCCAAAAGAAGCTAGTATATGTGCTGACTTTATGGAACCTAGAACCCATCCCATAGATTTTGGTCAATTTGAGGATATTGTTCACCCTAAGTTTGGGGGTAATGATGACTCTAGTGATCGTCATGCATCCCTAATTGAAGTCCCTAACTTGGGACTCGAGCTTTGTGCGTCTAAGATAGTACTTGAGTTTCTTCAAACTCTGCTACCCGATCCTCCAGATACTGTCCATGAAGAAACCCAATTATTAGAGGCATGTCATTCGGTTGAACCTGTTTTCCTAGACACTTATATAGAGCCCAAAGAGACACCCCAGATAAATCTAGTTGCCTTGATGAAATCCCTAGATCAAGTTATGCTCCATCAGCTCATTTTTTTCCAAGATGGCAGTCTTTCTTTTGTGTCTGCTCTATTTGGTTCTGAGGACCCGCAACTATTTCGGCTATTGGTATATGACTTTGGAAGGTGACAATCCTTTTTGAGGTATTTGATGTCCAACTAAAGACTTTAAATTTATCATTTTCTGGGAGGCACCCACACTCATGCTTACAATAATATCCTTCCTTATTTCTTTTTCCATTCATCAAGTGGTAACAATTTCTCCTTGTTCATGCTTTTAATTCCATCTTTAGAACATTGAGGACAGTGTTAGATTTAAGTTTGGGGGTACGGGAGAAACTTTTTAGTTGCAATAAATAAACTCCAGAGCCTAGAAATTTATGCTTATTAAGGTTGGCACTAACCAATCTAAGTGGATGGGAACATCTTGGTTATAGGAGTTGAGGAACCAATCTGATTAGATGGAAACATCTAAAGAGTCTATTCATAAAAGCACAGAGCTCAGGTGTTAGAAAAAAAAAACATGGTAGTTTCGCCATATCCCGTTGAATCCCAATCCTTCTGTTTTTATTTTTTAAGTGACTTGGTGGGGAACACGATTCAAGTTGTTACCATTGCTAGGGTGAAATAGGGTAATTGAGATACCAAAAAAAATAATAAAAAATAATGAGAATTTAGACCAGACCAACCGGAATAAATTCAAATAAAGTCGACCACTGGTGCCCTTGTATATGCCAGTTGTGTTGACCTAGAGTTAGGTTTATCGACCACTGGTCCCCTTGTATATGCCAGTTGTGTTGATATTAGTCAGACCGGTATCTAAGTCCATTAGGATAGGTTCATCTTGGCAGAGGCCTTCAGACAGATATAGGAAACATCGTTCACTTTAAACCATCTACTTTTCTCTTTATCCGTCTTCTTAGTCTTTCCCTGTGATTGGTTGACTCCGGTTATGATGTCCAGAAACTATCTAAGTAGAGCTCTGTCACTTATATATGAATTTTAGTATGCTGGGTGCAAACTCGTGTACAACAATTGGAATTTCGCATCAGGGTACTTCCTCCTATAGTCAATGTTTGTATGCCAACCAACGAGATTCTTTAGTGCCTTCGAAGGTTCCGTGTAGATAGCTAGGGTCTGGAGTAAAGGTTTTGTGGGTACACCTCTGGTAAACCCTCCCGAGATTAACTCGGTCGATAGGGCCACCTAGAGAGTTAGGATTTTATTTTTCTAGATTAGTTTTGCTCGAGAACTAGCAAATAATTAGTTTTGGGGTATTTGATAGACACATTTTTGTGTCTAATTTGTTTTCAATGTTCTGTATTGTTGGTACTCGATTTCGTACTTATTATGGTATTTTATGTGTTTGTAGGTATTTTTGGGAAATAAAATTTTTTGGAAAATTCGACTTGAAAAGTTTCTCGGAGCGCCCCCGGAAAAGTACTAAATGCACCCTCATTTTAGATAAGGGGCACCCCAGCTGTAAAAGGCGCCCATGTTTTGGATCAGGGCACTTCATCCTCAACATTTTGAATTTCGAATTTGGCGGAAAAACTTGTGCAGACTCAGGCAGATTTAGATTTCGTGTTTTGAAGGGGTTTTAAAGAGACTCAATGCCTGAGATTGATTGGGAGGACTTGATTGAGCATAACAAGCGTGGTAAGGTTGCTGGAATTGATCAGAATTGGATGAATCATCGTGTTGAGTGAAACAGGGAGTTACGGGTTTTGCTTAAGAAAACCCGAGAGTTGTTGTTTTCGATTTTGGAGATTTCTGGAATGATTCAATCACTCAAGTGGATTGGGCCGGACCTGTTAGTCCAAGACATGCTAGGTACGTTCACCAGAATCGGTAAATAAGGGATGATCCACTATTTTCTGTAGTAAACAGAGCACGAGATATACTCGAGTTTCTGTTGGATGAGTATGTGGAGATTATGTGTCTGGAGTGTGTAGCAATCCCCCTTGCATGAGTTTGTATCAATCCTGGAGAGTTTTACGTATGATTTGGAATATGCCAGCGACAATCAGACGCGTGCAGGAGAAGAAAATGGAAAGAAAATATTCCCGAGAATATTTTCTTCACTGCCGAGTAAAAGGAGATTACTGTGAGTTATTACACATGATTTTCTTCAACTGTTGAGTATAAATAGCCTCTTGGAGTATCATAGAGGGGATGGAGAGTTTGGGGAGCAGTTAGAACGAACAGAGAGTCGAGAAATCAAAGTTGCAGGAAACGCCATTTCTGCTGCTGCATAGCTGAAGACGAAGAACATACCAACCAAGACAGTCGTTTATCAATAGTGATAACGGCACACAGCTGTGGGTCTTAGAAGCTACAGTCTCAGCGACTGTTGCGCAGCAGTCATTTTGCTACAGTGACAGCGACAGTTAATAGTTATCGTTCTCTGTAACAATTGAGTTTGTAACAAATATAAGTGTTACAACCCGGTTTTTATTATTTTTCTCCTATTTCATTATTGTGAACACCCTTTTGAGCAATGAAAAATTCCTTTGAGTGTGTTTTCATCATGATGAGCTAGACCCAATCCTTGGGGCGACGGAGGAAGCTATCTTTCCAATGAAAAAGTGGTAATTCTTAATTATTTAATTTGTGCAATTCTTATTTATGATTATTTGCCTAGATTGAAAGTAGATTTTATGATTTTTGTTAAACAATTGTATTTTCTTTTGATGGAACATGCTTAGCCTAGGGTTTTGATGTCTCATGCTTTGGATTTGTTGTTTCTAAAAATCTAGTTTTGCAATAGTTGAGAATCAATTTGAACCTGTGAAATTGCATGATTATAATTAGTATCACTTTGGAATTGGTAAATAGCGGAATCCTAGCCCCAGTCTCTCCCTAATTCTCACAACACTTTTTATTCGAGTTTGTTATTTTTATTTATAAAAATTAAGTCTAAAAAAGCTGCTTTCACAAGTCTTGAACGAACCATTACTTACCACTACTACAACTCAATTGAAAAATCACATCAGGTAGCAACACATAACATCTTATATGGAAGATTTATCAATAAAAGTCTTAACTATAATTCTCGTAAGATATGTCTGGTCTCACCCTAAAAATAGATATCCGAAGCACTAAATATACATGGCATAGATAGTCAAAGAATTATCATAGCAAATGATTAATCGGGTTTGTAGATTGGATTTGTTTAGTATCCAACTATAAATTATACATGGCATAAATCATGAAAGAGTTATAAACCCAAACCCATTAATGAAACACTCAAAAATTATTAAGCACTAAAAATTGACGTTGTTTTAAAACACAAAATGAAATAACATCTACAAGTTCATCCGTCGCCCTAACATGGAAAACTAGCAAGACATGATAAGACGAGAACAATCAAAATCGCAAACCCTTGTCTCCCTGTTCATGGCTGTGTAGCCGCGTCCTCACAAGAATCCCAGTCCGGCCTCCCCTCTCTTTCTGTCTCTGTTAGTTACTATATCTCTTATGAACCAGGGCTTCCACGTTTTAAAAGGCTCTTTTTTTTCTGTTGGGTATCAGCGACCACCAAAGCCCATTCAATTCCGGTCTGTTACTAGCTTGAGTTTCCAACTTCTGACCTGACCACGACACCGGTCTTTCTTTCTCTGAGTTTCTGACTACAGCTCCGTCCCAGACTGAACATCAGACCATCTTTTCCATCTTCACAGACTGCAACAGCACCGGAGTCCATTAGTTCTTATTTCAGGCAGCGACAAAACCTTCCTTTCTTCATCTTCTCACTGTCTCGACTGCTCCTCGTTGCTGGTCCATCATCATCCCATTCCATCAGACCCTAGCAACTCTGACTTTACTACTGCGAGCATTGATGTCCATCTCATCCAATTTACTCAAGTGCCTATGTCCACATGTTACACACGAATATGAAATATAAAATTCCTTGATCGAACTTCACCAAGCTGCAGACATTTTGACCCAATATAATCATTCGTGGCACCCAATTCAAATGTATAGTTTAACCATTTTGTAGCTCACTAGCCAGTTCCCATGAAGAGTAATATATGCTCGGACCTTCAGCTTCACCACTATTGCAGTTTCAATTCAAACTTGCACTACCAGTTTCTATTTGCCAACTTCCTGAACTACTAGCCTCCACTACCGGTCACCAGTTCCATCTGCATAGTAAATTTCAGTTAACGTTCCTTCCTCCAGATAGCCAGTCGCAGCAACAAACGCCAGCTTCATCACAAGTCTGTTAGTTAATTGAAGACTAAGTAATTATTTCCTAAAGTTAGCCGTGATATTTTAGGAAAAGGGTTTCCTAAACCGGTTATAATTCTTGGTGGCCAAGTTTGTAACCTATATAAATAGGTAATTAGGCCTTGTAGAATTGTATTGTGTAGAAATCGATTAAGAGATCAGTTAGAGGTTTCTTGTATAGCTTTTAGGGCTAAGGCTAGGGTTTCGTTGTGATAGCATATTGGTGAGGAACAAGAGACAAGGTTATCGTCTCGGGTAATTGTTGCGGTGTAACCAAGGGTTTGCTGGGATTCACACGACGTTGTAATCGTTTTTCTTCATAGTGGATTTGAGTTGGTGCGGCTCAAAGTGGACGTAGACAATATATACAAGTTGTATGTATTGGTCGAACCACTATAAATCTTGTGTCTTGTGAGTTGATTTATCTTTCTCGTATTATTATAGTTGCTTGTGCTTGGTTTACTTATTATTCATCATAATATCTCAAGATCCGTTATTCCGCGGTTGTCAGTGATTCCATAAGAAAATCCTGACAGCTGGTATCAGAGCTCGGGTTAGAGCTTTAGGGTTTATCGTAGTTCGATTGGAGTGGGAGTTATGGGTGATAATAACGAAAGTACGGTAGCTAGGGTTAAAGTTTTTAATGGGAAGAACTTTGCGTTTTGGAAATCTAAGATAGAAGACTACCTATATGAGAAAGACCTTGCTGGTCCATTGGGTGGAGTTGCGAAAAAGGGAGCACGCAAAGACGATGAATGGACTACTCTTGATCGCAAGTGTGTAGCCATGATCCGTAGATGTCTAACGGAGGAAGTCTACAATAACGTACAAGAGGAAACTAGTACGAAGGATCTTATGGATAAACTTGAAAAAGTTGTATCAAAAGTCATCAGCCTCGAGGAATATTATGTTGTGTGAACAATTATTTAATCTGAAGATGCAAGAAGGCGAAGCGATTTCAGCACATCTTGGGAAGTTTAAATCGATTATTTCTCAGCTTTCGAAAG
The DNA here is from genome assembly GCF_003573695.1 of Papaver somniferum. Classification (NCBI taxonomy): domain Eukaryota; kingdom Viridiplantae; phylum Streptophyta; class Magnoliopsida; order Ranunculales; family Papaveraceae; genus Papaver; species Papaver somniferum. The sequence continues at coordinate 82,434,687 of NC_039363.1, forward strand.
TTAGTATTACTTTTGATGATGAAGTTCAAGCTTTACGGTTATTGTCGTCATTACCAAAGAGTTGGGAGACTGCAAGTATAACCATTAGAAATTCCGTAGGGAGCGAGAAGTTGAAGCTTGATGATGTGCAACAAAGGTCAATTGCTGAAGAGGAGAGAAGAATAGAACAAGGTTACGGTTCTAGTACTTCAAGCTCGGCCTTAAGTATGCAAGAAGAAGATAGAGGCAGGAGTTCAAATAGGAACAACAACAACAAATCCAGATGGAAGTCTAGAGGAAAGTCTAGGAGGAGATCTCAATCCCGGACTAGAGGTGTTGTTGAGTGTTGGGCGTGTAAGAAAGTAGGACACTTCAAGCGCGATTTTTCGGAAAACAAAGGTGTTAATAATGGTGGAAACAAAGGTAATCAAGAAGAGGTCAACGTAGTTGCAGCTGCGGAACCGGTGAAGGTCCTTGTTGATAACAAGAAGGTGATTACGGAAGGTTTTCTACTACTCTCTGAGGACAAGCAAGATGAGTCTTGGATTATAGACTCGGGAGCTTCTTTCCATGCAATGGGTGATAAGAGTATTATGATCTCTTATAAAGAAGTATACTATGGCCAAGTATTCTTAGGTGACGGTGAAGCATGCGACATCATTGGTTTGGGTGATGTGATCTTGAAAGTCAATGGTTCGACATGGAAATTGAAGGATGTATGACACGTTCCAAATTTGAATAAGAACTTGGTGTTTGTGGGCCAAGTTTGTGATGACGACTGTGAAGTTGTGCTTACGAAACACAATTGGAAAGTAAAGAAATGAGCTATGGTATTATCTCGTGGAGTTAGATTCGGTACTCTATACCGGACTTCAGATGGAACTACTTTAGCAGTGTCTAGTAGTGGTAAAGACACTAACTTATGGCATAGAATATTATGTCACATGAGTGAGAAGAACATGAAGATTCTATGTTCGGGAGGATATCTACCTAAGGTGAAGTCTGTTGATATGAGTTTTTGTGAAGACTGTGTTCTTGGAAAACAAAAACGGGTTAGTTTCAACAGAGGAGGAAGAGACTTGAGAAGTGCAAAACTTGATTTGGTTCACGGATGTTTGGGGACCAATTGATGTTGCATCTCACAGTGGGTTCCAATATTATGTCACCTTTATTGATGATCACTCAAGGAAGGTGTGGATTTACTTCATGAAGAATAAGTTCGAGGTGTATGAAGTGTTTAAGAAGTGGAAAGCTTTGGTTGAAATAGGAACTGGTCTGAAGTTGAAGTGTCTAAAGTCAGACAACGGTGGTGAGTATGACAAAACATAATTCTTACAATTATGTGATACAAATGGAATTCGTTTGGAGAGGACAGTTCCAAGGACGCCACAGGAAAATGGAGTAGCAGAATGTATGAATTGGACGCTGAATGCACGTGCTAGGTGCATGAGGTTGTAGTCTGGTTTTCTCGAGACCTTCTGGGCACATGCAACATGGACGACTGCTTATCTAATCAATACGACACCTATTAGTCCATTAGATATGAATATACCAGAGGAGGTTTGGACCGGAAAAAAGGTAAATCTTTCATATTTGAAAGTTTTTGGTTGTGTTGTTTATGTTCATCTTAGTCCCGGTGAGAGGTCTAAGATAGGTGCTCAAGCAAAGAAGTGTATATTTCTTGGTTACGGAAATGACGCTTTTGGGTATAAACTTTGGGAGTACGAGGGTCACAAAGTTATTAGGAGTAGAGACGTCACTTTTAATGAGAATGAGTTGTACAAGAACAAAAATAAAACACAAGTTGAAGATGTCGGATCAAGCAACGTCGATAAGGAGTTGTATATCGATATTGATGATGTTTCTGGAAAAAGTGTAGTACAAGAAGAGCACGATGTTGGTGACGGCGGAGAAGTGCAAGAAGGGACTTCTGCTGCAGCGGGAGTTACTCCTACAGTTCCACAAGAAGTACGAAGATCATCAAGAACTCGAAAACCAAAACCAAGGTATGCTATGAATTATCTATTACTTAT